>NC_057716.1:18231884-18368579 GCF_004010195.1 Chiloscyllium plagiosum | reverse complement strand
AGTGGTCTCTACGGAAAGCTGATAGGGGAGGGGAGGGAAATATATCCTTGGTGCTGGGGTCTGTTTGGAGGTGGCGGAAGTGACGGCGGATGATGCATTTTGAATCTTGGAAGACGCTCAAAGGGCTGTATGGCCTACACACATCTATCTACAAGTAGCATGCAGTTAGGAGAATGTGAATCCAAATGTATGTTTACTTGTCCATACGTAAATGAGTTTTTAATGTGAGAGGGAGGAGGAGGTTGGTTAGTTCTGATATTCTGAATATATTTGTAACAGTTCTGTGATGAACAAACGATACTCTGTCCCACAGAATCCAGCACATGTCTTAAGAAACTAACCTGTTTTGGAATAAATAGCAGCTTACAAAAATTTTGCCAGACTAATACCAGGAATGCAGAGGTTGTCCTGTGAGGGAAGGTGAGACAGAGAATGTTGTATCTGGTGATTTAGAAGAATAAGACATGACTTAATTGAAATTTACAAGATCCTCCTGAGTCATGACAAGATAAATGTGGAGAGGATGTTTCTCACCTAAAACTAAGGGTTTGATCATTGGTGGACCATTTAAGATGAAGATGAGGTGAAGTCCTTTTTTCAGAGTGTCGTGACTCTTGGAAACTCTCTAAAAATGTGGAAGCAGAGCCTTTGAACATTTTTAAAGGCAAAGGTGGATGGATTCTTGTTAAGAAAGGGGATGAATGTTTTTGAGAGTAGATGGAAATGTATATTTTTGGTTATAATCAGATTAGCTAGGATCATTTTCTCCATGGAAAAATGATTTATGATTTGAAAGTCATTTAACTAAAGCTTGCATTGTGATTTTAATATGGGACAAAGTGAGGCAGTGGGCCTCAAATTATTCCTTGGCTAAAGTGGGAACTAAACACGACCTTCTTGGTATTATTTTGAAATGCACACCATCTGTTTAGTCAACTGAGCTAATCATTCCAGACTAGGTATCTCATTACATAGGAACAGTGTAATGATTTCAAACAAGATGTAGCGAGAATATAACTAAATAAACAAATTGGTTGCATCTGTTCTAACAACTGGTTACGGGGTCAACTTTATTACATTTAAGTGCAAAGGAACCTCGATTATCCAAATGAGATAGGTGGGCACTATTCAGTTAATTGATTCAATGCCTTTTTTCTGGGGCTTGGAGTTTTCTGTTAGGTCCGCTTCCTGTTGAGGAGACAAGGCAGCCGTACACTGAGCATGAGCCCACAGCCCCCATCTGCCCTCAAACCCATCCAGCATTGCCCCTCACCCGCCCTCCCAACCCCCTGTCCAACATAGCTCCCACCCGCCCATATCCCCCCAACCCTGTACAACACTGCCCACCCGTCCACGCCCGCCTCCCATCCGCCTCCGCCCCCTCTCCGGGGCAGCCAGACTGACCACCTGCAACAAGTCTACTGCAGATGATGCTGCCGCCTTTTGGGGGTGAGTCTCCAAATAGCGCGCGTGTGCACGCGCACACAAACGCACACACACACGTGTATATATATTACACACATACACACCCCTTTACTCCAACTTTGCCCTGTACGGGACAATGTTGGAGAGATTATCTGGGGAAGGGGGGTTTAGGGTACACGTCTGTGTAGAAGTCTAGGGAAAGGGTGGAGGGAAAGAGAGAGGGCGGGAGGTCAGTCATTTGGAGATGGTGTCCGGACTCCCATCGATGTCCAGGACTGTTCTCGGCAGCATTTCAGTAAGCCAGGTTTGTTTTTAATCTTTGTAAACAAAAGACACGATCAGTGTTGGAATTACGTCTTTGATGTAATGTTTCTATCAGGACCTCAAGATAATCCACTATTTGGATAATTGAGGTTCCTCCGTATATCTGTTTACTTATGGTGAGATAGTTGTTATTTTTAATTTATAGTAGCATCTGACAGTATTGGAAAAGTTTAATGGAAACAATATTTACTTTGGACATTTAACTCCAAAAATGGAAAATTAATTTCCATTGTTGTTTCTAGCAGTTTCCCAAAGTGGCTCAAACCTCCTTTGCCTGTGGGAACTGATGATGTGGAGGTGCTGGTGTTGGGTTGGGATGGACAAGATCAGGAGTCACACTATGCCAAGTTATAGTCCAACAAGTGTTTTTTGAAATCGCAAGCTTTTGGGGCGCTGTTCCTTCAACAGGTGAAGTTGACGCTTCACCTGATGAAGCGAAGGCGCTCTGAAAGCTTGCGATCTCAAACAAACATGTTGGACTATAACTTGGTGTTGTGTCACTTCTGACTTTGTGGGAACTGAAAGAGCTAGAACCTTCTCTAACACTGGGCGTACCTCCTATTTTTGTTATGTTATTGTAATGGCTAATACTATGTCCAAGGCTAAAATACAGCCCATAATTTCAGTTCTTTTGTCTTGCACTTTGTGGTTATTGTTCCTTTGATCTTTCCTCCTTTGTTCCTTCAGAGCTTCTGATATCCTAACTCGTACACTCTTCTGTTCTTTAACATTATTGATCTTGAAATTACACTTATTTTAAAATGTTTCTTCTTCTTTTGTTCCCTCTTTAAGTTGTACAATTTTGATTCCTTTTTTCTATTTAAACCTGGACTTTAGGTTTGGTTTTGGTCCTTAAGTTAAGCTTTGAATTAAAAATTCCATATATTCGAGAATTTTTTGCTTCCAGACAGTTACTAATTTAATCTAAATGCAATCTTGACTTAGTGATACCATGACTTTGAATAGATTGTGCACAAAGATTTGAGCATACAATTTAGGCTGATATTTCAGTCCAGTAATGAAGAAGTATGCTTAATAGGAGGAATACTTTTACACAAAACATTAAATTGAGCTTAATCACTTTGTTTGAGAAGACTCACTAAAAGAAAAGCACAATATGAAAAGAAGTGTGTTTTCTTTGCATCCTAGCTTTCATTTATCTCTCACTAATGCCATCAAAAAATGATTTATTTATTTTAGTTGCTGTGTGAAAATTGTTAGTGTGAAATTTTACATGCTGTAAAAGGCACTACATAAATGCAAAGTAGTTATTTTAATGTGCAGGGTACAGATAATATAAATTAGAAATCATCATTTCGGATTGCTAGCTAACTTATTTTCCTTTATTTTCTTGTCAGGATAAGGATGCAAAAATTGCATTCCTGCAGAAGGCTATTGATGTCGTGATGATGGTTTCTGGTGATTCTTTGTCTGTGAAACCTGCCCGTGTAGTGGCTGGTCATGAACCTGAGAAAACAAATGAACTCTTGCAAACTATTGCAAAATGTTGCCTTAATAAGGTAAATTATCTTTGGGAGGAAACAAACTGAGTATGTGAAAGAACCAAAAATTGGATAGGTATGCACTCATATTTTAGGTACTCAGCAAGATGGGAAGGGTTATCTGTGTCTGTGAGGAGAACAGTGTAGAACTCCAGAAAGATAAAATCAAGATTAGTCGCAGAGCAGTTCCAGTGCAGAGAAGTGTGAAATGACGCATTTTGTGAGGAAGAATATTGAAAGACAATATAAAATGGGGGTACAATTCCAAGGGGGTGGCAAGAGCAGATGGAGCTGTAATTGTGCCCAGATCATTGAAGGTGGCAGGACAGGTAGAGATAGCATGAAGTAAAGCGTATAGTGTCCTCAGCTTTATTAATAAGGATTGAGAGTACAAAAGCAAGGTGGTGATGTGAACTTGTAAAAGACACTTGTTAGATCTCAGCTGGAATATTGTGTATATTATAGAAAGAATGTGAACATGTTGGAGAATGTGCAAAAGTGATTTACAAGAATGGTTGCAGAGATGAGGATCTTCATCCATTAGGATAGTTTGAAATTGGGAGTGCTCTTCTTGATGAGAAGGTGGCCAAGAGGAGATTTTCAAACTCATAAAGCATGCTAGATAGAATTTGGTAAGGAGAAGCTGTTCCCTTAAAAGGAGCAAAAACAAGAGGGCATAGATTTAAAGTGATTGGAAAAGAAACTAAAGTGAAGTGAGGAGAATGTTTTTCACTAAGCAGATAGGGCATGGGATGCACTGCCTGGTAGTATGGTGGAGGTAGATTTGATTGAGGCATTCAAGAGGGCATTGGATGATTATTTGAATAAAAATAGTGTGCAAGATTATAAGCAAAGAGCAAGAGATTGGTGCGCGATAATGATGCTCATTTCTTGAGCCGGAGCAGGCAAAATGGGCCATCTGGTCTCCTTCCACATTGTAACATTTCTGTGATTCAGTCTGGAAAGGTCAGGTGCATGAGAGCAGGTGAAGCGGACGTAATGCATGCAGTAATATGACCTCCTTTGCCAGTCTGCACGGAATCACTCTGCCTTTCTTTCTATTACCTCAAGATCCATTTGGATGAAATGTGGTCTCTAGCCTTTCTCAGGCAATTCTATGAGGACTGAGCTGTGAATTGCAGTTCCTGACTTGCAGATTCTGAATTACTTTGGAGTTGGCGTTTAAATTTGGTGCCTGTGGTGTGAACATTGCAAAGTCCTGGCAGCAGTGAACACTTGTACTTCTCTTGCCCTATGATTCTATGAGATAGGTGCTAACGAGATTGATAACACAAATAATGAGGCAAAAAGAGGAAGATTGTGTGAAAAAAATGGGACATGGTGGACCAAGTGATTAAGTTGGTTTTTCTAACCATGGATGTTGCTAGATCTGCTGATTATTTCCTGCATTCGTATTTAGTTCTCAATTTGCTTACTACATCTTGGTGGTTTCTTAAAGAATTAATAGTGTTACATTTGATGTAACTGCTCCAATTTGTTTTTGGAATTTGTAGTGAAATAATACTTTAGCAAGATGCCAGTTATGTTCAACACCTTTGGCCTTGCCTGTACCACTGCCTTGGTGGGGAGAGAAAACACATTGGCAAAATACATTGGACATGCATTTCCAATGGAATGTAAACACGTTGCCATCAAGAAATGTTTCCTCTCCAAGCTTGTAAATTTTTAGTATATTGTTCACAGTAAATCACTGGCCGTTAGCGGGCGGCACAGTGGCACAGTATTTAGCACTGCTGCCTCACAAGCGCCAGAGACCCCGGGTTCAATTCCCGCCTCAGGCAACTGTCTGTGTGGAGTTTGCACATTCTCCCCGTGTCTGCGTGGGTTTCCTCCGGGTACTCCAGTTTCCTCCCACAGTGCAAAAATGTGCAGGTTAGGTGAATTGCCCATAGTATTAGGTGAAGGGGTAAACGTAGGGGAATGGGTCTGGGTGGGTTGCCCTTCGGAGGGTCGGTGTGGACTTGTTGGGCCGAAGGGCCTGTTTCCACACTGTAAGTAATCTAATCTAATCTGTGCAGTTAGTTTTGCATAGTGAAGCAGAATTAAGAGAAATATTGATGCATTTAATTTTCTGATCTCCAGTTTTCCAGTGATGAATCTGTGAGGAAGGTCCTTGCTGGTGAAAAGGTAGATCTTAAATCAAAAGCACTATCCAGTTCCAAATCACAGGGCAAAGAAAACAGAGAAAAAAAAGATGATGA
The DNA here is from genome assembly GCF_004010195.1 of Chiloscyllium plagiosum. NCBI lineage: Eukaryota > Metazoa > Chordata > Chondrichthyes > Orectolobiformes > Hemiscylliidae > Chiloscyllium > Chiloscyllium plagiosum. The sequence goes on along the minus strand of NC_057716.1, from coordinate 18,363,106 downwards.
GCGAAAGAGGCAGAAGGACAAAGAACAAGAGGTAACCTGTTGAATGTGCAGTTTTTCACAATAACCCATAGACAGTATACAGCATTAATTAAATTTTTGCTTCCACCTAATATCTACTTTATAGAAGAGATTATTTGTGTAGCTTATTTATTTGAGCCAAAAGTGAAATTGATTTGGGATAGTTTGATTTCAATGGGCCTCAAACAGAGCAAAAATCCATGCCTTTTAATGCGGGTCTGTTTATGCACATTATCTGAATTGTTCAAAGTGTTACTAGTTCTGTCTTTTTTTAAAACATCTTGATGTTTAAACTGACTTTTATATCCTAAATTTGCTTTTGCCTCCTGCTTCATAGCTCTCTGTAAATAATGAATTTTATTTAATCTCGCACTGGATATTGCCAATCAACCATATTACTTGTTTTTTCGCTCAACTCAGCGTTCATCACGTCTTCAATGCTGCTTGATAGATGAAGGATTTTATTATATCTTGGAGGATATGGAGAATGGTTTACAAAGAAGAATATAAGTAACGGATTGGAGTTTTTCCCATCTTCATGTTTCTGTCAGGAATCTTGTAAAAATAAGGGATTTCCACACTGAGAGTGCATATAAACTGAAAATCATGGTTAGTGCACCGGAGATGATTTGGGCCACCACGCCCATTTTCACCTCTTCTCGTCCACTGAAGCTATCCACTTTAATGCTATTTCTGTGCCTATTCCCTATTTGCATTGCATCATTGCCAAAATACTTGCGTAGTTTCCTTTCCAATGTAAAATTTCTATCTCAAAGCCACAAACTCCAGAGATAAAATGTTTTTTAAAACTTTGTCTTACATTCTTAATTCCATTCTTGATCCTATATTGTCAATCCTGTAATCAGTGGAAAGATTCTTCATTATTAGCAGTTTCTTCCTTTGTATTAAGACCATAGAATATAGGAGCAGATTTAGGCCTATTAGTCTATTGAGTCTGCTCTGTCATTCAATCATTGCTGATGTGTTTCTCAACACCATTCTCCTGCCTTCTCCCCAGAAGAAACTGAGCCTCCACAACCCACTGCAGCAATACATTCCACAGATTCACCACCCTCATGCTGAAGGAATTTCTCCTCATCTCAGTTCTAAAGTCTTGTTTCTTCTCTATGAGGCTGTGCCCTCAGGGCTTGTCTCCTTGTGGAAACATCATCTCCAAGTCCACCCTATCTAGACCTCTCAGTATTCTGCACGTTTCAACAAAATCCCCCCTCATCTTTCTAAACTCCATTGAGTACAGAGCCTGAGTCCTCAACATCTCTTCTTATGACAAGTCCTTCATTTCTGGGATCATTCTTGTGAATCTACTCTAGATCCCTTCCAAAGTAAGCACATCCTTTCTTACGGGGCCTAAAACTGCTCACAATATTCCAAATGCAGTTTTACCAGAGCCTTATACAGCCTCAGCAGTACATTCCTGGATCCATTGCTCATGGATTCCAGCTCTCTTGAAATTCATTGCATTTTACCTTCCGAACTGCCAACTGAAACTGCATGTTAACCTTAAGAGAATCCTGAATCATGAACTAGGTTTCCTAACACCATTTGTGCTTCAGATTTCCAAAGCCTTTCTCCATTTAGAAAGTAGTCTACCGCTGTGTTCTTCCTACCAAAGTGCATAACGTCACACTTATTCCACCTTATATTCCATTTGCCACTTCTTTGCACATCCTCATAGCCTATCCAAGTCCTTCTGTAGCCTTCCGGCTTTTTCATCACTGTCTGACCTCCACCTATCTTTTGTCACCTGCAAACGTAGCAATAGTATCCTCAGTTCCTTTGTCTAGATTATTAATGTATAATGTGAATGGGTGTGGTATCAACATTAACCCTTGCGGAACTCCACCACTCACTGGCTGCCATCCTGAAAAGGAGCCCCTTATCCCCATTCTGTTTTCTGTCAGTCAGGAAATCCTCGATCTGTGCCAGTACCTTGTTCCTAATACCTTGGGCTCTCACTTAGGAGCTTCCTGTATAGCACCTTTTAAAGGCTTTCTGGAAATCCAAATGGATCACATTCACTGACTCTACTTTGAGGACATAATGAGTAAGTTACACAAAGAATTCTGACAGATTTTTCAGACATGACCACTGCTTGATGAAGCTGTGCTGACTCAGCCCTATTTTACAATGCACCTCCAAGTGTTCCTATGGGCTGTACCACAAGCTGCTCCAAAAAACCATCTCTTAGACATTCCATGAATTCCTATTGTTTACTCTGTACCCCTTTCTGCATCTTACTTTCTGCATAAAAAACAACATTTTCCTAGCTACCATCAGTTTCAAGGAAGAGTCACCAGACCCAAAATGTTAACTTTGATTTCTCTTCACAGATGCTGCGAAAACTGCTGAGCTTTTCCAACAATCTCTGTTTTTGTTTCTGATTTACAGCATCTGCAGTTATTTCAGTTTTTATTCAATGAACTTGCAGTTTTCCTGTAGTTCACTCTTTCTTTTGTGCTGGACCCCTGATCCTGGGCTTCATTTCCTCCTGGAAAAAACATCTTACAAACCATGAACCAAAAAATTACCTCTTCCCCAAATTTCTATGCTACCGTCAGATTACTCAAATTGTATAATTACTTTGGCTGCATAACACTGCAAATGTGACCTCTCCTTCCTGACCATGTGCAGTTCAAATGAGTTTCTGCTGCAAACTTTTCATCGTTTTTGATATCCTTTCAATAGATATTTTGAATCAACTTGTCAGATGCACACTTCTGGAACAGGTAGGACTTGAACCCAGGCCTTCAAGGCTAAAGGTAGAGGCACTACCATTACCCAGCAATACCCTTAATATCCTTCCTGTATTTAAATGCTTGAAATAGTTTGCAGAATTCTAATTACTTCTTTAATTTTCAACTTGAAATGGGTTGATTTTAGCAGTCAGCTACTTGATTGTTTTACAAAGAAAGACACAAGTTCAAAGAAACTATTGGATACAGGTATACTGTTGGTAAAGGATGCTTGGAGCTTCAAAATGCAAAGAAAAAAGGAAAATAGTATGTTATAATTTTGTTTTTTTAAATTGTATTTTTTAAAGATATCTGTTGTTGTCTAATATGGCCTGAAAGAATGCCTGAGACATTTTGGAATGGGTAACAAGTGATAGATATATTAATTAAGGATTAATTTAGTATGATTTTGTTGCATAAATGGGGAGAACAGGTAATTATGGGTTTTGAGTTTTATGGAATGTGATTAATGGAAATAAAGCTTTCACTGGCAGTGTGGACATTGTTATACACTAGAAAGTAACTGTATTTTAACAATGTCCACTTGGGAGGGAAGTCCACTAGCCTAGATATGACTTCAGACACAGAGTAATCTGTTTTGACTCTTAATAGCTCTCTGAAATGGCTCAGCAAACCACTCTGTTCAAGGAAAATTAGAGACTGTTGTCAGCACCGTTCACATCCCATGAAATAATACATTTTTAGAAAAGGTTTTCACCATCAAACCTCAATCTTCCACCTTCCTTTCTTTTTCTCTTTCAATTTTTTCTGTGTTTGTTACATGTGGCCTCCTTCATATCATCTATAATTTTTGGACTTGGCCAACGTATTTACTACTGTATACCCTTCTTGCCACTAACTCACCCCATTTATCTGAACTGGGGACTGGTGGTTGGGTCAAATAACTTTTTACCTCTATTCTTGTAAATATTGTGCCATTTAAGATCTAGTTCAGTTCATCGTGCTTTTCCAAAATGTACTGTTTCACATGTTTCTGTGTTGGGTTACATCTGTTGTCTAGTTGTTAACCTACTGAAATCATTCTACTGTCTATTTGATGTTTTGCAGTTTGCAATGCTGCAAGTTGTATAAAAGCAAAATACCGTGATTATGGACATCTGGAAGAAACACTGAAAATGCTGGAGAAACTCAGCAAGTCTAACAGCATCATAGAGAAACAGTAAATTTTTTGAGTCTGATATGGCTCTTATTCAGAAATTGAAAGCTCTCATTCTGAAGAAGAGTCACATTGTGCTTGAAATGTTAATTCTCTTTCTCTCTTTATAGGTCTGTTGAGTTTCTCCAGCATTTTCTGTCTTTAATTACCCTATTGTGCATTTTGCAAATAAGAAATTAACTTTATTAACAGATTCTCAACAGTACCATTTGCATAAAGCTTTTATTTTGTTGTTTCTGGACGTTCCATGTGATGATGTAATGTTCATGTTGTTTTCTTCCTGCATTACCTCCAGTTGTGTCATCTTATAGGTGTTGCATGTTTCTTTTTCTCACTGCATAGAAAGAAAGCAGAATTTTGCCTGTAACTACCAAGGTAGCAAACCCCTTGTCATCTACGACTTTAAATAGTTTTAAATAGCTGTGGTGAAATTTAATGAATTCTTGTCAGGACCATTTTTATTTTTCTGTTCAAAAACTGTGGACTGAAATGAGAAAGAATAGTTGATAAAAACAGGAAATTACTAAGGTGGCTGTATAACTTCTCAGCAAGTAATTTGGTACTTATTGTGAACTCTGTTTTTGTGAGTGTGGATTTTAGTAAACCAGTAATATTTGGTATTGACCAAGTGTCCTGCTTTGAGATTTGTTCTGGAACTTTTCCTCGTTGAAGTAGAGTATTGCATTCTGGTTGAAAATTTAAAGATTTCATTAAAACAGTTTTATGTATTGATTAAGTTAGTTGCAAATTGAGTAAAAAATAGCCTGTGGACAACTGCAGTTTCTAAACAACCACAATCTTTTAATCTTTGGGTTTCTATGTATTATATTTCAACCACCTTTGCATTTATGAACTTTTTTTTCCAATCTTTGTTTGAAGGAAAGGGATGAGAATGCAATTAAGCACATCGGTGGAGATCGAAAAGAAAAGGAACAAGGGAAACCAATGGACAAAGAAAGGGACCGACACAAAGATGGTGATAGACGAGAAAAAGTAAAGGATCAGGAAAAGGATCGAGCAAGAACAAAAGAGAGAGATCAGGAAATCCAAAAGAATCGAGGGGATGGAGAAAAGGTAGAAAAGGACAAGAATCGAGAAGGAGAAAAAATGGAAAAAGACAAGATTAGAGGAGATGGAGAAAAGGACAAAGAACGAAGCAAAGAAAGGGAAAGAAATAGAGAAAAAGTGAGAGAAAAACGACAGCGAGACAAGGACCGTGAGCATTTGAAAGACCATAGTAGAGATCAGGAAGTGGAAAGGGAAAGAGCCAAAGAACAGGAAAAAACTGAGAGAAAGGTAATTATAAGTTGCATGACTTTGTTTTAGTTATTGGAATATGTTAATATGTTTACAGTACAACATACAATTACATTTTTAGCAGATGTTTTGCAGATGTTAAAAGAATGTGTGCAGAAAAGTACAAAACAACTTAATGTGGTATTTGGCATTCTGCAAAGGAATTAAGTTCCAATTATGCCAACTCATTAGGGATGGGCAATGAATGCTGTCTTTCCCAGCAACACCCACATATCATGAATGACTATTATAAAAATCATTTCCGCTGAAGCATTTCTGACAATTATTGGTTGTGTTAATGAGCTTGCAAGTCATGCTGTTATTCCCAGAACTGAATGCCGTATTTAACGTGTTTAGCCTGGAAGTTTTAGACAGTAAAGTTGTGAAGTTGTTTTAACCATTCTATTATTGTAAATCTAATAAGTCTTTGCTAAAATGACCTCACTATGATGGAGTACATTTAAATTTGCAAACTGCTTTAAAGAAATAACTATCAAATAGGTTTAGAACATAGAACGTAGAAAAGTACAGCACAGAACAGGCCCTCCTGCCCATTATATTGTGCTGAGGATTATTCCTTACGTACGCACTGCTGTCCATTTGCATGTCAAGTAGTCGCTTACATGTCCCTAATGACTCCGTTTCCACCACCACCATTCCATGCATTCACAACTCTCTGTGTAAAGAACCTACCTCCTGAAGTCTCCTCGATATCTTCCTCCTAACACCTTTAAAACTATGACCACACGTGCCAGTCAATCCTGCCCTGAGGAAAAGTCTCTGGCTATTGACTGTATCTATGCCTCTCATTACCTTGTATCTCTTGAACAGGTCACCTCTCTTCTCTCTGGAGTCCGAACTTAGTCAACCTCTCTTCGTAAGACAAGCCTTCCCGTCCAGGCAGCATCCCGGTAAACCTTCTTTGCACCCTCTCCAAAGCCTCTGTATATTTCCGATTATAGAACCACCTGAACTGGACACAATATTCCAGGTGTGGTCTCACCAGGGACTTGTAGGTCTGCAGCAAAACCTCGAGGCTCTTAAATTTGATCTCCTTTTAAAGAAATCCAAAACACCATATGCTTTCTTAATAATCCTATCCACTTGGGTGGCAGCTTTGAGGGATCTATGCATTTACAGCCATAGAGTCATAGAGACATATAGCACAGAAACAGACCTTTTGGTCCAAACCGTCCCTGCTGATCAGATATCCCAACCCAATCTAGTCCCACCTGCCATCACCTTATCCCTCCAAACCCTTCCTGTTCATATACCCATTAAAATGCCTTTTAAATGTTGCAATTGTACTAGCCTACACCACTTCATCTGGCAGCTCATTCCATACACTTATCACCCTCTGCATGAAAAAGCTGCCCCTTAGGTCTCTTTTATATCTTTCCCCTCTAACCCTAAACCTTTGCCCTCTAGTTCTGGACTCCCCCACCCCAGGGAAAAGACTTTGTCTATTTATCCTATCCATGCCCCTCATGATTTTGTAAACCGCAATAAGGTCACCCCTCAGCCTCCGATGCTCCAGGGAAAGCAGCCCCAGCCTGTTCAGCCTCTCCCCATAGCTCAAATCTTCCAACCCTGACAACATTCTTGTAAATCTTGTCTGAATCCTTTCAAGTTTCACAACATCTTTCCAATAGGAAGGAGACCAGAATCACACGCAATATTCCAACAGTGGCATAACCAATGTCCTGTACAGCCGCAACATGACCTCCCAACTCCTGTACTCAATACTTTGATCAGTAAAGGAAAGCAAACCAAATGCCGCCTTCACTATTCTATCTACCTGCAACTCCACTTTCAAGGAGCTATGAACCTGCACTCCAAGGTCTGTTTGTTCAGCAATACTCCCTAGGACCTTACCATTAAGTGTATAAGTCCTGCTAAGATTTGCTTTCCCAAAATGCAGCACCTCACATTTATCTAAATTAAACTCCATCTGCCACTTCTCAGCCCATTGGCCCATCTGATCAATATCCCGTTGTAATCTGAGGTAACCTTCTTTGTTGTCCACTACACCTCCAATTTTGGTGTCATCTGCAAACTTACTAACTATACCTGTTATGTTCACATCCAAATCATTTATATCAATGATGAAAAGAAGTGGACCCAGCACCGATCCTTATATCACTCCACTGGTCACAGGCCTCCACCACCACCCACTGTCTTCTACCTTTGAGCCAGTTCTGTATCCAAATGGCTAGTTCTCCCTGTATTCCGTGAGATCTAACCTTGCTCGCCAGTCCCCAATGGGGAACCTTGTCGAACGCCTTACTGAAGTTCATATAGATCACATCTACCGCTCTGCCCTCATCAATCCTCTGTGTTACTTCTTCAAAAAAAACTCAATCAAGTTTGTGAGACATGATTTCCCACGCACAAAGCCGTGTTGACTATCCCTAATCAGTCCTTGTGCACACTTAAATGTTCTTGTGCACAATTAAATTCCTCTCCACCTAAACCTTTAACACTATGGCAGTCCCAGTCTATGTTTGCAAAGTTATAATCCCCTACCGTAACCACCCTATTATTCTTACAGATAACTGAGATCTCCTTACAAATTTGTTTCTCAATTTCCCTCTGACTATTAGAGGGTCTATAATACAATCCCAATAAGGTGATCATCCCTTTCTCATTTCTCAGTTCCACCCAAATAACCTCCCTGGATGTTTTGTCGGGAATATCCTCCCTCAGTAAAATTGTAATGCTATCCCTTATCAAAAATGCCCCCCCTCCTCTCTTGCCTCCCTTTCTGTCCTTCCTGTAGCATGTGTATCCTGGAATGTTAAGCTGCTATCCTGTCCATCCCTGAGCCATGTTTCTGTGATTGCTATGATGTCCCAGTCCCATGTTCCTAACCATGCCCTCAGTTCATCTGCCTTCCCTCTTAGGCCTCTTGAAATAAATGCAGTTTAATTTATCAGTCCTACCTTGTTCTCTGCTTTGTCCCTGCCTGCCCTGACTGCTTGACTCGCTTCTGTTCTCAAATGGATCTCTTTTTTCACTATCTCCCTGGGTGCCTCCCCCCAATCTTACTAGTTTTAATCCTCCCGTTCAGCTGTAGCAAATCTCCCTGCCAGTATATTAGTCCCCTTCCAATTTAGGTGCAATCCGTCCTTGTTGTACAGGTCACTTCTACCCCAAAAGAGATTCCAATCATCCTCAAATGTGAATCCTTCTCCCATACACCAGCTCCTCAGCCATGCATTCATCTGCTCAATTCTCCTATTCCTGCCCTCACTAGCTCGTAGCATCGGGAGTAATTCAGATATTATTATTCTCTACCACCTCCTTTTCAAATTCCTGCCTAACTCTGTAATCTCCCTTCAGAATCTCAACCTTTTCCCTTCCTATGTCGTTGGTTCCAATGTGTACATTGACCTCCTGCTGGCCCCTCTCCCCCTTTAGAACATACTGCATCCTCTCTGAGTCATCCTTGATCCTGGCACCAAGGAAGCAACACATTATTCTGAAGTTTTGCTGCTGGCCACAGAAACGTCTGTTTCTAGCTCGGACTAGAGAGTCCCCTAACACAATTGATCTCTTGGAACCCGATGTACCCCTCGTTGCATTAGAGCCAGTCTCAGTACCAGAAACTTGGCTGTTCGTACCACGTTTCCCTGAGACTCTGTCACCCCCTACCTTTTCCAAAACCGCATACTTATTTGAAATGGGAATAGCCACAGAAGACTCCTGCACCAACTGCCTACCTCTCTTACCTTTCCTGGAGTTAAATCATCTATGTGATTGTATCTGCGACTTTTCCCCCTTCTTATAACTGCCATCCATCACATCCGCTTGCTCTTGTAAATTCCTCATTGCCTCTAACTGTCTCTCCAACCGATCCATTCGATCTGATAGGATTCAGAACCAACGGTATTTATTGCAGATATGATCCTCGGCAACCCGTAAACGCTCCCTAAACTGTCACATCCGATAAGAAGAGCATATCACTCTACTAAAGGCCAGCTTTGCTCCTTCACAATCTGCAGACCCAGAAAATAGAACAGTCTTATTCCTCTACAAGACACTGCTCCAGGTTAAATTAATAGTTATGGCTTATATTTTAAGTTTAATCAAGAGACAAATCTCAATAAAAAATATAATAAAGAAAGAACCCCGTCTACTCACTACTGCAGACTTACTGTAAGGCCACACTTAAATATTCACCTCTGTTTCTGGTTTCTGTGCTGTGACCTCTCCCAAACAGGTTTCTCCAAGATTAGTTGTGAATTTCACTGTTTGTTAATTTTCCCAGATGCACTTCTATGTCCAGCGATACATGAATTCAAACAGCAAAGGCAATAACTGTGCAGGTTCACTGCTCTGTCAGTTGTCTCTCTCTCTCTCTCTCTCTCTCTCCTGCACTGACCTCACCATGTGCTTCCTTTGTCTCTTTCTCTCCCTTTTAAAACTGCTGTTGTTTTGACTTTTTTTTCTCAAAGTTCCAAAACAATGCAACAGCATAGAAAACAGTAATTGCTGCTCCTGGAATTCTAGGAAATCACCTCCACCGCCTAAAATACCTCAAAAAAGGAGCAGCAGTTATAGCCAGAAACTTTTCCAGTCTTCCATCTTGGATTACCCACAATCCAGATCCCTGTGTTCCTCCACACTGCCAAGAATCCTATTTTTAATCCTATATTCAGCATTCAAGTTCGACCTTCCAAAATGCATCACTTCACATTTATCCAGGTTGAACTCCATCTGCCATTTCTCAGCCCAGCTCTACATCCTGTCTATGTCGCTCTGCAGCTTACAATAGCCCTCGATACTATCAATAGTACTTCCAACTTTTGTGTCATCAGCAAATTTACTAACCCACCTGTCAACCTTCTCATCCAAGTCATCTATAAAAACTACAAAGAGCAGAGGCCCAAGAACAGAGCCTTGTGGGACACCACTCACCACTGACCTCCAGGCAGAATACTTTCCATCTATAGCCACTCTCTGCCTTCTATCAGCCGATCAATTCTGAATCCAGACAGCCAAATCTCCCTGTATCACATACCTCTTGACTTTATGAATGAGCCTACTGTGGGGACTTATCAAATGCCTTGCTGAAGTCCATTTCCATCACATCCACTGCTCGACCTTTGTCGACCTGTCTCATCACCTCCTCAAAGGACTCAATAAGATTTGTGAAGCATGACCTGCCTCTCACTAAGCTGTGCTGACTGCCTTTACTCACGCTATGCTTTTCCATATCTCCTTCAGAATTCTTTTCAAAACCTTGCTGACCACAGATTTAAGACTGACTGGTCTGTAATTGCCAGGAATTTCCCTATTCTCCATCTTGAAAAGTAAACAACATTTACCTTCCTCTAGTCATCTGGTATGATTCCTGTGGAGAGTGAGAAGCAAAGATCTTCACCAGCAGCTTAGCAACCTCCTTTCTCACTTCCGTGGGCACTTATCAATCTTAATGTATGCAAAAAATTTCGAGTACATCAACTTCATCAATCTTGATCTGTTCAAGCCTGTTTTCCTGCTCCTCAAAGTTCTCATTCACAACAAGGTCCATTTTCTTAGTGAAAACCGAAGCAAAAAACTCATTTAGGGCTTCCCTTATCTGCTCAGACACCACACACAAGTTCCCTATGCTATCCCTGACTGGCCGTACCTTCTCCCTGATGGTTCTCTTATTCCTCACTTAGTGTAAAATGCCTTTGGGTTCTCACTAATCCTTCCTGCCAAACTTTTTTCATGCCCCTTCCTGGCTCTTCTCAGTCCATTACTGAGCTCCTTTCTAGCAAGCCTATAATCCTGTAAAGCTGTGCTAGACCTTTGTTTCCTCCACCTTACATAAGCTGCCTTCTTCCCCTTGATGAGAAGCTCCTCTGTTCTCATTATTCAAGGCTCCTTAATCTTACCCCTTCTTGCCTGTCTCAGGGAAACAAATTTGTGCATCACTCGCAATAACTGCTCCATAAACATTCTCCACATGTTTGTTGTGCCCTTTCTGTGGAACAATTGCTCCCAATCTGTAATTTCTAACTCCTGTCTGATAGCGTCATAATTTCCTTTTCCCCAATTAAATATCTTCCCGTGGTAACTGCTTCTTTCCCTATCCATGACTATGGTAAACGTGAGGCAATTATGGTCTCTGTCGCCAAAGTGTTCTGACACCTGTCCTGGCTCATTGCCAAGCACCAAATCCAAAATGGCCTCTCCCCTCGTTGGCCTGTCTGCATACTGAGTAAGGAAACCCTCCTGAACACACCTCACAAAAACAGCTCTATCCAAACCATCTGCACTAAGGAGGTTCCAGTCAATATTGAGAAAGTTGAAGTCATCCATAACAACAAACCTGCTACATCTGCATTTTTCCAAAATCTGCCTGCCTATGAGTTCTTCGATCTCCCTACTGCTATTAAAGGGTCTGTAGAAAACCCCAATGAGGTGGCTGCACCTTTGCTGTTCCTAACTTCCACTCATACCTTCCTCAACAACCTTTGTTTCTGTAGTTGTGATGCACTCTCTGATTAGCAATGCTTCACCCTCTCCTCTTTTTCCACTTTCCCTGTTCTTTTTGAATGTTCTAAACCATAGAATATTTAGCAACCATTCCTGCCCCTGTGAAACCCACGTTTCCATTATGGCCACAACATCATATTCCCAAGTACTGATCCATTCTAAGTTCACGCTGTTATGTCTGACACTCCTTGTGTTAAAGCAGACACACTTTAACTGATCCCTTTATTTCATCACATGAAAAACCTTCCCGATAGATTCACTACATCTTGTCAATGCCCCATCTGCAACTACCCCCCTCTCAGATGTGTAGCTCTGGTTCCCATCCCCCTGCCAAACTAGTTTAAACCCTCCTGAACTACATGAGCAAATCTCCCACCCAGGACATTTGAGCCCCTCCAGTTCAGGTGCAAGCTGTCCTTCGTGACAGGTCCCACCTTTCCCAGAAGGCATCCCAATGGTCTAAGTATCTGAAGCCCTCCCTCCTGTACCACGTGTTAAGCTGCACTTGCTGACTGTTCCTCACTTCACTATCTCGTGGCACTGGTAGCAAACCTGGGATCACTACTCTACTCATCCTGCTCTTCAGCTTCCAACCTAGCTCTCTGCATTCACTTTTCAGATCCTCAATCCCTTTCCTGGTTGTATAATTGGTGCCAATATGTAGCACAGTTTCTGGCTGCTCCCCCTCCCCCTTCAGAATTCTGTAAACCTGATCAGCTTCATCCCAGACCCAAGCATCAGGGAGCCAACATACCTTCCTGGAGTCCCATTCCTGACTACAGATCTCCTGTCAATGCATCTAACTATTGAGTCCCCTACCACTAGTACTTTTCTATTCTTTCCCCCTCCCTTCTGAGCCAATTAAAAACTTCCTGGCAGCCCTCTCCTCTCTCAGCCGCTGAGAGAGCGGCTGAGTTCAAAATGGAGGCCTAACTCTCGAGTTAAGTCCCTTTCTAACTGGGAAAAATTGACCTTCAGGCAGCCCTTGCTTCTTTTCGCCCTCTCTCTTCGACGCTCTGTTCAAAATGGAGGTTTATTGAGTATGAATCGTCTACCCAATTTGTTGAATATTTCAGAGAAAATGACATCCCAAATTAATCGCTAAGTCATGTGATGTAGTTCACCTCAACTTTCAGAGGTCTTTGTTGTATTGAATTGTGTGCTCCTTTAGCAGTTTTGGAAGTGGGTATCAAGAAAAATGCATGAATGTGAATAAGTATCTAGGCAAAGGGAAGAAAGTAAAACATTGTTGTCAGGTAAAAGGAAGGGTTGCACTAGGTGGAACATCATTGTGCAGGGTATTCTAAATCCCCTTCAATCTCAATATGGATTGTTAGTTTCTCTCAATACTAAAAAGGAACTGACAATAATCAGGATTGTTGCTAAGATTTTTTCAACTGGCATTAGAAACGGTTTGCTGGACCGATTAGTGATAATTGAAGTTCATTGGGAGCAGATAAACATTCATTATGGACAGTAAAATAAATCAAAGATCTGTGGAGATTCTGAAACAGAACTTGCTGTTACAGCAGTGGCTTGGAGAAAAGAGGACAGAGTTAGTCTGGTGATGACTCTTCAGAATAGAATTCAGCAGCAATCTCTATTTTTGTTTCATTGTGGACATGGGAGAATGCATTTTGAAAGTTTAAAGAAGCCTAAAATGTGTTTAGCTGATTCATTGCTCCCCATAATTGTCGTCATTTTGAATTCTCCACCCAAAGGTATGTCCAATTCATAGTGCCATAAATTCGAGCAAGGCCAACAAGGCAGGTCCTGAATCTAACACAACCAGAACAGGGATTACAGCCTGTTCTATTGGTACAAGTCTGATCCACACTAGTCATTCAGTCAATTGTAACCCCCTCTACTACTTAAAAAGGACAACACTGAACAGATGTTTTGGAATATCGGACAACACTGAACAGATGTTTTGGAATATCACCCAGATTCATCTCCAGATTACTATCTTGCCTTAGATTTGTTGCCATTCCTGCACTGTCACTGAGTCAAAAATCTTGAAACTTTCCTCCTAATAGCATTGTGGATGTTATACACTCCCATGCATTGCAGCAGTTCAAGGAGGCAGGTCACCATTGCCTTCTTAAATTTATTTGCTCACAGTAAACTTCAATTGCCACTAATCAGTCCAGAAAATGATCTGTAATACCCTTTAACTGTATCTTGTTTGGTATTAAGTGAGAAATTCGCTATGTATCATGGAGCCTGAAGGGGATTTAGAATACCCTGCTTGATGATTTTCTTCTTAATGCAACTTTTTTTAACCTGGCAACAATGTTTACTTCAGTAAAATGCTGGCTTAGCCAGCAACACCCACATCCCATGAGCAATTTTTAAAGGTACAAAATGGAATATAGTAAATAATGAACCCAAATAATTATTTTAAATGTCACAAAGCAGTGATATTGTAAGCTGCAGGTACAAAAGAAATACAAGCATTTCTGTTATGCTTTCCACGACTCCAAACCCCTCAAAGCACTTTATAGCCATTTAAGTTCTATTTGAAGTGTAGTCACAGATGAAATGTAGAAAATCAGGCAGCTAATTTGCACTCAGTAAACCTGCTCAAGCAGCAATATGATAATTATCGAATGATTTGTTTTGTTGTGTTGTTGATTGAGGGATAATTGTCAACCAGGGTAGTGGGGCCATGAAGTCTGCTCTTATTCAAAGTGGTACTGTGGGATCTTTTAAATACATACAAATTGAGGCAGATATGGTGTCGCGATTTAACCTCTCATTCAAAAGGTAGCATATCCAGAATGCAATGCTGACTTAGTACTGAAATGGAGTGCTAATTTTGAATTTTTGTGCTGAAGTCCTAGAGTTGGGTGAAAATCCAAAAATGTCTGTTTTGGAACCAAAAATAACTGAGCCACAGCTAACATTGGAGTAAGCCTATAGCAGAAATCACAAAGTTTTTTTCACATGAAGTAACAATAACTAGAACACGTTGCCAGGAAAGGTGGTTGAGGCCAGAAAAATGGATTGATGCAAGAAAATGCAAGATACTGTAATGGAAAGGTATTTAACCAGGTGCTGGTACCTTAGAAGCATGAGAGAAAATAGACTGAAGAACTTAGAATTAGCTTTATTGTCACATGTATTCACGTGAGTCCAGTGAAAAGTTTGCAAATCACCACTTACTGCGCCATCTTAGGTACAACAGTACCTAGGTACAGATTCTTCAGTAAAAATTCTTAAGAAAAACATTGTGTAATGACATTGATTATTATTTTTGTTTGAAATTTAAAAAAAAATGTTCTTGGGAATGCTGCTTGTGAGGCTGATATTTATTGTTCATCCATGATTTTCCTTGATAAGATGTTTGCATACAACTACGGTTGTGATAACCTTAGTGCTGCTTTTTATATCTGTAGCCTAAAGTTGCAGCTGAGGAAAAACCCTATAAGCAGCCTCCAGAGGTGATGAAGAAAGACAACAAAGTTGATGTCGACCAAGAGGTACGTAATTTGTGCTTAACATGGGAGAAAATGTTTTGTGTGCCTAACAACTATTATTACAGATGAATATACGCTTTGAGCTAGCTCTACCTATAAGAAAATCTTGTGGTGTTTCCAAAAAATGCAGTTAGGGAGTTGAACCAGGCAAAAATGATTTACCGTTATTCTCAAAATGAAAATATGACTACAATATACGTATATCATTTTACACAGCACAACAAAAGAAATAGATTTTTAATTGCTATTTTTATATGGACTTGCTCTACACATACTCTATCTCGCTGACTGTTTTGGACTATAGGTGGCACCAATGTATTCCAAATTCCAATGGCAAAAGCATAGTAAAACCATGTGTTTGCTCTAACACCAGAGCAAACATAAATAGCTTGGAGGTTTCTGTTCCGTTTACTCAGCATCTGATTGAGATTTCTTGCAGATATGTTGCAGTTCAAAACTAAAAGCTGGAGAATGCAGCTTTTAATGCCTATTGAGGATGTATTCAGTTATAGGAGGAATGTCTGTTCCCAGAAATTGTTCTGATGTGTCTGGGGCCAATGATACTTATCTGGCTCTTGCTTCTTTGCTTAAAGAGAGTCTGCAGTTTCCCAGATATTTTTTTCTGAATTGGGTGTAAGTTTTCTCCTTAATTGTAATGTAACTGTCAGGCAGTAATTAATTAGGGACAGGTGAATGTCATATAAAATTTCATATTACTTGAACTGTTTGAACATAGAACAGTACAGCACAGTACAGGCCCTTCGGTCCTCAATGTTGTGCCAACTTTTTATCTTACACTAAGATCAAACTAACCTACATACCCTTCATTTTACTATCATCCATGTGCCTATCCAAAAGTTGCTTAAATGTCCCTAATGTATCTGACTCTACTCCCACTGTTGGCAATGCATTCCACATACCCACCACTCTGTGTGAAGAGCCTACCTCTGACATCTGCCCTAAACCTTCCTCCAATCACCTTAAAATTATGCCCCCTTGTGATAGTCATTTCCAACCTGAGAAAAAGTCTCTAGCTATCCACTCTATGCCTCTCATCATCTTGTACACCTCTGTCAAGTCACCATTTATCCTTCGTCGCTCCAGTGAGAAAAGCCATAGCTCCCTCAACGTTTCTTCATAAGACATGCCCTCCAGTCCATGCAGCATCCTGATAAGTCTCCTCTGTGCCCTCTCCAATGCTTCCACATCCTTCCTGTAATGAGGGGACCAGAACTGAACACAATATACCAAATGTGATCTAACCAGGGCTTTATAGAGCTGCAGCATAACTTTGTGCCTCTTAAACTCAGTTCCACTGCTAATAAAAGCCAACACACCATATGTCTTCTTAACAACCCTATCAACTTGAGTGGCAACTTTGAGGGATCTATGGACATGGACCCCAAGATGCCTCTGTTCCTTCACACTGCCAAAAATCCTTAAAATCTGTACTCTGCATTCAAATCTGACCTTCCAAAATGAATCCCTTCACACTTTTCAGGTAGAATTCCATCTGCCACTTCACAGCCCAGGTCTGCATCCTGTCAATGTTCAGTTGCAAACTACAACAGCCCTCCACACAATTCAAAACCCCACCAACCTTTGTGTCAACGGCAAATTTACTGACCCACTCTTCCACTTCCTAATCCAAATCATTTATAAGAATTACAGAGTAGAGGTCTCAGAATAGATCCCTGCATAACACCACTGGTCACTGAGCTACCACCATCTGTCTTCTATGGGCCAGCCAATTCTCTATCAAATTCTGTATCCAAGCAGGCAAATTTCCCTGAATCCCATGCCTCCTTATTTTCTGAATAAGCCTACCATCGGGAACCTTATCAAACACCTTGCTAAAATCCATGTATGCCATATCCATTGCTTTACCTTCATCAATGTGTTTTGTCACATCCTCAAAGAATTCAATAAGGCTGTGAGGCATGACCTGCCCCTCACAAAGTCATACTGACTATCTCTAATCAAACTTTTCCAAGTAATCGTAAATCCTGTCTCTCAGAATCCTCTCCAGTAATTTGCCCACAATTGACGTAAGACTGACTGGTCTGTAATTCCCAGAGTTATCCCTATTCCCTTTCTTGAACATTTGCCACCCTCCAATCATCTGGTACTACTCCAGCGGACAGCGAGGATGCAAAGATCTCCCTTGCTTCCTATAGTAACTTTGGGTATATCCTGTCTAGCTCAGGGAACTCATCTATCCTTATCTTTTTCAAAATTCCCAACACATCCTCCTTCTTGACATCAACCTGTGAGGTCCCTCTCAGTAGTGACTATTGAAGCAAAGTCCTCATTAAGAACCTCCCCTATCTCCTCTGACTCCAGGGACAAGTTCCCTCTACTATCCCTGATTGGCCCTATCTTCACTCTGGCCATCCTCTGGTTTGGGTCTTTTGATATTTTCTCATTATCCTTTTGTGTGCTAATATATATGTTTTGTATAATGTATCATTGCTTCAGAACATTTCAATTGAAGACAATGTTTTTTTTGCCTTTAGCCACCAAGATATAAAAGATCCTAGATAGAGGTCCAAGTAGAAGCATGAGGGAGGATAGTCACCATTGGAAAGACAGCTTATCAACATCAATGTAACAACATTTGTTAGAAAGATCAGACAGATTGTTCTGTTGGCTTTTGTGATCAGGATGGTCCTTGAATGATGCTGAATAATAGATCCTGCCCAAATGGCAGTAGTGGTACTGCAGTCGGCCTCCGTTTATCTGAGGTTAGCAGAGGTTCAAGCTCACTAACAACATTTTTTTGGAAATGTACTTGCTTGGTCATTCGTGGAGTACAGGATTAGACTTGAACAAGATTGGCAATTTCCTCAATCAGCATTGGGGCCATGTCTTATGAATATTTTTTTTCCCCAGAAGATTTATCAAGGGGACAGCTTTTCCCTGCCCTGATTGTTCACAGAGTCACCGAATCCCTACAGCATGGAAGCAGACCATTTCAGCTCATCGAATCCTCACCGACCTTCCGAAGACCCAGACCCACCCTCTATCATATCCCTGTAATCCTGCATTTCCCATGGCTAGTTCATGTAGCCTGCACTCTATGGTCAATCCACCTCACCTGCATATCTTTGGACTCTGGGAGACTCATTCCTGAAGAAGGGCTCATGCCCGAATCATCGATTCTCCTGCTCCTCGGATGCTGCCTGGCCTGCTGTGTTTTTCCAGCTCCACACTTTTCAACTCTGGTCTCCAGCATCTGCAGTCCTCACTTTCTTCGAGAAAGTGTGCAAAGTCTGCATGGACAGTTGCCCAAGGGTGGAATTGAACCCAGGTCCCTGGCACTGCGAAGCAGCAGTGCTAGCCACTGTGCCGCTCTTGTTCATGATTTCAGTGCTCTGGCTACAAGGGGACTTCTTGGCATACTTGTAATGGAAGAGATTCTTTGAACATATGCTATGCTGAATGGGATTTGTAGTCAGGTTACATTGGTTGCAGGTGCAAGCAAATTGGTACTCTGCAAAAAGATTTAGGGCAAAAACTCTGTTCGACAACTCCCCTTGCTCTCACTCTGGGATTGCAGTGGGAAAGAAGTTTGGAAAGCACTGGTCTTTTACATTAACGATTTATATGAAGGAATTGAGGGCATTCTAGCTATATTTGCAGACAATACAAAGATAGGTGGAAGTACAGGTAGAATTGAGGAGGCAGGGAAGGTACAGAAGGATTTGGACAGGTTAGGAGAGTAGGCAAAGAAGTGGCAGGTGGAGTACATCGTGGGGAATTGTGAGGTCATGCACTTTGTTAGGAAGAATAGAGGACTATTTTCTAAATGGGGAGAAAATTCAGAAGTCTGAAGCGAAAGAGACTTGGGAGTTCTAGTCCCAGGATTCTCTCAAGGTAAATTGGCAGGTTGAGTCAGTAGTTAGGAAGGCAAATGCAATAATAGCATTTATTTTGACAGGACTTGAATATAAAAGCAGGGATGTACTTTTGAGGGTCTATAAGGTTTTGGTCAGATCACATTTGGAGTATTGTGTGCAGTTTTGGGGAGGATGTTCTAGACCTGGAGCTTGTTTAGAGGAGGTTCATGAGGATGGTCCCAGGCGAACATTTGAGGATTCTGGGTTTATACTCAATGGAGTTTAGAAGGATGAGGGGGGAATCTAATTGAAACATACAGAATACTGAGTGGCCTGGACAAAGTTGAAGTTGGGAAGATGGGAAGATGTTTCCATTCGTAGGAGAGATTAGGACCCGAGAGCACAGCCTTAGAGTAAAGGGAAGACCATTTAGAATGGAGATAAGGAGAAATGTCTCTAGCCAGAGAGTGATGAATCTATGGAATTCATTGCCAAAGAATGCTGTTGAGACGACAAAACTGCAGATGCTGGAATCCAAGGTAGACAAGCAGGAGGCTGACAGAACACAGCAAGCCGGACAGCATCAGGAGGTGGAAAGGTCAACTTTTTGGGTGTAACCCTTCTTTAGAATGTTGTGGAGGCCAGTATATTTAAGACTGAGATAAATAGGTCCTTGATCAAGGGTTATGGGGAGGAAGCAGGAGAATGGGGTTGAGAAACATCTCGGCCATGATTGAATGATGGAGCAGACTTGATGAATTGAATGGCCTATTCTCTGCTCCTATGTCTTATGACCTCACTTGTTTCTTTGTTAAGTGTCACAAATTAAATCACAGGTTAATTTTGGAAAACAAAAATTGAAGATAGTTTACATGTTGGGAATTATGCAATCAGGAATACTTCTGTGAACAAATTGAGACCATTTTGAACTTCCTTTGAAAATATGAGCAGAATGGATCAATCTTAGTGGAACAAACTTGATACACATTTATACACAGCTTCCCCAGGATCAAGGATGACTTGATTCCACTCTGAATTAATGAGTTCTGATATTGACAGACCCTGACAGATGGGGCAAACAGTGTCTGAAGGGTTGAGTAGATTAATTGTTTGGAAATGTGTAGACTCTATCCAATGCCCCGACTTGGCATCTATGTACCTGATGAAGTCTCCTAATGTATTTATGAAGCTTCTGCATTTTAGTTGTTCGGGATTCCAATGATGGAATTGGTTGTGGTGTTCTTTGACCTTTTCAAATAAGCATTGAGAACTTCCCTAAAGCATTTCTGTTGTTCTGGCATCTTCTGCCACAACTGAGTTCCACATGGAATAGTTTTTCTGGAATCAGGTATCAGGCATATAAGCAACCTAACCAGCCCAATGGATCTGGTTTTGAGTGATTAGTACCACCTTACTGGCCATGTTGGTTTTGGAGAGAATGCTATTGGTGAGCCGCCTTTCTTACCACCGGATTTGGAGGATCTTACGAAGGCAGTGTCAATGGTACTTCTCCAATGATTTGAGGTGCTTGCTTTTGGTTCTTAACATCTCCAAAGCCTAAAGGCGAATGGGCTGACCACTGCTTGGTAGACATTAATCTAAATCTAAGATTTGAGATCATCATCTAGAAATATCCTGTTCCATAGTTGGCCGGACACTGAACTAATACGTATGATGTGATCTGTCCTATTAAAGGCCAGGCACCTGTTTTGGTGAAGTATGTTTGAAGTGTCACTGTTGGGTTGAGGTAGGGGAAAATGAGGATTTCTACACTGAACCTGATGTGAGTGAATCTACTGGCTATGCCAGCACACTAAGGTGAACACTGCTTTTCTTTACATAGGGTGATGGAATATTTTACATTAACTTAAGAGGGCAAGCAAGATTTTGGTTTGAAGTCTCATATGAAAGACCAGATCTCTGACACTCCCTAAGTTTTACATTGGAGTATAAGGTTAAATTATGTGCTTAATTTTCAGCGTATTCAAACAGATTTGGGAGTCCTGCCTATTTAAACACTACTGATGTCTTGAAGAAGGCGAGTAAACCTTCAGAAGTTCACTGGTTGGACAGAGTGCACTAATAGTCATAATGTAAAGGAATTCATTTGGCATCATACCCAAGTTTGTGTTGTTGACTGATGAGCAGTAAAGGAATTTGTAAGATTGGGTCAGTAACAGTAGTGCTGCATCATGTAGTTTTACTCCCTTCACACAGAAACTGAAATAATTCTGAGTCTGGTATTCCATCACCAAGTCATCCTTTATTTACATATGAACAGTCCTTGACTTTAGCACAGTCTCTTTCAGAGTCAGTATCACTGACACTCTTATATGTCAGCCTGGGCTCCCTGTTTGGACTAGATTAACAGCCCCAATTATGGAACTCATATTCTGAGGTCAAGCTGGCTGATTTCCTTACAATCACGACAGAAACAGTTGGTATTAAATCCTTAAACATCAAAGGATATGTATACTATTCAAACAGAGGTGAATATATTTCTGTAAGCAGAACACATCTTGAGATATTAAAGGTAGCAAGATTTACAAATATAGTGATGTCAACCACTATGGTTTTCCAGAGCTTTCTTGCTTACACGAGGGCTGGGGTCATGGAGAAAAGACTTTTTTTCTGAAATAGGCATGAGTTTTAGAGCCAGAGAGATATCCAGCACTGAAACAGACCCTTCGGTCCAACTTAACTGTGGCGACCAGATATCCTAAATAAATCTAGTCCATTTTTCCAGCATTTGGCCCCTTTTAAATGTTGTAATTATATCAGCCTCCACCATTTCCTCTGGTAGTTACGACCATACATGCACCACCCTCTGCAAGAAAAAGTTGTCCATTAGGTCCTTTAAAATCTTTTCCCTTCTAACCTTAAACCTATGCCCTCTGGGTTTGGACTGTCCCACCCCAGGGAAAAGACCCTATCCATGTCCCTCATGATTTTATAAACCTCTAAAAGGTCATCTCTCAGCCTCTAACGCTGCGGGGAAACAGCTCCAGCCTATTCAGCCTCTCTCTATTGGTCAAGCTCTCCATTCCTGGCAACACCATTGTAAATCTTTTCTGAACCCTTTCAAGTTTCGCAACATTCTTCCTATAGCAGGGAGACCAAAATTGAACACTGTATTTCAATAGTGGCGTATCCAATGTCCTGTACAGCTGCAACATGACCTCCCCATTCCTATACTCAATGCAGTGACCAACAAAGGCAAGCATTCGGTGTGGCATGGTGGCTCAGTGGTTAGCACTGCTGCAGAACAGCGCCAGGGACCCGGGTTCAATTCCCACCTTGGGTGAGTATCTGTATGGAGTTTGCATGTTCTCCCCATGTCTGCGTGGGTTTCCTCCGGGTGCTCCAATTTTCTCCCACAATCCAATCATGTGCAGGTTAGGTGTAATTTGCCTATAGTGTTAGGTGCATTGGTCAGGGGTAAATATGAGGAATGGGTCTGGATGGGTTACTCTTCGGATGGTTGGTGTGGACTTTTTGGGCTGAAGGGCCTGTTTCCATACTCTAGGAAATCTAATCTAATTAAAAAAAAACCAAATATCATCTTCTCTAACCTATCTACGTGCAACTCCACTTTCAAGGAACTATGAACCTGCACTCCAACGTCTGTTTGTTCAGCAACATTCCCCAGGACCTTATCATTAAGTGTATAAGTCCTGCTAAGATTTGTCTTTCCAAAATGTAGCACCATACATTTATCTAAATTAAACTCTGTTTGCCATTCCTCGGCCCATTGGCCCATTTGATCAAGATTCCATAGTACTCTGAGGCTTGTAGATTGTCACTGCTTCCCCATCCCACCCCCATGGGAGATGTGAGAGTAAGGGCCTGTTGTACCTTGGTTGGAGCTCCATCTTGACCATTACTTCCTTAGGTCTCATGACTCCAAAACTTTAGATGGCGACTTCACTTAAGGTGCTGACCCCATCTTTAGGAAATCCTGCACTAAGTCTTCCAGATGATTGTGTGGCTGCAGAGAGGGTAACAGAGTGGGCAGGTGAGGGTTGTATTATGTGGGATGGGACAGGCTTGATAGATCAGCTGGTCCTTTCATGTCCTTTTACATATTGTTGCTAAAAGCTATAGTATTGGAGTATTCACAACTTGTACCTACAGTACACAATGAGAAACATTGAGATTAGGTGCTGAAGATTGTTGCCATTAGGGATTTGTGATTTGTAGAAGTCCTTTAATGAATTGTCCAATTATGATTGGATCATTATTTGTGAAATCAGATTTATTTTGACTTTTGGGTTTTGATTATCTGCAGCATTTAATGGTGGACTAAAGTTTAATTTACTTCCTTGAAATTTTCCTTCATTGTATACTTTAAACGATTTGCAAGGTTTTCTTTCTGGAAATATATTTATTTTAATACTTGTAGTGTTGCAGCTTGTAAAATAAGTAGTTTTGCAAATTTTCTGTATGCTCGCTATTTATTTACTGCAAGCAGGTTAAAGTAGTTGAGATTCCTGGACCAAAGGTATTGCACAGTTTACATAATTCCTTCAGATGTTTATTAGAATATTTATTTGATAAGTAAGACTGCCATTTTTAAATAAGGTTTCAATTAATTTTGGTAAACTTAGCTCAAATTATCCATGTTGGTGCGCTCATTACTTCAGCATGGCCTTGCATGTTGGACCATATTCGATAGGAGTCTTTAACCTGTCAACAAGAGCTGTGACTAAAATAGGTAGAGGAGTTTGATTATTGTTTTTTTTTCTCTGGATATGTACTCGTTAGATACAGAATGAGTGGGCATCAAATGGTGATATACGTGGAGGAAGCTTGAATTGTGCAGTTCCAAGTTTTATACAATGACTTATGTTGACATAAATCACTTCACTTCCATCTGAAATATTACATTATAATTTTAAACTATTGGTGAAATACAATGTATTTCTCAAACTTTTACTTGGGGAAAATATTGGCCCAATCGTTTAAACAATGGAAGATAAATTTAGCTAACATTCCCACTCCTCCTTCAGAAAAAAACGTGGGGATTATGGTATGTGATTTACTCACTCCGTACATTGTGTTGTGGGCAGCACAATGAAACTATGCTGTCTGCTGTGTTTAATGATTGTATCTGACACCTGTGACATTCACATTTTTCATTGGCTGCAAATGTCACTAGAGGGGCTCAATATCCCAAATGGCCAGTGCTGCTGACTTAAATACATCCTGTACTACTTATAATGGACAACATGGTGGCTGCAAGGTGTGGTGGGAGTCACTTAAAACTCAGTCTATGGTCTGTTACTTTGAACTCGAGCTGAATGTGAGAGTGTAAGTTTATAAACACTGCAGTGGAGCTCTAATTAGCATGTGGAAATAAAAGGATGAAATAATGACTGAGCTCAATGCTAGGAATGTAGGTTCAACAACATGAATGCCATAAAGGAAGAAGTTTAACAATTTTGTGCCAGGTTTCAAAGTGACTGAGTTCATCTTCAAATGACATAGTTCATCACCAACTCCCTCCGTTGCTGAATTCACTACAACCCCATCACCCATCTTGGCATTAATCTTTAGAAATCCATTCAATCCATTAATCATATACTTTGCCTCATGCTGTTACAAATCTCATAACCACAACTCTCATCTCACACACATTAGATACATTGAACTATAATAGTCCCACTACATATATCTTGTAAGATAGTCACTGATGTATTTCTTTGCTGGAGAAGTTGGCATGTAACCGAAGGCAGTAATAAAGAACTAAAGGAAGAGAGGCAAGGCTGCAAGCCTTTAAGTTTATGGACAAGACAGTCCTGGCTGTCATGCGAAGTAACATTGTGAAGACAGTGACCAAAGCTGCTGGAGGTGTCCTTGATTAGGGTAACTACATATCTAATCCTCTTCACTCACTGTCCTTTTGCTTGCTTCCTTTCACTTTAATCTTGTCATTTTTCACACTGTATGTAAAAATTCAAAAATCTCTGCCAGTGAAGGAAGAGAAAGAAGTAGCAGTCATGACACCATCGATTTATTCTTCAAGTATCAGTTATTTTGATAGCTAGGTTTTGAAGACAAATCTACATACAGGAAGACACCAGGCAAGATTTTGCAGGACAGATGGTGCAGGTGCCAGCTTGTTGGAGTTTAAATTTACACCTACATTTGGTGCAGAGGGAAATCTTCTGGAAAAACCTGTGCTGAGTGACAGAGAGCACAGAGGAGCTTGGAATCTTTCCTTTCTAGCAAGGAACCGTGTTCACCTGCATTAACACAACTGCAGAACCACAATGTGCATCAGATCATGAATCAATGTTGCAGCTTCCGTTGCAACACCAACCACTTCCATCATTAATTTGAGTGAAATAGTGAAGCTCAGACTGCTGTCATGGATCTGGTTATCACTTTGAAAGGGGTTTACAGACCATCATAACAGTCTGTCTATATGTTTAGCTAATGGGTCAGAGGATTGTGGACATACCTCTCCAAGAGAGTGATTATGTTTCTTTTTTTAATTCACCCATTGGACGAGGTTGTCTCTGGCTGGCCAACAGTTATATCTTACCCATTGTTGCCCTTGAGAAAGTGGTGGCAATACTGGAAGCCATGTGTTCTAGGTAGGCCCACAATGCCTTTGGAGAGGGATTTCCAGGATTTGACCCAGCGACAATGAATGAACAGCGACATATTACCAAGTCAGGATAAAGAGTGACTTAGAGGGAACTTTCAGGTGGTGGTGTTTCCATGTATCTACTGCCTGTCTTTCTAGATGGGATTGGAAGATTCTGTTGAAAGATCTTTGGTGAATTCTTGCAGTGCACCCTGTAGATGGTACACACTGCTTTTACTGAGTGTTAGTGGCGGAGGGAGTGAATATTTCTGGATGTGGTGCCAATCAAGTAGACTACTTTATTTTGGATGGTGTAAGGCTTCTTCAGTATTGTTGGAGCTGCATCCATCCAGACAAGTGAGGAGTGTTGTGTCACACTCCTGGCTTCGTCTTATAGATTGTGGCTAGCTTTGGGTAGTCAGGTGGTGAGTTACTTGCTGCAACACTCCCGGCCTCTGACCTTCTTTTGGAGCTACTGCATTTATATGATGAGTCCAGTTGAGTTTCTGGTCAATGATAACCTCTGGAGTGTTGATAGTGGGGAAATAGTAATGCCATTGGAAGTCAAGGGTTATATTGTCTTTTATTGGAGATGATCACTGCCTGGCATTTATATGGTATGAATGTTACTTACCAGTTTTCATCCCAGGCCTGGATAATGTCCAGATCTTTTTGCATTTGAACATGGACTGCTTCTGTATCTGAGGAGTTACGAATGGGGCTGAACATTGTGCAGCTCTGCAGAAGGGTTACACCTGAAACATTGATTTTCCCCCATCTCCTGATGCTGCCTGGCCTGCTGTGTTTTTTCAGCTTCCTGCTTGTCTACCTTGGATTACAGTATCTGCAGTTTCTTTGTATCTAACCAAAATTGTGCAATTATTGGCAAACATTCTCACTTTTGACCTTATGATGGAGGGCAGATAATTGATGAAGCAGCTGAAGATGGTTGGGCATAGAACACTACCCTGAGGAACTCTCGCAGAGATGACCTGAAGCTGGGATGACTCATCTCCCACAATCACAACAATCCTTCTGTGTGCCGGTATGTCAATTTAGAGTTCAATGTGGCATTGATGTCAAGGGCTGTCACTTTCACCTTAATCTGGAATTCAACTCTTCTGTCTGTGTTTGCACCAAAGATGCAATGAAGTCAGGAGCTGAGTTGACCTGGCTGAACCCCGACTAGGTGTTGGTGAGCAGGTGCTCCTTGATAATATTGTTGGTGACACCTGCCATCAGTTTACTGCTGACCAAGAATATGATGTGAGAGCAGTAATTGTTTGCGTTAGACTTGCCCTGCTTTTTGTGTACAGGATGTTTGGGAAATTTTTCACACTGTCGAGAATGAACTTGCTGTTCAAGAAAGACCGTCTTCCCATTGAATTGTGAAGATGCAGCAGAGGCATTGCTGATGGAATTTCTCCTGAGCTCTTATTTGTTGCTGATGTAAGGTCTAGGTTGTGGTGCAATACAGACATTTGTTGAGCTTCGGAGATCTTTATTATCGAGCAGTTTGTGTTGTAGTTTGTACAGTCCTGAGCTGATGGATTTCGTCAAAAATTATTAATTTTTTGAGAGTGGTGGCTGTCAAGATTTGGGCAGTGCTCGACACATTCCTGAATGTTTCCTTTGGCATTCTTGATGGTGGAATATTGGCTGACCAGATATGATTTGATGAATGATTTTTGTTTTAGCAAAAGAACAAGAACAACTGTCTGCTGTTCTTGTGTGGAGAATTAAAGAAATTTGAGAATGGCTTGAAATGACAGTTCAGTCATCTGCAGTTGTAAATTACCTATGTCTGGAGTGTTGAGTTGGGTTTGGCATGATGATAATTAAAATTAGAGCTTAATAGTGAGGGTATACCAGAGAGTAATTATCTTTCATGAGGGGCACAGCCACTGTCAGCTGAATTAAAAATAATATTGGGGCTATCAGACAGCTTTACTTCACTCTGGATTTTGAGGGCCATCTGTTCCTGGTTTCCCACTGAAGAAGAATCAGGCATTCATTCACTTGTAGAACACATTGCAGTGAAATTATCATGAAATAATTGCAGGTTTATGATGGAAGTTTCTTAGAGATCTCAATCTTTGGAGCACAATCCACAATGCTTCACGATTTACTGAATCAAATGCTTTGGTAATGTCGATGAATGCAGTGAAGAGTTCCTGGTGGTGTTCTTTGATATGGCATTGTTGCCAGACAAATCTAAGTTTTATCTGCAAGGATGAAGGTCAGTCATTTGGTCACATATGGACTGTATAATAGACTGCCACAGAATAAAGGGATAATGACTACTAGCAGAATAACATGAATTCACTTACTGTGGTTGCACACTGAGGGAGCTAAATCATTTTTTGATTCATAAAATGGCCAGAGTTTACACGAACAACACATGGATATATGATATAGGAACAGGAGTAGGCTACAAGGCTTCCTGATCCTTCACCACCATTCAGGAAGATCATGTCTGATCTGATTACTCCTCATTCTTCCCTACCCCCATAACCTCTCACATTCTTGCTGATAAGAATATCTCTACCTCCACCTTAAAAATGATTTTGAGGATTGTGCTTTCCTCAGACATCCAACCCTTTAAGAAACAAATGAGCTGTCTTCAAGATGATGTGTCTTCAGACAGTGATAGGCTGAATATTGAGGAAACCTGGAATCTGTCTTTTACACTTGTCTCTGGCACAAGGGAGAGACATGAAGCTGACTGTCTTTATTTAGGCTCTCCAAGATGTCCCTTATATATCAATGTACTACAAGGTGATCCTCATAAGTCCAGAAGCAGTAAGATGCTAATAAAATCCATCGCCAGTTTAAAATTTGGTCACATTTTCCTAGTGTCTCTTTATGTCCCTCTGTCATATTCTGTCTTATCACAAGGCTTCACAGACCCATGATATTTTACTAGAAAGTGGTGCTACACAAATGCAAATTGCTGTTGTTAGGCACAAACCCTTTTCTGGGTGGCATCCTGCATATATTCTGTCAGAAGTGTGCACGACCATCTCAGATTTCGTTATTGAGTGTTAGGATGCAGAGCACCAAAACAAAATTGTGAAACTTAACTTAATCACCTATATATTTTAATCATTGTGGCATGATTAATATTCCACTCACAAAGCTGATTTAGAAACTGACCTTAGATGTTACACCGTTGATTCAAATGTGTCTTTGAATAATTTTTCATCACTGATATGTATTGCAAGTGTCCAGAATTAGACTTGCAATAAATAATTGACGGCAGCACTACTTGTATGATTAGCATTTTCTGCAGTGTTTGTGAATTTATAGGTGCTTTTTATTTTGAAGGCTGAGAACCCAGTGAGGATACCCAGACCTTCATCAGCAAAAGGCCAAAGACGAAAACCAAAATCAGGAATTGAAGGTACTAAATTTTATACTAAACAACCTCTCACCTTGAGAAAGAAAATACATTCCATATTTGACAATTCATTGGAATACAGATGTTTCATGCAAGTAATCAGTCACCTATTCAGTCTTTGAGTAGGAGTAGAAGAAGCAAAATGTCTGGAATCCTTCATGAAAGTGGATGTTGCTTGATGAAATGGGTTGAGCGGCCTCCCTTATCTTATTTTGCTGAAAATGAGAGTTGGAACAGTACATTTCAAGTAGCTTCTGTTATTAAAAAAGTGTTTATTGTAACAGGCATGGATATTAAAACTGATTTTGGGAGAGAATAAATTTGTGTTTATATACTGGAACTATATAAATTGTAGTGGCCTACTGTTTTTAAATCTGCTTTATTAAATGTCTTCTTGAACATGCTAGTTTCAAATCATGGAAGCTTGGAATAATTTGAAAATCATTTCAAGTTATATTATTAAGAATGTGATGATACATGATTTGTTTGTGTGATGATGCTGTTCCTTTAACACAGTTATGATATCCTTGG
This sequence comes from Chiloscyllium plagiosum, assembly GCF_004010195.1. Lineage (NCBI taxonomy): Eukaryota > Metazoa > Chordata > Chondrichthyes > Orectolobiformes > Hemiscylliidae > Chiloscyllium > Chiloscyllium plagiosum. The sequence goes on along the minus strand of NC_057716.1, from coordinate 18,333,532 downwards.
CATTTTTTTTCAGAGAGATTGTAAAAGACACAGACTCTGAAAAGCATTAATTTTGAAGGGTTTTAGCGCCTGTTTGATTATAGCTAACAGATACTGCCTTGGTAAAAAAGTCTTCCAGGTAAAAAAGTCTTCCAAGTCAAAAAAAACACTTGTACAATGAAACATGAGTGGCCAGTTCTCCCAGCTCAGCTTTGCACTGGTTTGGTTTGGCCTGGCTATTCAGTGAAAGCAGTCAGGCACGATTGTTGCTGGATCCAAAGAAGCAGGTCCATGCTAATCCTCTTCTCTTTCTGACTTCTTTCCTGTAAGACCCTGTGTTTGATTTTGTGCCAAGGGGTGTTTTTGGGGATTGTTGTAAGTATAGGGAATAGCATCATTAAGTTGATCTAATCTGTTGGGTTTTCAGATATGTTAGGGTATTCTGTCCTTTTTTGTTTGTGTTTCATTTGGTAATCTTGTAAATAAATTCTGTTTTATGTAAAACAAAGTGGTTTGACCAGCTGTATCCCTCCTGGAATATCTGTGTTACACCTGCTTAAAACAACTCGCAAAGTTAGGCTCTGGGCTATTTGCTTGAAATGTTTTGAGGGGGTCTGTCCTAGTCCATAACAGTTTGTGACCTGAATGTATATTGCTGACACATTTTCATAATCAGTAGTGAATATATTATATTTCAATTTTCTGTTCAGTGGTCTCTTAAAACTTCAACACAAAAGTTTTAAATGTTAATGTTCAGTGATGTTGTCAATTAAATTCTAGATTAGCTATTAAAATGAAGTGCAGTTAGAGGGTGGTAGATTATTGGACTGGGGCATACAGGCATAATTTAATATCCATGTTGAAATCCTGCAGTCAGTCTTTTATTTTAATAGCACTTTGATTTAAATAACTTTATAATTAAATAACAAAAATGTTTTGGCAAGTTTTGAAGCAAGAAATGTTTCCTTGCAACTTAGGCTAAAGAGTTTTGGGAAAAGCAAAACTGAGGATCTGTAATAGCACTTCCTGTGGGATGTGAACGTTATTCTGTGACTCATTTACATTGATGTTTTCCATTATAAATATGGACATAGAAGTTCATAATGGTAAGAGCTAGCGGGATGGTTTTAAATATTACATTGCACATCTTTCCACTTGACAATGTTTGAAGGTGTTTATCTAGGCAAGACCATACCAATCTGTGGCTGAAACAAACATTGAGAAGTATGCCACAGTGGATGTGCATATGTCTTCCCCTCCCTTTGCTTTATTTCTGCCAGGCTACTGGGCCGATATCAATGAGTTGACTTTATGACCACATCCCTTGGTGCCTTTGGGTATACCAAATTTATAAGATGATGCCAGTGTTGTCATGCTACTTTTCAAAACGGTCACCTTTGAATATAATTGGTGTCTTTATTGAAACTGTTTTAGCGAACCCACTTTCTGCTTTAAAAGGAGAATTGCAGGTTACTGAAAGATATAATAGCAAAGATATGTGTGCACTCTATAATATATTGTATAAGCTGTTTGACTGAGAGCTCTGGAGAGCGGATGTGTGAAATGAAGAGGAAGATTTAAACAAGTATGTTTACTCATAAATTCATTCTATGCTAATAGGTTCCTTTTTTCAAAATGCAGTTCAGCCAAACAAAACATTGATTTGTAACTCTGTATCTTTAACTGAAAGAGTACCTAAAATGAGCATTGGTCATCCAGAAAGAAAGTCTGGAAAATTAATGGTAAATGAAGAAACAGTCAACGTGTGTGCACTGTAAAGACAGATAACTTGCAAACATAATGGTACATCTAAATGCTCATAAATCTCCTGGTCCTGATAGACTTAATTCTAGGGTCTTGAAAGAAGTGGTTTTTAAACAGCAGATGCATTAGTTTTAATTTTCTAAAATGGTCTAGCTTCTGGAAAGGTCCCATCAGATTGGAAAATAGTGAACATGCAGTTTGAGAAAGGAGGAACTAGAAAGCCGAACATCTGTCATAAGGAAAATCTATTAGAATCTATTAACGTGGATGCTATAGCAGAGTGGTTAGAAAATCTTAATGCAGTTGGACAAAGTCAGTGTGGTTTTGTGATGGGAAAATAGTGTTTACCTAAGTTATTACAATTCTTTGAGGCGGGGATGTTTCTATCAGAAGGATGTTGTGAAACTTGGAGAGGTTCAGAAAAAATTTACAAGGATGTTGCCAGGGTTGAAGGAGTTGGGCTCTAGGGAGAGGTTGAATAGGTTGGGGTTGTTTTCCCTGGAGCATCAAAGGAGGCTGAGGGATGACCTTTTATAAGAGGTTTATAAAATCATGAGGCATAGTTAGGATAAATAGACAAGGTCTTTTCCCTGGAGTGGCGGAGTCCAGAACTAGAGGGGATAGGTTTCGGGTGAGAGGAGAAAGATATAAAAGAGACCTAATGGGCAACGTTTTCATGCAGAGGATGGTGCATGAATGAAATGAGCTGCCAGAGGAAGTGGTGGAGGCTGGTATAATTGCAACATTTAAAAGTTATCTGGATAAGTACATGAATAGGAAGGGTTTGAAGGGATATGGGCTGGGTGCTGGCAGTTGGGACGAGATTGGGTTGGGATATCTGGTCGGCATGGATGAGTTGGACCGAAGGGTCTGTTTCCGTGCTGCACATCTCTATGACCTTACCCAAGTTTTCATGCTTAAAGTGCAAATGTAAATAGTGAATGGAAAGAAGCAATTGAGCATCATCTTAGTTGAGGCCAATTCTGCCCTCCACTAATGTCTAGAGTAGCTTAATCATAGTAGGATTCTCTGGCTAGTTTTCTCCTCAGTTCCAATCTGGTGGTGGGGGAGAATGGGGGACAACAGGGTTGGAGGAGGAGGAGGAGGACACTGAAGCCAGTTGTTTCTTCATCTCTGCCATGTCAGCTTGTATCTACCAATTCAGCTTTATGGTCTATGTGTGTCTCAGTTCTTCACTGGGTTTATGCTGGATTTTGATTCACCTTGTAGATTTCGTGAAGTTTTGTTTTGTTCTGAGATCCAGAACACACTGTTACCTGCTTCAAGTGTGACAAATGGAAGCTTGTGTTATATTTGGACTTCCAGAAGGTACCTCGCAAAAGGTTATGTGATATGAGCCCACAGTATTGGAGGTAGTATGTTGGCATGGATAGAGAATTGGCAAATGGGCAGGAAATGGTGAGTGGTTATGACAAATTCTTTTTCAGGGTGGAGACCTGCGACCAGTGGAATTTGACACAGATCAGTGCTGGGACTGCAACTGTTTACAATACACATTAATGCCGTGGAGGAAAGAAGCAAATATACTGTAGCCAGATTCGTAGATGACATAAAAATAGGCTAAAAGGAAGGTTGAGAGGGGTACAAACAGTTGAGAGAAATAGACAGACGTTTCTGCAGCCAGCAGTGAAAAATTAGAATGACGTGTTGCCTCCCTGGTGCCAGGATCAAGAATACCTCCGCGAGGGTGCAGAATGTTCTCAAAGGGGAGAGGGACCAGCAGAGGAGGTCATTGTACACATTGGAACTAATGACATAGAAAGGGAAAAGGAGGAGATTCTGAAGAGAGAATATAGAAGGTTAGGTAGGAATTTAAAAAGGACGTCCTCTAGGGTAGTAATATCTGGATTACTCCTGAGATAGGAGGATATGTGTGGTTGAGGAGCTGATGCAGGGGAGAAGGGTTCACATTTTTAGATCATTGGAATCTGTTCTGGGGTAGAAGTGACCTGTACAAGAAGGACGGATTGCACCTAAATTGGAAGGGGACTAATGTACTGGCAGGGAGATTTGCTATGGCTGCTCGGGAGGATTTAAACCAGGGAGATAGTGAGGAAAGAAATCAATCTGAGACTGGTACAGTGGGGAAAAGGAGTGAGTCAAACAGTCAGCGCAGGCAGAAACAAAGCAGAGAACAAGATAGGACTGATTTATTTCAATGCAAGAGGCTAACAGGGAAGGCAGATGAACTCGGGGCAAGGTTCGTAACATGGGACTGGGATATCATAGCAATTACAGAAACATGGTTCAGGGATGTACAGGACAGACAGCTTAATGTTCCAGGATACAAATGCTATAGGAAGGATAGGGGTGGGGGGACAAGAGAGGAGGGTGAGTGGCATTTTTGATAAGGGATAGCATTACTGCTATACTTAGGTAGGATATTCCTGGGAATACATCCAGGGAAGCTATTTGGGTGGAACTTAGAAATAAGAAAGGGATGATCGATTGTATTATAGACCCCATAATAGTCAGCGGGAAATTGAGAAACAAATTTGTAATGAGATGTCAGTTATCTGTAAGAATAATAAGGTGTTACGGAGGGGAGTTTAACTTTCCAAACATAGACTGGAACTACCATAGTGTTAAGGGTTTAGATGGATAGGAATTTGTTAAATGCAGACAAGAAAATTTTCTGAGTCAGTGTGTGGATGTACTTAATAAAGAACGTGCAAAACTTGACCTACTCTTGGAAAATAAGGCAGGGCAGGTGACTGAGGTGTCATTGGGGGAGCACTTTGGAGCCAGCAACCATGATTCTAATGGTTTTGAAATAGTGATGGAATAGAATAGACTGGGTCCAACAGTCGAAGTTCTAGATTGGAGAAAGGCTAATTTTGATGGTATTAGGCAAGAACTTTCAAATGCTGATTGGGGGCAGATGTTCGCAGGTAAGGGGACAGCTGGAAAATGGGAAGTCTTCAGAAATGAGATAACGAGAGTCCAGAGAAACTATATTCCTGTTAGAGTGAAAGGAAAGGCTAATAGGTGTAGGGATTATTGGATGACTAGAGAAATTGAGTTTTTGGTTAAGAAAAAGAAGGAAGCATATGTCAGGTATAGACAGGACAGATTGAACGAATCCTTAGACTATAAAGACGGTAGGAGTATACTTAAGAGGGAAATCAGGAGGGCAAAAATGGGACATGAGATAGCTTTGACAAATAGGATTAAGGAGAATCCAAAGGAATTTTATAAATGCATTAAGGACAAAAGGGTAACTATGGAGAGAATAGGGCCCCTCAAAGATCAGCAAGGAAGCCTGTGTGTGGAGCCCAGTGGATGGGGTGATACTAAATGAGTCTTTTGCATCAGTGTTTACTGTGGAGAAGGACATGGAAGATATAGAATGTGGGGAAATAAATGGTGACATCTTGAAAAATGTCGATACTACAGAGGGGGAAGTGCTGGATGTCTTGAAACGGTTAAAAGTGGATAAAACCCCAGGACCTGATCAAATGTACCCTAGACCTCTGTGGGAGGCTAGGGAAGAGATTGCTGGGCCCCTTGGTGAGATATTTGTATCATCAATAGTGACCGGTGAGGTGCCGGAAGACCAGAGGTTGGCTAACGTGGTGCCACTGTTTAAGAAAGGTGGTAAGGACAAGCCAGGAAACTATAGACCAGTGAGCCTGACGTCAGTGGTGACAGGTTGTTGGAGAGACTTCTGAGGGACAGGATTTACATGTATTTGGAAAAGCAAGGACTGATTAGGTATAGTCAGCATGGCTTTGTGCGTAGGAAATTATTGATTGAGCTTTTTTGAAGAAGTAACAAAGAGGATTGATGAGGGCAGAGTGATAGACGTGATCTATATGGACTTCAGTAAGGCATTCAACAAAGTTCCTCAAGGGAGACTGGTTGGCAAGGTTAGATCTCACGGAATATAGGCAGACTCCTTGTGTATACTTAATGCTCCACTGATAACCTTTGGTTCTCCTACTTATCAAGTATTATGGGGAAAGCGAAGGAAAGTGGACTTGAGTGTCAGATCAGTCATGATCCTGCTGAATGTCTGAAGGGGCCAAAAAGCCTGCACTTGTTCCTATTTCATATGGTCTTATGGCCTATTTGTGACACTTTGTCAAGTGCATACAGCATCCTCCAGAATTCAACACCTTTCTCAGCTGTGAACTCTGGATTATGCCTTCCACTTTACAAAGGTGATTATACTGCTGTGCAAAGCTTAGTGTTCTCAATCTATATATTTTTGTGCTTGTACGTTGAGCATACTGTATCCTAAGGCACATACTGCATTTTGATCGAGAGGTTAAGAAAGCTTACTGATACCTCGCTTAAGCCTAAGCCATTGAATACATTTTTAGGAGTTTGCTTGCATAACTGAAATGTTTCCATTCCGAGGCAGGAGTGTTTTCCCTGGAAAGCCTGGCTAAAATTGAAAACTTACTACTTGAGGTGTGTGTGCCAACTTTGCATAATTGCAAACTCCATAAAGGAGAAAATAGTTGTTTTAAATCAAGCATTAACCATTTTATTTTAGTTGCATGCCTTGTCATGTACTGTGTTTGCCCAACCTTTGCCGAACAAAATGTTTTGATAATTAGGCAATGACTTTTTTAAGTGTTAAGATCAATCAATGGTTTTTTTCAACAACTTGTAACACTAATTTATTCTTTCTGCCACGACCTGTCAGAGGAAGAAAGAGAATCTAAAACATCAGTTAGTCAGCAAGAGGTGTTAGAGCAAAACCCTGAGAAAGACACCATTATAAACCAGTTAGGTAAGGTTAATTGGATAGATTGACCTCTAACTAGATTATACAAGTAGCAATCAACACCTAGATACTAGTGTATAATTTTGCAATGTCACTACATTATAGATAAAATAAGCAACCTAATGAATGGTAATTTCTTATTTCTACTGTTCTCGATATATTGTTGTCGACTTAAATGAGGCTAAAATACAAAATTTGGTCTCCAAATTATGTTTTGGAAATTTACTCCATGAATGTTTAATTTTCTCACTACTAAAGTTTTGATTTTCATGATGTTAATTCTTTGGATATTTTAGCAGAGGTTGCAACCTGATTAAAATAAACAGTTTGGTATGTATGTCGTCAACGTGTATGAACAGCAAAATAAAAAGCCTGTATTTATAAAAACATTGACATCTCTCCATATGAATTATGGGTTTCTAAATTGTGTATCACAAATTCTGAGACTACAGTGGTCACCATGTTTTGGGCACTCTGGCAGGGCAACCCTGAATTTGATCTCAAGACATGCATGCACAATTCAACGACTGAGCAACACTTGCTGAACAATCCTGAATGTGCCAATGCCTACAATATCCACCAATTAAGATGATCAGCCTGACTTGTAATGTAACTTATTTACACTTGCCAGACACAGCATCCGTTTGCAGGGACCCCATTTTCAACAAAGAGAAGGAATATATTTAAATCTTATATTTATTTTGAAATAACTGGACGGTGGGGGAGATTATAGTTGCCTGTTGCTTTCTACTTACCAACGCCTCTGTCAATTTGAATCAACTTGCCAAACAAACAACGTTTTCTGCTATAGTGTAAATTGTCCAAGACAAAAAGCTTCGGCAACATGTCTGCTCCTCTACCCACATTGTGGCTGTCATGTATTAATCAAATGCTCAAAATGTTGCTACTGCCACAATGTCTTGACTCATTGTATCAAGTATGTTTTAAAATATTTTTTTCTTAGTAACCGTTGTAACCATGATCATGGGGCAAAGAATTGCAGTTCTATTGCTCTGTAAGGATCTTTGGTAAATTTTTGCAGTGCATGTTGTCATAATAGCAGTGTGCACTGAGTGGTGGAAGGAGAGGATCTTGACATGTGGTGCCAGTCAAGAAGGCTGCTTTATCTTGGATGGTGTAAAGCTTCATGAATGTTGTTGGAGCTGAACCCATTCAGGCAAGTGTGAAATATTCTATCACAGTCTTGACTTGTGCCTTGTAAATGGTGGACAGGCTCTGGGGAGTCAGGAGGTGAATTATTTGCTACAGTATTCCTGTCCTTTGACCTGCTCTTGTAGCTATTGTCAAGTCTAGTTGAGTTTCTGGTCAATGGTAACCTTTCCCAGGATATTGATAGTGGGTGATTCAATGATGATAACCCCATTGAATGTCATGGGGAGATGGTTAGATTGTTTGTTTCTTATTGGAGGTGGTTATTGAATAGCTTTTGTGTGGCATGGCTGTTACTTACCATTTGTCAACCGAAGCCTGAATATTGTCCACATTATCTTGCATTTGAATATGGGCAGCTTCAGTATCTGAGGAACTGTGATTGGTGCTGAACATTGTGCATTTATCAGCAAACATCTCCACTCCTGACCTTATAATGGAGGAAACGTACTTGATGAAGCAGCTGAAGGTGGTTGGGCCTCTGTACCTACCCTGAAGAATACTTGCAGCGATGTCCTGGAGCTTAGATGACTGACATCCAACAATCATGACCATCTTTCTATGTACCAGATTTGACTCCAACCAACAGAGAGTTTGTCCCGATTTCCTCTGAATCAAGTTTTGCTAAGGTTCCTTGATGCCACATTTGTTTGAATGCAGCCTCAATGTCAAGGCTGCCACTCTCACCTAACCTCTGAAATTCAGCTTTTTATCAGTGTTTGAATCAAGGCTATAATAAAGTTAGCAGCTAGATGGCGGATCCCAAATTTGGCAACACTGGTTTGGTTATTGTTGAGGCAGATGCTGCTTGATAGCACTATTGATGTCACCATCCGTCACTTTACTGATGATCAAGAGTACACTGATGGGTGATATTGGCTGGGTGAGACTTGTCCTGTTTTGTGTACAGGCTATATCTAGACAATTTTCCACATTGTTGGGTAGCTGCCAATATTGTAATTGTACTGGAATAGTTTGCACAGGGAATATCAAGAGGCAGTTAGATTGTTTGTTTTATTGGGAATGGTTATTGCTGACTCATGGGCCTTATAAACTTTCAGCTTGATCCTGTCTTCTCAGCACCTTGCCATGACAGTGTGCAAACTGGATGATTTATTTAAGAAAAGAGGTTTCACCTTTGCTGTCTATTGTATATTATGGCGATATCTTGGCAGGATAAAATTGAGAGTGTAGCAATTTTTTCAAAGGCAGTGTTCCCAAGTAGCCTGGCATTATTTAAGACAGGCAGCTTAATTGGCTTGGATACTTCTGCAAGATGAAAGACAATTGCATACCAAAGACTTCCTGTTAAGTCATAGAGATGTACAGCACGGAAATAGACCCTTCGGTCCAACTTGCCCATGCCGACCAGATATTCTAACCTAATCTAGTCCCATTTGCCAGAACTTGGCCCATATCCCATAGTTCGTGTTTGGAGCTAGAGATTCAGTAGAATGCCCAAAGATTTATTTTAGATGCTTTCAGGTGTGGTATCGATTATTGTGGCTGGAAGTCAGCAGTTGACCACTGAGTGAAATGGTGACATCTCCTAAGGGTTCGCATGCACCCCCACAATGACTGATGCTATAGCAAATTGGGAACAGACTCTGACACAGAGCCAAAATAGCGACACTTCATAGCTTCATGTGTGATACTTCTTGAGAGTTGGCCTCTTCGGCCATCAACAAATGTACACCATATGAAGACCCCCATCTAAAATGGAGTTGTTTACTGTATGTGCATTGTCTTTTTTAAACAATGAATTGTCTTACATGAGAGTAGAACAAACATTTTTTTGAAGAAGTCTTACACAGAAGATTGCAACCTTTGTTTTCAGTCTCTTGGATACGGCAGAATCGAAGAGCGTGGTGCTGGTCAGGCAGCAGGTGAATCGATGTTTCAGGCATAAACCCTTCATCAGGAATGAGGCTTGTGGGCCAAGGGGTCCAAGGGAGCTGAGAGATAATTGGGAAGAGATGGGACTGGGGGGGGAAGGCAGTTGGGGATGTGACAGGTCGATGAAAGTGATAGGTCGGAGAGGAGGGTAGAGCAGATAGGTGGGAAGGAAGATAGACAGGTAGGATCATTCAAGAGGGTGATGCTGAGTTGGAAGGTTAGGACTGGGATAAGGTGGGGGGGGGAGGGAAATGGGGAAACTGGTGAAATCCACATTGATCCTGTGTGGTTGGAGGGTCCCAAGGTGGAAAATGAGGCGTTTTTCTCCCAGGCATTGGGTGGTTAGGGTTTAGCGATGAAGGAACCCCAGGATCTGCATGTCTTTGGCGGAGTGGGAGGTGGAGTTAGTCTTCAGCCACAGGGTGACGAAGTTGTCACTGCGGGTGTCCCAGAGATGTTCTCTGAAATGATCTGCAAGTTGGCACTGTCTCCTCAATGTAGAGGACACCACATTGGGTGCAATGGATGCAGTAGATGGCGTGTGTGGAAATACAGGTAAATTTCGGTCGGATGTGGAAGGATCTTTGGGGCCTTGGAGGTGACGGGGGAGGTGTGGGCGCAGGCTTTGCACTTCTTGCGATGGCAGGGGAGGGTGAATTGGTCGGGGGTGTTGGACCCGTGGAGGGAATGGTCTTTCTGAAACGCAGATAAAGGTGGGGAGGGAAGTATATCTCTGGTGGTGGGATCTGTTTGTCAGTTGCGGTAATGGCGGAGGATGATGCGTTGTATCTGGAACTTGGAGGAGTGAAAGGTGAGGACCAGGGGTGGGGTTCAAGGGCGGAGGTGCGAGAAGTGGAGGAGATGTGCTGAGGGCATCGTCGACCACATGGGAGGGGAAATTGCGACCTTTGGAGAAGGAGGCCATCTTTGACATTCTATGCTGGAATTGGCCCTCCTGGGAGCAGTTGAGGCGGAGGAATTGGCAATGAGGGAGAGTCTTTTTCACAGGAGGCTTGGCGGGAGGAGGTGTAGTCCAAGTAGCTGTGGGAGTTGGTGGGTTTGTTGTGAATGTCTGTGTTGAGTCAGTCGCAGGAAATGGAGAAGGAGAGGTCCAGGAAGCGGAGGGAGGCATCTGAGATGGTCCAGGTGAACTCTAGGTCAGAGTGGAAGGTGTTGGTGAAGTTGATGAACTGCTCAGTCATTGATATAGCAGAGGAAAAGCTGGGGAACCAGCAGCACCACATTCTTTGACTCTGATCTCCAGCATCTACAGTCCTCACTTTCTTAGCTCTTGGATATGGCAGTGATAGAAGTTGGTAATTTGCATAAAAATAAAGTGCATCACACTTTGATGAGCCATGGTGATCTTCTCCACTTTTGTCAGGAAAATGGAAATCATTTTTGTGGGTTCTTTTACATTTGAGAAAACGGTCAATGTTTTTAATTCTATACAGAATGCTGTCAGATACCCCAAAATCTATAAATCATTCACAATTTGATGTGACATCTTGTCCTTCTGGGTGCTTTTAAAACTCATACATTATTTAAAATATGGATTTTCAATAAATTAGCTGTAATTCTGATTTTGGATTTGAAATTGAAAGTGTAACCGGTGATTCAAACATCTCATTGTAGTGTATAATGTTTTTTATTTGCAGATGAGTCGGATGCCGAAGCGGGTAAGTACTAATGTTTCAGCATTGGCTGCTACTGTCTGCTTTAGAACTGAAAGTAAATGGTGAACTGATAACCAGACGAAGGAGCAGCATTCCAAAAGCTTGATTTCAAATAAATCTGTTGGACTATAACCTGGTGTCATGTGACTTCTGAACTGGTAAATGAGGTCATTGATCCAAATGTCTAATATCTTGCTATTTGAATAGACCAAAGGAAACACAACCTTAATGAAAACAAATTGGCCTTTTAAGTTTCACTGTTTTAAATTTGAAGTCTTATAATTTAAACTCAAGTCACAATGTTAATTTCTTTATTTGAAACTTTAACCAATAATGGAACAGGAGAACATGGAGTAACTCCGGAAGCTTTCCTTAGAGTATAAATAATACAAATGAAAATAGGGTAGCACTATACAGGAGTACTACTGATCTTGTGTTCTGGTTCAGCTTAGGGTGTAAGTTGACAGAGTCTCTGGTCTTTCTTCCAATTCTGATTGGAAGCAGGCTAACTTCAAACTTAATGTAGGAGCAAATTACTGCAGATGCTGGAATCTGTACTGTGGCTCCTCTATACTTTCCAATCAGGACACTGCAAAGGTGGCTTAGATGTCCACATCCACCCTGCCTGTCCTGCTTCGACCTTTGGACGTTAAAGACGTTAATGTCACTACCGAGAAAACTTCCTCCACCCATATACACAACTGGGGAGCTGACTGAAATGCAGCAGGAGGGAAAGGAAGAGAAAAATATGCTGAGAGCATGTCAGTGGCATAAGCCACACTTTTGTAACGAATTCACGGGTGCATTACAGATGTTTGGTTTTCACCATTCATGTGGTTGTTCATGTCTCTGCATAGGGTCCAGATGCTTCATTGCATCATCCAGCATCACTTCTTCTTGGACAATATTAAAAGACTGGGGTGTTCACTAAGTGCCTAATTCATTATGTTAGACCATGGGAGTAATGCGTATGTATGGCATTGAGTCATTCCGCCACATTCGGCCTCTTGTTCAACATTTCCTACTGTTTAGGTGGCTGTGGGCGCAGGAAGTTAGACCTTGTTGAAATCTCTGATAGTCACTGTCAGGGAGGTACAACACACACGCAGTCAATCCCGCAGGACAGCCATTGAGTAGGCATCCAGCATGACTGTGTTGCGAGTAGTGCATGTTCCTCCCTGTGAAAACCCAGTGACTGGTGGTTGCTACAGTCCAGTCCTCCACACTTTGGTACATTCACTGTCCACAGTGAATGTAGTGGTTGCCGTTTACTTCCCCAGTATGCACTTCCCATTTGCTACATAAGGTGACAGCAAGGAGTCTACAGCTGGTGTCCTACAGCTTCAGCCTGAATATGCTAGTCAGTGCCCAAACATTACCATCCCCTTCCTAGATGCCCGAACCTCCACAAAGTTTCGCACATCCTTGAGTCCCAACCCAAGCCAGCCACATGCATGTACAAGTGTCATATCTCTCTCTTCTGTCTCTCCATCCACCACCCTCCCATATTTACTGGCTCTACTCTTTTTTTTTCTCCTCTTTTTTTTCTCTCCTGTCTATCCTCCTCCCTCACCTACCCCTTCCACTGGATTATTGTGCCTCATCTCCTCAAGCGACTTGACCGGCCTCAGTGGAGACAAAGGACTGACTGTTACCCACTCACTGGGATGTAGAGGCACTGACCCCGATGTGTGAAACTGCATTGACAGTATGACTGACTGTGGTCAGAGTCCAGGACTGGTATTGGAGCCTGCTTGACTAATCATATCGGACCCCCGACTGACGGCTGCTACTATGAACTTCACAAGGGCTTTGGGACATGGCTTGCTGTTTGATACATATGCAGTGTGTTCGCCCTATAGGCTGCTGTCACATGGTTCACCTATGATGCTGACTGCACCAACTGGTTCTGGACTGCAAAAACATGCAGGCATACCAATAGATGTCAGATGAATGCTCATTAAGACAGCAAGTGAGCAGCTTGGTCCAAGTCTGGGCTGGATGCCTGACCCTGTATGGTAACTGCAGCTGATGCAGCCTGGTAGACAAGTCTGTGTTACCAGGAGAAAATTGGTTATGGGCACCATGCAAGTTGTTTGGAGGAAGTGATGTGCTGAATCTACTTGTTACCTGCTCTGGTTTCCTTGTTGGATTTTCCCAATGGTTCGTTTGGCTCAGTTTGGCTCAAAATTAAACATGGATGCAAAGGCACTGGAGAAGATGAATTAAAAAGAGAACTTGGGCAGTATGATTTAATTAACTAGCGTATGCTGGTTTGGTATAGCTTTTTCAAGTAATTTTTATTCGAACATATCAAGTTACCTTACAGGTGGAGAGTTGAACATTTGTTAGAAAGGTTTTGTTTGTGACAAATCCATTTTTAGCTGTATTAATAAAACTGGACCTGCTTAGCAATTATTAAATGCATCTTGGAGTACTTTTAATGCAAGGGAAAAAGTAAGCAATTATTTTCTATTTATTGTACTGGTTGATGGAAACTATTATGTCATGAAACTATTATGCAAATTGGTTTGAACAGAAATTTGAAGTGTAACTTCACTTGTGAAAACTCATTCAATTTCAAGCATAAGTTGCACCTTGATTTCTAATACAGAAATTCCATCTCCAGAAGTAATTCATTGTATATGAAGCATTAGACATATTTCTTGTAGATGTGATGAGAGACTATTGAAATACAATTAGTTTCTTTACATTTCTGAAAGTGAATTGATAGAAAACATTCGTGCTTTTGACATTCTGCCCAGCAATGAAATTTCTTTAAGGGTTATCAATGAATTATCTCTTCTGTCTTCTCTCTCTCATTTAACTCATGAGAAAAAGTAATTTTCTTGAATAGTGTTTACCGTGCAACTAATTTTAAAATTTGATGAACAGTGACATTGCTACTATGCCACCTCCTCCACCCACATCACCACCATAGTGGGATTCATGCATCACTGATTCTGTCTTTACCTATGATTTTCTGATCATAGCTATGATCGAGGACACCAACATCAGATCTGACACCAAGATTGTGGATAAACAGCTGTAGTGGTTCCCACCCTCCGACATGGCTGTGAGAGGTGGACTGTCTACAGCAGACACCTCAAGACGCTGGACCAATGTTGCCTGCACAAGATCCTGCGAATCCGCTAGAAAGAAAGACATGCCAACATCAACGTCCTTGACCAGGCCAACATCCCCAACATCGAGGCACTGAGCACTCTCAATTGGCTACAATGGGCTGGACACAACATCCACATGATTGACATGAGACCCCTCTAAAGCAGGTGTTCTACTCCCAGCTCCCTGGTGAGCCCCAGGTGGACAGAGGAAGTGATACCTTCAAGGCCTCACTAGCGAAGTGCAGCATTCCCACCGACACCTGGGTATTACTGGCTCAAAATCATCCAAAGTGGAGGAAGAGCATCCAGGAAGGCATTGAGAACCTCGAGACTTGCTATCAGGAAAATGGGGAAGCCAGATAAAAACAGCAAAAGGACTGTACTGCCACACCAACATCTGATCCACCTCTTCCCATGCCTACCACCTGCCCCAAATGAAACAGAGCCTGGAGAAGCTGAATAAGTCTGTATATCCACCTATGGTCTCACACTGAGAGTGAAGAATCATCTTCATCTGCGAGGGGCTGCACATGATGAGCCTGTAATGCATTCTGTTCCCTTTCCTCCCCCAGAGCATGCACAAACACCTTCAACAAGTTCCCACCTGCCTTAGCTCAAACTACATATTTCTTCACCTTCTTTCTATTTTCTCCTCTTGGCTTCCTCAAGCTCATGTTTGCCAGACCAAGACCTACTGCTTTTTTGCACTTAACTGATGACTACTCGACCTCCATTCTTGCTAACATTTGAAATGGTTCCCTCTCCTCAAGTACTTTGCTGCTTGCTTTCAAATGCCATCATCTCTATTCCTCAAAAGAAAACCTTCAATCTCTGGCCTTGCAAAGCATCCACCCATTTGTAAATTTTCTTTATTCTCCAGTCCTTGCCTGTGTGTTTGTTGTCTGTAAAATCTGTATTCATCTTCACTTTTCCGCTTTCTATTCAAGTTTCTGTGTTTAACCAATATAGCAACTTCTGTGTCTGCTGTGCATATGAAAATTGGTGCTCATTTTTTTTGAGCTCTCAGCAGATGTTTTCATGCTCAGCTACTGCCTTCTTTGTGTATATCTCTCCCAGCTGTGAGGAGCTCTCCTTGCTTGGTTCCACTATTATCTCTCCAATGTTAGTAATGCAAATTTTATAACATTTTCACAGATTTTAAGTTGAGAGAAATATTTTGTTTATTAATAAATATACATTATTTGGACTAACCCTAAGATCACCATAAAATGCACTCCAGAAAAGGTGATCCTTTTGAAAGTTGCATAGGGATTTTATGTGCCTTAAACTTTAAAGAAGCTGGATCCATTCTTTGCGCTCAACTTTCTTTGAATGTTTCTCATAATGGCATCCAAGCGATACTACATTAATTCTCAGTTGCCATAAGGTAACAATAATAAGCTCTGAATGCCAGTCAGAGTCCTAATGCAAAAGTTCTAAAAATTAAATGAAAATCAATATTATAAATTGTTAATAGAATTAAATTTGTAGCTGTAACAATATAATACAGTCATTGTATTGATGTGACTAAAGGTGGAATTTTCCCATCCCTTCAGGTGGTGAAAAGGGGAATTAACTGGCTGTAGTGAGATATCCCTTTTCATTACCTCACTGATTAAATTCTAGGCAAGAAGGTCCTCTGGGGCCTCATTCAACATTCCAGTGGTTAAGGCCTTTAGGTTGTCAATGAATAGCCATTTAATCTCAATTTGCCACTGCCAAGATCACCTGACTTCCCTGCAAGCTAGAAAAATCAGGGTGTCTTTTCTTGGAGCTTGATTGTACAACCTTCATTTGCAGGAAATAGGTGACATGGAAGATCGCAAGGCATTGGCCTCTAAAAGCCACCTCCCTTCCCATTGCCTCCACCCACCTCCTGTCTGCTATGATTTCCACCCCCCCCCCACCCCCCATAAAGAAGCAAAACAAACACTTACTGAAGATTATGCTTCCAACAATCTTCTGGCCAGAGGGACTCTACTATTGAGGCCTATGATAGTTCAAAAATCTCTTAAATTGATAGGTTTGTGCCCTGGCAAGCTATCTACAGTTTGCCAGTAATCAGAGAATTGCGATATAAGAAAATCCCTTAATTGTACTATAGCTTATGTCATTCTTCCAACTTTTTTGGAGATATGTCCATGTGTACTTAATTGATTTTTTAAAAATAAAAGCAAATAAATATGCGTTCCGTACAAAGCATGGATAGGTATATTTTGCTCTGATATAAGATATTTTCTAATCAATCTGTTCAGAGATGTAGTAACACATCTCTGGAGGAGGTGGGAGTTGAACCTGTCCAGGGGTAAAGACGCTATCATTGTGTCAAAAGATCCCTTTTGAATACAGCTAAAGGTCTCAACCACTGGCTATGTATTTCTCCATTTTTATGTTTTTCATACAAAGGAATAGAAATGTCTGTGCTAAAATTGTTAGACTAGTCTTTAAGCATACATCACTCTGTTCTCAGAGGGCTAAATCCTTAAATTTTTTCCACTGCATTTATTTTAAAACATCCCATTCACCAATCCATACAGACTGGATAGATGCAGTAATGTTTTCGTACAACAGTAGCTTTTGTTTCAGCACTTTGTCTGTTGAAGATAATGTTTTGACTCATTCTTTTACCAATATTACACATCCTCATGATTGCGTCAATATTTTCAGAACTTGAAGCTGCCCACAATTCCATTGAGAGGAAACATACAGCAGAGGTGAATGGAGAGATTCTTGATGAACTTTCCACCCAAGTTGCACAAAGGTTTGATGTCTTTACATTTAATTATTGTTAGCATAGCTGATAAATCCTCTTTCATGTGGCATGTACAGTTTTTAAAAATTTAATTAATGGGATGTGGGGATTGCTAGTTAAACCAGCATTTATTGCCCATCCTTAATTGTTGTTAAGGTGATGGTCAGCTGCCTTCTTCATCTGCTGCTGTCCATTAGGTGCATGCCTAATCCTGTTATGGAGGAAGTTCCAGGAATTTGACTCAAAGTCAGTGAAGGAACAGTGGTATATTTTCAATCAGGACAATGTGTGACTTGAAGGGGAACTTGCAGGTAGTGATGTTCTCATGCATCTGGGGGGTCTTTCCCTTCTAAGTGGAGAGAGGTTATGGGTTTGGAAGGTGCTGTCAAAGAAACCATGGTGAGCTGCTGCAGTTCATCTTGTAGATGGTACACACTGCTACCACTGTGCATTGGTAGTGAAGGGAGTGAACATTGAATGTGGTGAATAAGGTGCCTTCAAGTAGGCTCCTTTGTCTTGGATGGTGTTTGGCTTCTTGAGTGTTGTTGGAGCTGCACTCATCTAGGCAGATGAATATTCCTTCTGTCTCCTGGCATATGCCTTGTAAATCATGGGCAGACTTTGGAGAGTTGCGAGTTGAGTTCCATGCCTCTCACTTCCTAGCTTCTGAATTGTTCTTGTATCTGCAGTATTTATACAGCTGAATTAGTTCAATTTCTAGTTAATGGTAACCCCCATGATACTGAATAGTGAGGCTTTCAGCAATGGTAATGCCAGTGAATGTCAAAGGAAGATGGTCAGATTCATTCTTGTTCAAGATGATTATTTCCTGATTCTACTAGATATCTAGCACAAGTGTAATTTTAAACTAAAATAAAACTAAGGACTACTGATGCTGGAAACTGAAACAAAAGCAGCAATTGCTGGAGAAACTGAGTGGGTCTGGCAGTGTCTGTTGGAGAGAAAGCAAAGTTAACATTTCTGATCTGGTGGCCATTCTTTTGGACTAATAATAGCTAATAGATGCCTCGAGCAACTGTTTGTGTGGAGTTTGTATATTCTCCCAGTGTCTGTGTGAATTTCGTCTGGGTGCTCTGGTTTCCTCCCACAATCCAAAGATGTGCAGTTTAGGTGAATTGGCCATGCTAAATTGCTCATAGTGTTCAGGATGTGTAGGTTAGGTGCATGAGTCAGGGGTAAATATAAGATAATAAGGTAGGAGAATGGTCTGTATGGGTTACTCTTAGAAGGATCAGTGTGGACTTGTTGGGCCAAAGCACGCTGTAGGGTTTCTATGAAAAGGCAGTACATTTTCTGAAGACAGCAGGGGGGAGGGGAACACAGAGAGGAGTAAGCAAGTGAATAGGTGGAGATCTCCACCTAGTCACTTATTCCTTACCCCACCTACCTCCATGTCTTCTGCATATGTATCACCTTTTCCTAGCTACCAGTAGTTCTTAAAAACAGTCAGCAGACCTGAAACATTAATTCTGCTTTGTCTCTGCAGATGCTGCCAGACCAGATGAGTTCCTTGAGCAATTTCTGTTCCTGTTTAGAATTTTAGCATTCATGTGGATAAGATAGGAGTCACAAGCTGAAGCAGGAGAGATCAAAAGGCACAGATAAGGAAGCTGAAATAGCTTTATCAAAAACTTTTTTTTTGATCAGATAAGTGAGACAGAGCAGGAGCCAAATGTTAAAAATGCAAGTATCTTTAGCTCTGCTAAGCTTATTGAGTTACAGCAGAAAGATGAGAATTTAAAGCAGTTGTATCAAAAGCATATACATGGAAGGAGAATGAATGCATCCCTATGTGTTATTACTTAACAAATGATGTCTTCATGAGGAAATGAAGATCATCACACATTCAAGCAAATGAGAAATGGGCAGAAGTTCATCAAACTGTTTTGCCAGTAGGGTATAGAAAGGAGGTGCTGCGAGTGGAGCATGAGCTACCACTAAGAGATCATTTAGGAGTGAGGAAAACACATGCTAAAATACAAAGACATTTTTACTGGCCTGGACTGCACAAGGATATAGTTCAATTTTGCCAGACATGTCATACATGTCAGCTAATCAGAAAACCACAGGCAGTAATAAAACCTGCACTTTTAATACCTATTCCAGCATTTGAGGAACCTTTCACAAGAGTCTTGATTGATTGCGTAGGTCCCCTACCTCAAAAAGTGGGAATAAGTATTTATTAACAATAATGGATGTATCAGCTAGATTTCCTGAGGCAATCCCATTATGCAACATCCCAGCTAAAAGGGTTGTAGAAGAATTACTCATATTTTTTACTAGATATGGACTACGAGTAGAGATACAGTCAGATCAAGGGTCAAACTTCACGTCCAAACTATTCATAGCTTAAGAATAAAACAATTTAAATCTACTACATACCATCCAGAATCGCAGTGAGCACTAGAAAGGTGGCATCAAACACTAAAGACCATGTTGAGGGCTTATAGTCAGGACTATCCAGATGATTGGGCTAAGGGAGTACAGTTTGTGCTTTTTACGATCAGAGATGCACCAAATGAATCAATCAAATTCATTCCATTTGAATTAATTTTTGGGCATGAAGTAAGAGGACCTTTAAAATTGATTAAGGAGAAATTAATAAATCAGAATTCAGAGACAACCCATTTGGACTATGTGTCAAATTTTAGAGAACAACTAAATAAAACTGGGGAATTGGCTGGACGGCACTTAAAAGTATTGCAGCATACAATAAAACAAGAAGCGGATAAAAAAAATCAAAAATTCACAATTTTGCTATTGCGGATAAGGTATTGGTGTTACTTCCTTCCTGGTGTTACTACTTCCAGTAGTACGTGAACCTTTAAAAGCAAGGTTTAGTGGACCTTATCAAATTGAGAGGAAATTGAGTGAGGTGAACTACTTGATAGGAATTCCAGACAGGAAGAAATCTCAGAGTGTGTCATGTGAATATGCTCAAAAAGGTATTTTGACAGGGAAGGAAAGCAAGAGGAGAAGGTGTGAATGATTACAACATAGAAGGAAGAACCAAATTCACAGGATTCTGAATTGGACATTCCTCCAATTAAATTGGACAATGAGGAAGTTGTCAAAAATTGGGATAAATTATTGAATCCCAATAACCTGAAAGAGTTACTACTATCACATGGGGAGATATGTGTGAATAAACTGGGAAGTACTAACCTAATTATACATGATGTTATCCAGAGTTGTTATCTCTGGATTGTTATCCATGCCACGTGATAGCGAGGCAAAGAACAGGTAGAGGTATCAGCTGAACATGTGGCTGCAGGGATGGTGCAGGAGGGAAGGTTTCAAGTTTATGTATAATTGGGGCACATTCTGGGGATGGTGGGACCTCTACAAACAGGACGGTCTTCACTTGAACCAGAGGGGTACTAATATCCTGGGTGAAAGTTTGCTAGTGCTATTTGGGTGGGTTTAAACTAGCTCAGCAGTGGGGTGGGAACCTGTGTTGTAGTTCCAGTACACAGGAGGATGAGAGTAGGGAGGACAAGGATAGGATTTCACTGTCACAGGAGTGTGCTGGCAGACAGCAGGCTGGGTTGAAGTGTGTCTATTTCAGCATCAGGAATATCCGGAATAAGGTTGGGTGAGCTTGCAGCATGGATAGGTAACTGTGGCCATTTCGGAGACATAGATAGAGCAAGGTCAGGAATGGATGTTAGAGGTTCCATGGTTTAGTCTTTCATTAAGATCAGGGAAGGTGGAAAAAGAGGGGGAGGTGTGGCTTTGTTAGTCAAGGATGGTATAACGGTGACTGAAAGAACTTTTGACGAGGACTCGTCTACTGAGGTGGTATGGACTGAGGTTAGAAATAGGAGAGGACAGGTCACACTGCTGGGAGTTTTTTATAGGCCTCCGCCAAGTTCCAGAATGTGGAGGAGAGGATTGGCAAATTGATTCTGGGCAAGAGGGAAAGGAACAGGGTGGTCATTATGAGGGAGTTTAACTTCCCCAATATTGACTGGGAATGCTATAACTCGAGTACGTCGGATGGATCGGTTTTTGTCCAATGTGTGCAAGAGGGTTTTCTGACACAGCATGTCGACAGGTCAACAAGAGGAAGGCCACACTGGATCTGGTACTTGGTAATGAATCAGGCCGTGTTTAATTAGTGATAAGTGAGCATTTTGGAGAGAGTGACTATAATTCAGTTACGTTTAGTTTAGTGATCGAAATGGATAGTACATGCCACAGGGTAAGAGTTATAGATGGGGAAAGGGCAATTATAATGCAATTAGGCAAGATTAGGAGGCATAGGATGGGGCAGCAAAATACAGGGGATGGGGACAGTCGAAATGCGGAGCTGGTTTATGGAACAGATATTGTGTGTCTTTGATGGGTATGTCCCTGTCAGGCAGGGAGGAAGCTATAAGGTAAGGGAACCGTGGTTTATTAAAGAAATTGTATCTCTTGTTAAGCGGAAGAGGGAGGCTTATGTAATGTTTAAGTGAGATGGTTCAGTTGAGGCGATAGAGAGTTAGAGTATCTAGGAGGAATTTAAAGATAGAATTAATAAGAGCAAGGAGGGTACATGAGCAGTCTTTAGCAGGTTAGAATAAAGGTGAACCCTAAAGCTTTCTATTAATATATGAGGAATAAATTGATAACTAGGGTACGAATAGGGCGTGTGAAAGACAGAAGTGGTAAGTTGTGTGTGGACCCTGTGGAGATTGGAGAGGTGCTAAACAAATATTTCTCGTCTGTTTTCACACAAGAAAAGGAGAATATTGTAGAGGAGAAAACTGAGATACAGGCTATTAGACTTGTAAGGATTGAGTTTAGTAAGGAGGAGGTGTGAAGGTAGATAAGTCCCCTGGGCCGGCTGGGATTTTTCCAAGAATTCTCTGGGAAGCTAGGGAGGAGATGGCGAGCCTTTGGCCTTGATTTGCAGGTTTAGTACCAGAGGACTGGAAGATTGCAAGTTGTGCCCTTGTTCAAGAAGGGTAGGAGGGATGACCCACGTAATTATAGACCAGTGAGCCTTACGTCTTTTGTAGGAAAAGTTTTGCAAAAGATTGTAAGAGGTAGGATTTATAATCATCTAGCAAGCAACAATTTGATTGGAAATAGTCAACATAGATTCATCAAGGGCAGGTCGTATCTCACAAACCTCATTGGGTTTTCTGAGAAGGTGACCAAGCATGTAGAAGAGGGTAAGGCAGTTGACGTGCTGTACATGGACTTCAGTAAAGCCTTTGATAATGTCCCACATGGTAGGCTATTGGAGAAAAAGCGGAGGCATGGGATTGAAGGTGATTTAGCAGTTTGGGTTAGAAACTGGCTTTCTGTCAGAAGGCAATGAGTAGTGGTTGATGGAAAATATTCAGCCTGGATTCCGGTTACTAGTGGTGCATCACAATGATATGTTTTGGGACCATTGCTGTTTGTCATTTTTATAAACTACCAGGACGCAGACATGTGTGGATGGGTTAGTAAGTTTGCAGATGATACTAAAGTCAGTGGACAGTGTGGAAGAATGTTGCAGGTTGCAGGGAGACTTGGATAAACTGCAGAATTGGGCTGAGAGGTGGCAAATGGAGTTCAATGCAGATAAATGTGAGGTGATTCACTTTGGAACAAATAACAGGAAGACAGAATAGTGGGTCAATGGAAAGGTTCTTCGTAGTGTGGATGTGCTGAGGGATTTTGGTGTCCATGTACATAGATCCCTGAAAGTTGCCACCCAGGTTGATAGTGCTGTTAAGAAGGCATACGGTGTGTTAGGTTTTATTGGTAGAGGGATTGAGTTCTGGAGCCGTGATATCATGTAACTGTACAAAACGCTCATGCGGCCTCACTTGGAGTATTGTGTGCAATTCTGCTCGCCCCAGATGTGGAAGCTTTGGAAGGATGTGGAAGCTTTGGAAAAAGTGCAGAGGAGATTTGCCAGCATGTTGCCTGCTCTGGAGGGAAGTTCTTATGAGGGAAGGCTGAGGGACTTGGGTCTGTTCTCATTGGAGAGAAGGCTAAGAGGGGATTTACTAGAGACATACAAGATGATCAGAGGATTAGGTAGGATGGGCAGTGAGAGTCTTTTTCTGAGGATGATGACATCTGCTTGTACGAGGGGCTATAGCTGCAAATTGAGAGGTGATAGATTTAAGACAGATGTCACAGGCAGGTTCTTTACTCAGAGTGGTAAGGACGTGGAATGCCTTGCCTGCCAATGTAGTTAACTCAGCCACATTAGGGGCATTTAAACAGTCCTTGGGTAAGCATATGGATGATGATGGGATAGTATAGAGTGATGGTCTTAGATTAGTTTACAGGTTGGCGCAACATCGAGGGCTGAAAGACCTGTTCTGCACTGTATTGTTCTATGGTGAATGGGTGGGGGAGTGATGTGCAATATCATGGTTAACCCGGCTGTTGAAGTTGCTTTCAAAGGTACCAGTGATGCATTGCCTTTCTGTGTTCAGTTACACATCAACAAGTGGCGTGTGGCTCCTTTTTGGTCTGCACAACTACACTTCATCACTGATGTCTGAAGCACTGTGCCTTCTAGTATCTGGACCAGATTGACCCTTGTCTTTACCTTGACTGTTGTTTTCTTCGGGTTGTTATGGAAGGTTTGTTTGTGGCCTGACTTATGAATGTATAAATTAGGAGCAGGTATAGGCCATTCAGCACCTCTGCTTTGCCGTTTTATTGAGATCATGGTTGATCTGATTGTGGCCTTAATTCCATGTTCCCATCTTCTCTTCAACAACTGTGCACCCCTGTCTGGTGTAAGAGTAAAACAGGGAAGGTGACTCATTTATAGCTAACAAGAGAAATCAGGAACGGTGTTAAAAGTCAAAGAGGATGCACATAAATTGGCCAGAAAAAGCAGCAAACCTGAGGAATGGGAGAATTTTTTAAACTTTTAAATTCAGCAGAAGAGGACAAAGGGTTTAATTCAGAAAGGGAAAATAGAATTGAAAGTAAGCTTGTGGAAAGCATAAAAACTGACTGCAAAAGCTTCTATAGTTATGTGAAGGGAAAAAGACTGGTGAAGACAAATATAGGTCCCTTGCAATTAGGATCAGGTGAATTCATAATGGACAACAAAGAAAGGGCAGACCAGTCGAACAAATACTTTGGATCTATCTTTAAGGAGGAGACAAATAATCTTTGGGCTTGCTAGGGACAGAGAGTTAAGCATGAAGGAGGAACGGATGGAAATCCTTATTAGTTAGGAAATTGTATTGGGGAAATTGATGGGATTAAAACCCAAAAAGCCTCCAGGGGATGATTTCCGTCCCGAGTACGTAAGGAAGTGACCTTCGAAATAACAGATGCGTTGGTGATCATTTTCCAGCATTCTGTAGAGTTCCATTGGACTGGAGGGTAGCTAATGTAAATCGTCTTTATAAAATAAGGGAGAGAAAATGGGAAATTATAGGCCACTTAGCCTGACATTGATGGTGGGGAAAATGTTGGAGTCAGTCCTTAAGGATGTAATAATTGAATATTTGGAAAGCAGTGGACAGAATTGGTCCTAGTCGGCATGGATTCACTATAGGGAAATCTTGCTTGACAGACTTTCTGCAATTTTTTGAAAATGTGACCAGTAGGATAGACAATGGTAAATGAGTAGATGTTGTGTATCTAGACTTTCATAAGTTCCACACAGGAGATTAGTTAGGTAATTTAAAGCTCATGGTATCGGAGGTAATGTATTGACTTGGATAGTGAAATGGTTGGTAGATAGAAAGCGGAGAGTTGGAATAAACAGGTCCTTTTCAGAGTGGCAGGCGGTGATGTGTGGGGTGCCGCAGGGTTCACTGCTGGGGCCTCAGGTGTTCACCATAATACATTAAAGATTTGAACGAAGGAATTGAATGCTATATCTCCAAATTTGCAGGTGACACTAAGCTGGGTGGCAGTGTGTGCTGTGAGAACGATTCTAAGAGGTTGCAGGGTAATTAGGACAGATTGTGGCTGAGTGGGCAAATACTTGACAAATGCAATATAATGTGGATTAATGTAAGGATATCCATTTCGGTCACCAAAACAGGAATGCAGATTATTATCTGAATGGTGGCAGTATAGGAAAAGGTGAGGTGCAATGAAACCTGCGTGTCTGATGGCATGTACTCCTTCACTGCAAGAGGATTTGAGTATTGGAGTAGGATGTCTTGCTGCAGTTATACAGGGCCTTGGTGAGGCCACACCTTGGGAATTGTGTGCAGTTCTGGTCTCCTAGTCTGAGGAAGGACATGCTTGCTATTGAGGGAGTCCAGCGAAGGTTAACCAGATTGATTTCTGGGATGGCAGGACTAACATGTGAAGAAAGACTGGAGCGATTGGGCTTGTATTTGCTGGTATTTAGAAGAATGAGGTGGGATCTCATAGAAACATATAAAAATTCTGATGGAACTGGACAGGCTAGATGTGGAAATAATGTTCCCAATGTTGGGCAAGTCCAGATCTAGGAGTCACAATCTAAGAATAAGGGTAAGCCACTCAGGACTGAGGTAAGGAAGAATTTCTTCACTCAAGTGTTGTGAACCTGTGGAATTCTTTCCTGCGGGAAGCTGTTTGGGCCATTTCATAGATCCAAGAGGGAGCCGGATGTAGCCTTGCAGCGAAAGGGATCAAGGGGTATGGGGAGAGGTGGGAATGAGATAATGGGATTCATGATCAGCCATCATTGTATTGATTGGTGGTGCAGGCTGAAAGGACTGAATGGTCTACGCCTGCACCTGATTTCTATGTTTCTCCCTAAAAACATTGGCTCTATTGTTAGTAAAGAAACTAAATATCTTTTAATTTAAAAGTATTTAATGAAGCCACTTACCCAAAAGGGGAAGGATCCTTTCAGCATCCACCCTATCAAGCCCCATTGGGAGCTTGTATATTTCAATAAAATCACCTCTCATTTTTCTTAACTCCAATATGTACAGACTTACCTATCTAACCCTTCTTCCCAAAGATAACCAGCTCATGCCAGATATCAGTTGAATGAGCCTTCTCTAAAATGCCTGTAATGCATTTCCACCCACTTTTAAATAAGAAGATCGTAACATTGTACATAGTGCTGCCAGGTGTTGCCTTATCAGTGCTCTAAACAGTTGTGGCAAGCAATTCCGTATCTTATAATTCCATTTCCCATAGACAATGATCTATTTGCCTTCTTAATTTCTTGTATCGACATGCAAACCTGATGTCATTCATGTACCAGGACATCAAGAGCCCTCTACCTGGGTTCTGCAGTCTCTATTTAAGTGATAAACCAGTTTTCTATACTTGCTGCACAAATGTACAGGTTCACGTTTCCTCTCAATATATTTCACTGAAAGAGGTCAGAGTGGAGTATAAAGAACAAAGAAAGTTACTGCACAGGAACAGTCCCTTTGGCCTTCCAAGCCTATGCTGATCCAGACTCTCTATCTAAATCTGTTGCCTATTTTGTAAAGGTCTGAACCCTTCAGCTCCCTGCCCATTCATGTATCTGTCTAGATACATCTTAAATGAAGCTATTGCACCTGCCTCTACCACTTCCACTGACATCGCGTTCCAGGCATCCACCACCTTCTGCGTAAAAAACTTACCATGCAAATCTCCCCAAAACCTCTGACCCCTAGTAATTGAGTCCTCCATTCTGAGAAAAAGTTTCTTGCTATCTACCCTGTCTATACCTCTCATGATTTTGTAGACCTCAGTCAGATGCCCCCATAACCTCCGTCTTCCTTATGAAAATAATCCTAATCTACTCAACTTTTCTTCATAGCCAGCACCCTCCTGGTGAACCTCCTCTGTACCCTCTCCAAAGCATCCATATCCTTTTGGTAATGTGGCGACCAGAACTGTATGCAGTATTCCAAATGTAGCCAAACCAAAGTCTTATTCAAATGTAACATGACTTTCCAACTCTTGTATTCAAAACCCAGTCCGATGAAGGAAAGCATGCCATATGCCTTCTTGACCACTCTATTGACCTATGTTGCCACCTTCAGAGAACAATGGACCTGAACACCCAGATCTCTCCTTTTTACCCAGGACTTTCCAGTTACTGTCTAGTTCTCTCTTGAATTGGATCTTCCAAAAAGCATC
Organism: Chiloscyllium plagiosum; assembly: GCF_004010195.1. NCBI lineage: Eukaryota > Metazoa > Chordata > Chondrichthyes > Orectolobiformes > Hemiscylliidae > Chiloscyllium > Chiloscyllium plagiosum. The sequence continues at coordinate 18,306,346 of NC_057716.1, read as the reverse complement.
ACCTTGCATTTGGTCGGATTGAACGCCAGCTGCCATTTTTCTGCCCAGCTCTTCAATCTATCTATATTCTGCCGTTTTCTCTGACAGTCCCCATCACTATCTGCTCCTCCTGTACGCTATCTACTAACTTTACATACTATTGCCATAGAAGGTCTCTTCAAGGTAAATATTTTGTACTTAACCTGTTCAGAGATGTTATTACATATCTCTGAATTGGATAGTGCTTGAATGTTTCAACATTAAACATAGTTGCTGCTTTTCTGGGTTTTGGCTTGAGATTCATTTCTCGATAATTAAGATTCTGTTCATGATGTAAGTTAATTTCAAACTGAATGAAATATGATGATTTTAGCATAGAAGGATGCCATTTGGCCTGACATGTCCATGCTGACTGCCTGTGAGAACAGTTTACCTTGACTGTCCCCTCCACATCTTCTCCATAGCTCAGTAATTCCTTTTTTTAAGATAATTATTCAATTCTCGTTTGATGCCTTAGTTGAATCTGCCTTCACAAAATTCTCAGGCAATGTATTACACATCCAACAATTCACTGTAGAACAGTTTGCCCTCATGTCATAGTTGTTGCATTTTAAACTTTTATTCATTATTATGTGATTGAAATAAAAGATTGTGTTCTTGAACAGCAAGCGAGTACCTCGACCAGGCAGTGCAAGACCAGCACCTCCCAGAGTAAAGAAGCAGGAAAGTCCAGACTCCCCTTCAGAAAGGTAGATTTTTCTTTTATGATTATTGTTGTTGAGTGGATGTCCTGGAAATTTGCTATGTATTAAGCAAAAACAATGTCATGCAATTCATTGGGTTCTTATATCATAAATTGAAGATGTTTTTGCTGGTAAAATACATGTTATCAGTGAATTGCATGGTGATAATTAAATAATAAGATTCATGTGATTGTACTCTAGCTTCCTCAACGATCAAGAAAGATCATCAAGGTATGTTGAGTTATTGACAGATAGGAAGCAAGCAAGGAATAAGGAATCTGATTGCTTGAAGTTAAATTGGTAAAAAAATTAAGTTTATAGCAATTATTTGAGCCCCTTGAATGAATAAACAGCTCCAACCAGTGAGATTTGTCAACTGAAATTATGAAAGCAAAAACGCTCTTGACGTAAGGCTGGGAATGTTTTGTTTGTTTATTGTTAAATTGTAATTAATTTCTCTTGGGCACACCCAAAATTAAAGAATACGTAAACTACTTCGAGTATGAGAAATATGACATAAAATCATTTGAAAGTTGTTGGAATTAGATTTAAGAGTGATATTATTGAAATAGTAGTAAGATATTTTATGTGATGATGGTTATGTAGTTTATAAGCCCTTTTAATCCCAAACATGATGGAGAAAAAGCCCAGTCTGAAGGGGAAAAGAATTTTAATCAAGAAAAATCATCAAGGTATGTAGAGTTATTGACAGATAGGAGGTAAACCAGGAATATTATCTTAATGGAAGCAAGGAATAAGGAATCTGATTGCTCAAATTTAAATTAGTAAAAAAATGTAAGTTTATAGCAATTACTAAGAGTAACAAATTCTTTCAAAAAAGAGTAATGCATTTTATTACATAATTTGTCAGAAAAATGAATAGATTTTAGGGGGCATTCATGATTTAATTGAATGATAAACAGGAAAAGGAAGAAGTGAGGACGGCAGATGCTGGAAATTAGAGTCGAAAAGTGTGGCACTGGAAAAACACAGCAGGTCAGGCAGCATCCAAGGAGCAGGAGAATTGATGAAGGGCTTATGCCCAAAATGTTAATTCTCCTGCTCCTTGGATGCTGTTGATATGCTATGCTTTTCTAGTGCCACACTTTTTGACTCTGATAGACAGGAAGAGTATATTAAAGGGGTGAGCCTCAGAAGTTTCAAGATACTTTGTATTGCTGCACATTTTAAAGAAAAAATAAACGATGTATTGTCTTGACAGCTGTCATAGCATTGCAGAAGTTTATACCACAGAAATAGGTAATTAGTATCTAATGTGTCCCACATAACTTAAATTCCATTTTAATGTGTTTTTTTTGACTGGTTTTATTGTGCTTTTCCAGAATTGGTAGTGCAAAACCTGTCACTAATTTAATAGTGGATAAAGGAAAGAATGTTGAAGAGGAAGAGGATGATGATGAACAGTTTGTGGTGGAAGAAGCAGTCTCACAGCTGCCAGAAATGCCTGAGACGGAACCTGTAAGTCAAGAATTTTTTTTTCACTGGATTTACTCACTTCCTTGGGGCAGTAATTGCTGTTTTTATAAATTTTACATTATTTTTGGAACTTCTGAAAATAAAATCAAAAACAAAAATACTTTAAAAGGGAGGAAAGAGAGTGAGTTTCGGGATAGCGATCATGTGAATAGGTCAGACACTGAAGAATTGCATAAAGCTCAGAGATCAACTTTTTAATGAAGCAGCGAACAAGTGTAGTTTCACAACTGTCAGAATGAGAAATTGCATAAGGGCTCTGGAGATCTGGTTTTACTGAAACAACAAACAAGCAGTGTAGTTAGGTAGCTGATGTGGGAGGGCTAATATCCAGCTTCATGTGCACTGACAGATGTATCAGTGACTTAAAAAAATCACTGCCTGAAACTGCAGGAGAAGAGGATGACCTTCAGATTTTTGAGCCTGATCTGCTAAGTGTTTGATTTTCAGATTTATAAAACTTCTAAATCTTAATGTCTTTTTTTGTAAATCTGTAATAATAAAGTGAGAGTTTTTTTTATTATGTTTGTATTGAGATCTAGCTCTTGATTGACTTTTAATTGTTATTTGGTATTCCCAGAGCAGTGTTTTCAAGCAGTAAGACTGCTAATGCTGTTTTTTTGAGCAATGTGTGTTGTGTTTGTTTTTAGTTAATTTCTGGTTCTGTAGATTGTTAAAAGGACAGAAATGGCTTTTAGTCGGACAATGTGCTCTTCCTGTCAGGTGTGGGAGATCAGGAAAAATGTGAACATTCTGTCTGCAGGAAGTGTGTTTGGTTTCAAATCCAATTGGTCCACATGGATAGGTTGGAATGCAAGTTAGAGACATTGAGGAGTTTACAAAGGCAAATGAGTGTGATGGATGGCAGATATGGAAGGTGGAGACATCACAGATATAGTCAGGTAGATGGTTGACTGCTAGGAATGGGGGAGAGTTAATCAGGTAGTGAAGGAGTCTTCTGTAGTTATCCCCATCCCAAACAGTTATGCTGTTTTGGATGCTGTAGGGGGCATGGCCTCTCCGGTTTCTGGCTCCATGACTGGCTTTATTGTAATGAGGAGTATGTCAGTTTCCAAGCCATCAATTATAATAGGGGACTCTGGAACACAAACATATGTTCTGTGGCCGTCAGCGAGACATTAGGATGATCTTGACCCTGGCACCAGGGAGGCAATGATGTCTCAGAGGGTGCAGCATAGTCCAAAACGGGAGAGTGACCAGCAGAACATCGTAGTGCATATTGATATCAATGATGTAGCAGGGAAAGGGATGAAGTTCTGCACAGAGAATGTAGGAAACTAGGCAGGAGGTTAAAATGTAGGTCTTCAAGGGTAGTAATATCTGATTTACTCCTGGTGAGCTTGGCGGAGAACAAGATTCAGACTGATAAATTAAACCTGATTTACTGCAGTACAGGCAAGGCAGATTAAATTGAGGGCATGGTTGGGAACATGGGAGTGGGGTATTGTAGCTATTATAGAAACATGACTCTGACATGAATAGGACTGGCAGTTTAATATTCCGGGTATAGATCCTGCAGGAGGGATAGAAAGGGTGACGGGGGTGGGGGGGGGGTTGGCATTTTTGGTTAGGGATAACAGTACGGTTGTACTGACAGAGGATATTTTTTGGAATACATCCAAGGAAGATATTTGGGTGGAACTGAGAAATAAGAAAGGGATGATCACCTTGTTAGGATTGTATTACAGGCGATCCAATAGTCAACAGGAAATTGAGAAGCAAATATGTAAGGAGATCTCAGGTACCTGTTAGAATAATAGGGTTGTAATGGTAGGGGATTTTAAATTTCCAAACATAGACCCAAACTGTCTTGGTGTTAAGGGCTTGAATGAAAGGAAATTCAAATGTGTAGAAGGAAACTTTATTTTAGTACCTACTAGAGAAGGAGTAATACTTAACTTTCTGTTGGGAAATAAGGTAGGGCAAGTGACTAACGTATCAGGGGGGAAGCATTTTGGGGCAAGTGATCATATTTAAAATCGTTATGGACAAGGATAGAACTGATCAAAACATTCTAAATTGGAGCAAGGCCAATTTTTACAGTACTACACAGGAATTTACTTCCAAAAGTTGAGGGGAGACTATATGCGAGTAAAGATATGTTTGGGAAATGGGAAGTTTTTAAAAATTAAATGACGAATGTTCAGAGATTAGTATATTCTTGTTAATGTGAAGGGTAAGACATTTAGATGTAGGGAATGCTGGATGATTAGAGAAATTGAGGTTTCGGTCAAGAATAAGAAAGAAGCCTATGTCAGGAATAGATAGCTGGGTTCGAGAGAATCCTTAGAGGTGTATACTTGAGGGAAATCAGGAGAGTAAAAAGGGGGCATGAGATAGCTTTGGCAAATAGAGTTAAGAAAAATTTTAAAAAGATTCATTAAGTATGTAAGTAAGTGAGCTACAAATCTTCTTAAAAAGTTTATTAAGGGCAGAAGAGTAACTAGGGAGAGAACAAGACCTTAAAGGTCAACGTGGCCGTCTATGTGTGGAACCATATGAGATGGGTTGGATACTAAACAAATATTTTGCAGTAGTATTTACTGGGGAGAAGGACATAGAAGCTAGGGAACTTGGGGAAATATATAGTGATGTCTTGGAAAGAGTTCATATTACTGAAGAGGAGGTCCTGGATGTCTTAAAATGCATTATGGTAGACAAATCCCCATGCCCTGATCAGATGTTTCCCAGAACTTGGTAGGAAGAGATTGCTTGGGCCCCTTTCTGTAATATTTGTATCATCAATAGCCATAGGTGAGGTGCTGGAAGAATGAGGGTTTTTCTGATGTAAGGAAAAGCCAGGGCACTATATAGCAATGAGCCTTACGTCAGGAATGGATAAATTGTTGGTGCACATTCTGAGGTACAAAATTAACATGCTTTTGGAAAGGCAAGGTCTGATTAGGGATCATCAACATAGCTTTATGCATGGGAACTTGTCTCACTAACTTGATTGAGTTTTTTGAAGAGGGTTGGTGAAAGCAGAACGGTAGATGTTGTCAATATGGACCTAAGCAAAATGTTTGACAAGGTTCCACATGGTATACTGGCTAGTAAGGTTAGATCACATTGGATCCAACGGGCACTAGCTAATTGGACTCAAAATTGACTTGAAATGTAGGAGACAGAGGGTGATGGTAGAGGGTTGCCTTTTGGATTGGAGGCCTGTGACCACAAGGAGTGGTGCTGGGTCCACTCCTTTTCATAATTTTATATAAATGATTTGGATATAAATATAGGAGGCACAGTTTGTAAGTTTGCAGATGACACTAAAATAGGTGATGTAGTGGACAGTGAAGAAGGTTACCTCAGTACAACGGGACCTTGATAAGATGGGCTAGTGGGCTGAGGAAGGGCAGATGAAGTTTAAATGTGTGGTGTTGCATTTTCGTAAGGCAAACCAGGGCGTAACTAGTTGCCATACTCTAGTTGAGGTCGGATTGGTGTGTTAGACAAGTTCAACGTAACCGCCTTGCTTTTATACACTATGCCCTTATTAAAAAGCCCAGGATATTTTTATTAACAGCTTTCCCAACTTATCCCAACAATCTTTAATGAATTGTGTACATACACAACTGGATCCTTCATCTTGTATCCCGTTTAGAATATTATCCATTGTAGATTAGATTACTTCATGTGGAAACAGGCCCTTCGACCCAACAAGTCCACACCCCTACACTTAATACTATGGGCAATTTAGCATGGCTAATTCACCTAACCTGCACATCTTTAGACTGTGGGAGGAAACCACGCAGACAAGGAGAGAATGTGCAAACTCCACACAGACAGTTGCCCGAGGCGGGATTTGAACCCGGGTCTCTGGCGCTGAGGCAGCAGTGCTAACCACTGTGCCACCGTGCTATTTCTCATATACCTTCCATTAAAATGTATCACCTTTCATTGCTCAGCGCTGAACTTCATCTGACATCTGTGTACCCAGTCTGCTAACTTGTCTGTGTCCTTTTGTAGTTCTAAACTATCATCCTCCTAGTTTAGCATGCTTCTGAGTTTTGATTCATTCACCAGTTTTGGAATTGTGCTCCATACCAAGGTCTAGATCATTAATATATATCAGTTGAACTTGCCTCCACCACACTTCCAGGCAGTGCATTCTATTTCCTAACTATTTGCTGACTGAAAATGTTATTCTTCCTAAACTTACTATTCTCTGTAATCTATAGGTTTTATTAATAGGTAGGGTCAGAGTAAGGGAGAAAGTCACTCAGTCTAAATTGGGATTACTCTGCATGTATTTTTGTAACTTTGCTCCTTTCTCCCTTACTCTGACCCTACATGTGCTAGGTAGGTATGCTGAAGCACAACAATGTTTTTTGCTGACACCTTGCTGGGGTGTCATGGTAGATACAAGCACCACTGTTCCCAGAGTTGTCGTAAAGTTAAAGATTTTTAAAAATCCACAAAATTCCCCAGTTTACTTATTTTTCAGACCCACGTTGACAGAAAGCACAAACCAGGTTCTTGTACTTGACAAGAATAACTATTAAAAGTAGATAGACTGTAGCTGTAGGTAAGTAATTATGAATCGTCAGCATAAAAGTCTGCCACTTAAGCTCTTATCCCCTTATGTACTCCCCCATCTTACCCACAGATGTAGACAGGAAAAAAGCATGTTATGGATGGAGGGAAAACTGGGAAAGCTCTCTTCATGGAATCGGCTGACATGGTTCTTGTGCTGATCAGAATGCTGCTTCTCAGTCTTCTTTCTCTGGATTCTTGCACTGGTTTGCAAGCTTTGCAAGAATTTGCAGCTTATGGCAACTGCTGGAGGAAAGATAAACTTGTTTTCTTCAGGCTTAAAGTGGGTTTAATTGCAGAGAGCAAAACACTCCTGAGCTGGTGGGGATCTAATAGCTTTTCACTATTTTATCCATAACTTCAAACTGATCAGCTATCTGACAAACAAGAATCAGTAACTGTGCACAGACTAATCAGTTACTTGTTGCTGCCTGAATCTCCTTTTGTGTATTCTCCTTGGTTCCAGCTTGTCTGCAAACTACATTTCAGCTATTGCTTGAACAAGCAGCTGTATACAGTAAATGGTACTTACAATAAGTGTCGGGTTACATGCTATCCAAAGATACAGTAATCATTCAGCAGTCCTTGGTTTTTAAAACTGTTTTTTCTTCTAGTTCATTTCACAATCAAAATGCAGAAAACTGAAACAACATGATCACTATTTTGTAGATGGGGAGATTTAAACAATTAAAGCCGTTTAGGACCCTGCTATGACATCTCTGTCATAAGACTCTCTGGGGTACATTAGAAGTTGATTACCAAATTTCAATTTGGATATCAATCCATGTGCACAAAATGTCAATGTCAAAGCTTCATGTGTCACATCCTCGTATGGAACTATATTCCTGATATTCTCAACTGTCAGTCTTCTCCTTGTATATAGGAATTCAAATATAATATTCATTTATTTACTTGCTGAACTTGGCTTTTGGAACAAACATTAAGCTTTAGGAAGCCTGAGGCCTGACCATTGATGCCCTGGTTGTCTAAATGTTTCCATGATTTGAGTAATTACCAAGGTTATTGTCTTTAAGCTAGACTTGTTTCCAGCATCAAACCTGTTATTCATTTTATATAATGTTGCAGATAAAGAACTTCCTGGAAATAGTGCACCAATAATGAAGTCCCACTTTCCCACAAGTTGTGACAAAATATGTAAGAGAGTAAAACTTCTAATGAGACCACCAAAACCGATAACACTTAACTTCCACAAGATCCGTAAAAGACATTTTTAAAAACTGTAGTCCTTCAAAATCCCAAACATACTGAATCACAATTAAGACTGATGAAAGACAAATGGTTTAATCCATAACGTGGCTGAAAAACAACTGTCGGTTGTGTAAAATAAGAATCCAGAGATCAAAAGACAAGACCACAAGACAGAATGTAATTTATTTTTCTGTTCTTTTGAATTTGCAATGACAATGCAATTGCCCATATCGTGATGCATGTCCTTCACTTTGATACTTGATCAGTTGAACTTAGGTCTTTTCAAGTATGATTTCTTTCTTCCTTAAGCTTTCGAGGTTTTCTGTTACCTATCCCTGACATGCATGAGCAAACTTGTGCATACGTGTGTGCACATGCTATTTGTAGGTTTTCAATGTTTTCACTCTGCTTCTTGGCACTTCGTCTTTTTTAAAACACAACCAATCAGCTTTATACCAGCTGAATTTCCTTAACCTGAAAAATTCTTGGTACCGTTCAGTCTCAACCTTTTCTTCTTTTTGCTCCCTAAAGCTAACGTTGTATTGCACAGCTCAACAACATACAAAATGAGATTTTCAAATTCCAAAACTTTGCTTTTATTTTGATTAAAGCAGTCCAACTTCCATTTCAGTTCACAGTCCCAGAAAATGAAATATGTGGTCTTTTACAGGCTTGAAAGCTTACACTTGTTTCATTAGATTTTTCAGCGGCTTGTCTTTCCCCCACATTTATTTCAAAAGTAAAATGGCTTGCAAATTCTGGATATCAGGCTACAGACTCAACAGATTCTTAAGGTTTTTTTACTTAAGTATCTGATTTTTTTTCTGACAGGTCTTAAAACTTATGAAGCATTTACAAGTGACAGTCAAATGATACATATTAATAATCTGGCAAAGTAATTTGATACAGCTTCCAAACACAATAACTATTTTTCTTTGCCTTTGTTGAAATATTGGAGTATACTAAAGGTTAATTATACATTTCCTGTTCTAAAATTATATGTTTAGAACACGTAGCATTCACGTATTCTTCTAAGTCATTTCAAGGAAGGGTTATAAAGGAAGGTGCTAGCCATGCTGTTCTTTGTAGCACATTCTGAATCACAAGTTTCTGGATTTAAGTCCAACACTTGTGGCTAAATTTTAGTGTCCTCATTGGCGTGCTGTAGTGGGAGTGGGGGAACATGTAAGTTATGACACATGAGTAGCTCATTGCCTTGCTGTCCACCCCCGCCCCATCTGGTCTGATAGTATAGGCCGTGGGTACAGGGCTGACAAGCTCATCTGCCATTAAGTCTGTTGTAGTCCATAAGTAGCTAATCAATGACCACTTAAGGATTTTGATCCTCCTCCACTGTCAGTTCACACATAATGTCACCGTGGAACAGCCCAAACGTTAGTCAGTTTGAGACTGATATTAATAACCGGACTGGAGGTGGGTTATGGGAGGAGACAAGCAACATAAGTCTGCAAATCCTCTTCCCTTAGTGTAGTACTGAGAGAGCACTACACTGTTCTAAGCACAACTTTACAGTTGTTATTTTCAGGCAAGAACCCACTTGCCTTTTTGAGTAAATGTAAAAGATCCGAGATCTATTTTAAAGAAGACTCGAGGAATTACCTCCGTTTCTTGGCCAACATCAACATAAAAGCTGGTCATTTCTTTTTGGGAGTTTGCTGGGCACAAATTTGCTGCATTTCCTACATTACAGCAGTGGCTAAATTTTAAAAAGTACTTAATTGGCTTTAAAGTATTTTGACACTTCGAGTGGTTGTGAAAAGTATTATATTAATGGCAGTCCTCCTCATTTATAAAATTTAATACTGAGCCAAGTAGGGTGATACTAGAGCAGATGACCAGAAGCTTAGGAAGTAAATCTGGAGCTTTGGGTCTTGGTGGCTGAAAACAATGATGGAGCAATGAAAATTGGAGATAGGAAAGAGACCAGAATTGGAGAAATGCAGATTCTTTCTCAGACAGTATTCTAAATTGTAGAGCTGGAAAAGATTAGGGAGCAAGGGAGTGAGTAGCAAAGTCATTGATGGATTTGAAAACAAGCATGAAAATTTTAAAATTATGTAGTTGGTTCTAAAGCAATACAGATTAGCAAACATTGATGTGTTAATAAGACTTCATGTGAGTTAAAGTACAGCCAGCAAATATTTGGATAAGCATTGCTGACACTTAACACATCTGCCACAGTTTTTCTTTTTTCACACTATTGGTTGTATTTGAATATTTTACCATAGCCACAATCACATGAATTTGATAACTATTTCAGTACTTGCTGGGGCTGGAAATCTGTTTGGAGGACTCCGTCATGGAGCTACAGTAAAGATATGCATGGATTTGGGAGTTAACAGCATGTTCAAGAGATATGTTAGAAACAGGATGTTGTTTTCCAAGACAAGGTTCACAACTTTTATTTTTGAAGGGGCATTGATGACTTGAAGATTTCAAAGAGAAGGGGTAGTAACTGAGGAGTGGGAACTGTTAACAAACCAGCTGACCCTGAATCCAGTAATGGAGGTTGAGTGGTTGGCAGTTTAGTAGAATTAGAATTGATGAAGCAGGAGGTGGACATCATGAACAACAAGAGCTTGAAGCAGCTATGAGGGGAAGTAGGAGAGAAACTGGAAGGTACAAAGTCAGGGTTAAGGCAGGGAAATTTTAAAGGAAATTTTACTTGGTTGGCTAGGAGATGCAAAGTAACTGATAAAAGCAACTGAATTGACAATTTCAATTTTAGTGTTAAAGAAATCCATTATCGATCAGCTCGTACGTCATGGAGGTGAGAGTGGAGGAGGTGGGAGAGAGTATAAGGAAGATTGAGTACAGCAGAAAAAACAGCAAGGGTTATTTTTGCATTCCAAAGTGATCCTAGCATAGCAAACAGTTTTAGCAGAAAAGTACAAGGTAGTGCTTTATCAAAAGTGAAGATGTAGCTGAAATTGCTTAATAAATAGAGGGTTAAAGGCCAAGAGAGATTATTTTGAAAGTGCTTCAGAACAGGGGATTTGAGAAGAAAGATCTGCAAAGAAACAATTAGTGAAGGCTTTATTTATAATGGTACCATAGATGACAAGGTCATTAATTGTAAAATCCTGGTACAGAATGAATCTGAAAATATGCCACCTTTAGTATACAAAAGCACTTTTTAACAATAAATTTCATACTTTTTACATCTGATTTTTGGCCATATGCTGAATTCACAACTGAAGGCACAAGTTCCCTCCACTGGCCCTGATCAGCCCTACTTCACTCTGACATCCTGTTATTCCTCACATAAGTGTAGAAAGCCTTGGGGTTTTCCTTCATCCTACTCACCAAGGCTTTCTCATGCCCACTTCTAACTCTTCTAAGTCCATTCAGATCCTTTCTGGCTACCTTGTAATCCTCTAGAGCCCTCTGTGATCCTTGCTTCCTCAACCTAAAGTAAGCATCCTTCTTCCTCTTGATGAGATGTTCCACATCTCCTGTCATCCAAGGTTCCTTCACCCTAACATCCCTTCCTTGCCTCAGTGGGACAATTCTATCCGGCACTTGCCAGCAAGTGCCCCAAACAGCCTCCACATTTCTGTCGTGCATTTCCCTGAGAATATCTGTTCCCAATTTATGCTCCACAGTTCCTATCTAATAGCATTGTAATACTCCCTCCCCCAATTAAATACTTTCCCGTACCATCTGCTCCTATCCCTTTCCATGACTGTAGTAAAGGTCAGGGAGTTGTGAACACTATCACTGAAATGCTCTCCCAAAGAGAGATCTGACACCTGACCTGGTTCGTTGCCAAGCACCAAATCTAATACGGCCTCCCCTCCAATTGGCCTATCTACATATTGAGTCAGGAATCTATAGAAAATTCCCAGTAAAGTGACTGACACTTTCCTGTTTCTGACTTCCACCCATAAGGACTCAGTAGACAAATGCTCTTCGACCTCCCTATCTGCAGCTGTTTACTGTCCCTGATTAACAATGTCACTCCCCCACCTCTTTTACCTCCCTCCCTATTCCTTTTGAAGCATCAAAACTTGTTCAAGAAAGGATCAAGACAGAAGATGGAAAATTATAGGTCGATTAGCCTAACCTCAGTTGTAGGTAACATTCTAAAATCCATCATTACGGGTGAAATTTCAAAATTCTTGGAAGTGCAGTGTCTCATTAGAACAAGTCAGCATGGATTTAGTAAGGGGAGGTCGTGTCTGACAAACCTGTTAGAATTCTTTGAAGAGGTAACAAGTAGGTTAGACCAGGGAAACCCAGTGGATGTCATCTATTGAGACTTCCAAAAGGCCTTTGATAAGGTGTCTTATGGGAGGCTGCTGAGTAAGGTGAGGGCGCATGACGTTCGAGGTGAGCTACTGGCATGGATTGGGGATTGGCTGTCTGACAGAAGGCAGAGAGTTGGGATAAAAGGTTCTTTTTCGGAATGGCAGCTGGTGACAAGTGTGGTCCCTCAGGGTTCAGTATTGGGGCCAAAGCTGTTCACTTTATATATTAATGATCTGGATGAAGGTGACAGAAGACATTCCGTGAAGTTTGCCAATGATACAAAGTTAGGCAGACAGGCAGGTAGTTCTGAGGAGGTGGGGAGGCTACAGAAAGATTTAGACAGTTTAAAAGAGTGGTCCAGGAAATGGCTGATGAAATTCAACGTGAGCAAGTGCAAGGTCTTGCACGTTGGAAAAAAGAGTACAGACATGGGCTATGTTTTTAAACTGTGAGAAAATTCATAAAGCCAAAGTACAAAGGGATCTGGGAGTGCTAGTCCAGGATTCTCTAAAAGTTGAGTCCGTGATTAAGAAAGCAAATGTAATGTTGTCATTTATCTCAAGAGGGTTGGAATATAAAAGCAGCGATGTGCTTCTGAGACTTTATAAAGCTTGAGTTAGGCACCAGTTAGAATACTGTGTCCAATTTTGGGCCCCACACCTCAGGAAAGACATTCTGGCACTGGAGCGTGTCCAGTGGAGATTCACACGGATGATCCTTGGAATGGTAGGCCTAACATATGATTGGCTGAAGATCCTGGTATTGTATTCATTAGAGTTTAGAAGGTTGAGGGGAGATCTAATAGAAACTTACAAGATAATGCATGGCTTAGAAAGGGTGGAAGTTGTTTCCATTAGATGGGGAGACTAGGACCCGTGGGCATAGCCTTAAAATTAGAGGGGGTAAATTTAGAATGGAAATGAAGAGACATTTCTTCAACCAGAGAGTGGTGGGCCCTTGGAATTCATTGCCACAGAGTGCAGTGGAGGCAGGGATGTTGGGTGTCTTCAAAGCAGAGATTGATAAATTCTTGATCTCGCAAGGAATTAAGGGACATTGGGATAGTGCAGGGAAGTGGAATTGAAACACCAAACAGCCATGATTAAAATACGGAGTGGACTCAATGGGCCGAATGGCCTTGCTTCCACTCCTATGTCTTATGGTCTTATGGAACATCCAATAACCATTCCTGCCCCTGAGATATCGAAGTCTCTATAATGGCCACAACATTGGAGCTCCAAGTACTGATCCGTGCTCTAAGTTCGTCACCCTTATTCCTGACACTTCTTGGTAAAATAGACACACTTCAACCCTTAACACTGACTGCATCTTTGCTCTATCAACTGTCTATCCTTCCTTACAGACACTCTGCACACAGTATTTGCCTGTCAGCAGCTACCCCATCCTCTGATCTGTAGCTCTGGTTCCTATCCCCCTGCCAAATTAGTTTAAACCCTCCCAAAGAGTACTAGCAAACCTCCTGCCCATTATATTGGTACCCCTCCAATTCAGCTACTCTTTATACAGGTCCCACCTTCCCCAGAAGGTATTTCAATGATCCACATATCTGAAGCCCTCCCTCCCACAGCTGCACTTGCTCTCTCTTCCTAGCCTTACTAGCCTATGGCATCGGTCGCAGTCCTGGGATTAGTACTCTGCTTGTCCTGCCTTTTAGCTTCCACCCTAACTCCCTATATTCACTTTTCAGATCCTCTTCCCTTTCCTATCCATGTCATTAATACCAACATGTACCACAATTTTTGGCTGCTCCCCCTCCCCCTTAAGAAGCCTGTAGACTCAATCTGAGACATTCTTGACCCTGACACCCGGGAGGCAACATAGCTTCTGGGAGTCTTGCTCATGACTACAGAATCTCCTGTCTGTTCCTTTAAACATTGAGTCTCCTATTCTTCCTCCTTCCCTTCTGAGCCACAGAGCCAGGCTCCGTGCCAGAGACCTGGCTGCTGTGGCTTTCCCCTGGTAGGTCGTCCCCGGCAACAGTATCCAAAGCTGTATACTTAATATTGAGAGGAACTGCCACATTCCTTGACTGCCTTTTCCCTTTCCTTTCCTGACCGACACTTACCAACCTTTATCCTGTAACTTGGGTGTGATTACCTCCCTATAACTCCTCTCTATCATCCCGTCAGCTTCCCGAATGATCCGAAGTTTGTCCACCTCCAGTTCCCTAATGCAGCCTGTGAGGAGCTGTAGTTGGGTGCATTTCTCACAGATGAAGTCAGCAGTGACACTACTGGTGACCCTTACTTCCCACATCCTGCAAGAGGAGCATGCGACTGCCCTAGCTTCTATCCCCTCTGCTCTAAATTGCCAAAGAGATTAAAAACAAGAACTTTACCATACCAACCCTCCCATGTGGAGTTTTCTTTTAAAGTTAGAGGAGCAGAACGGATGGGAGACACTACACGTGTAGTGTTTCAGGTTTAGCACTTACCCTGCAGTCCCTGTGTCCGCTTCTGCTTCTGTTCAGCCTTTGCTCTGCTGAGTCACGAGGTTAGTATTTAGCCTTCTGAGAAAATAGTTTTTCCTCATCTGGGACCTAAGTGGCATTCCTTTTATTTTTAAGATGTGTCCCTTCTAGACTCTCCATCAGGGGAAATGTCTTACTTACATCTACACAGTCTATCCCTTTAACTATTTTGTAGGTTTCAATTATGTCACCTTTCATTCTTTGAAATTCTCGAATTGGGCCTAGTTTGCCCAATTTGTCTTCATTGGATAATCCTGCCATCCTGAGAACTTCCTGTATGGCAATATCATCTTTCCTGAGATAAGGAGACCAAAACTACACATCATACTCTAGGTATGGTCGAACCAAGCTCTTACACAATTGAAACAAGTCTTCACAACTCCTGTAGTTAACTCTTCTTTCAATATAGGTGGTTTGGGAATGCCATCTATTCAATAAAATAACATTTCAGTAGCTTGTTGCATCTGTATTTTAGCCTTCAGTGACTTATTGACAAGCCCATCTCGATCCCTTTTATAGATCTACATTTTTCTACTCTGCGTACCCGTTTCTCCTACCAAAGTGGATAATCTCATTTTTCCATATTATATTCCATCTGCCAAGTTCTTGCACATTCATGTTTATCCAAATTCTTCTGAATCCACTGTACATCTTGCTCACAACACACATTTACATTTAGCATTGCAACATCTGCAAATTGAAAATACTACATTTGATCTCCACCTCCAATTATTGATATATATGGGGAACTGTAGAGGCCCTAATACTAATTCTTGCAATGCCCCACTAGTCTCCCTGTTAACATGAGAATGACCCTTTTTTTTCTATTCTTGCCAGTGCATTATATCCTATCCCATGTTCTTTAATGTTTCTACCTCGTCTCTTGTGGCGGAGGTTATCAGAAGCCTTTTTGAAAGTCTAAGTATACTGCATCTATCAGCATTCCTTTATCAATTTTGTTAGTAACATTTTCAAAAAGTCCAACTAGAGCAAACATGGTTTTGTTTTTGGAAATGCATGCTGACGATGTCCAAAGAGACCATCAACCAAATGTCTATCCTATCTTCTGTAATACATTCTAGCATTTCCCCTATTCTTGATATAAAGCTACCGGTTCTGTAGTTCCCTGTTTTCTCTCGTTTCCTCCTTAAATAGTAAGGCAACACTTGCTACCTTGCAATCCACAGGTTCGCTGAGCTTTTTTTGAGTTTTTGCAAGATGAAGGAATGTATTGTTGCTCTAAGTCAGGCAATAGTCCTTTAAAGACTTGAGAAAGCCAGAAGCAAGTGACAGGAATGCTGGGACTTAGGAGCTTTGGAAACCCTGCAGGGGTAACAAGTCCTTCAAGCGTTGGAGAGGCTAAAGGAAGGTCACCTGAAGTAAACCAGCAGGAACCAGCAAAGAGGCTGAGAACTGGGACAAGTCTCCTGGCCCTGATGCTAAAAGTGATGGCAGGAGAAATAGCAAATGCACTTGTAATTTTCCAAAATTCACTGGACTCTGGGGAAGCTCCAGCAGATTGGCGTCACATTTGCTGTTTTCCACTGTTTAAAACGGGAGTTAGACAAAAGGTGGGGAATTATAGACCAATTGGCTTAACTTCTGTAGTGGGGAAAATGCTTGAGTCTGTTATTAAAGAAGAAATAGCAAGGCATCTAGATAGAAATTGTACCGTTGGGCAGACACAGCATGGGTTCATGAAGGGCAGGTCATACTTAGCTAATCTTTTGGAATTCTATGAAGACATAACGAACACAGTGACATCAGGGACCCATTAGATGTGGTGTGTCTATATTTCCAAAAGGCCTTCAAGAGGGTGCTGCACAAAAAGCTGCTGCATAAGATAAAGATGCAAGGCGTTACAGGCAATATATTAGCAAGGATAGAGGATTGGTTAACCAACAGGGAGCAAAGAATGGGAATATATGAGTGCTATTCTGGTTGTCAATCAGTGACTAGTAGTGTGCCTCAGGGATTAGTGTTGGGACTGCAATTATTCATAATTTACATAGATGATTTGGAGTTGGGGACCACATGTAGTGTGTCAACGTTTGCGGAAGATGAATGTTAGAGAAAAGTGTGCAGAGGACTGTGAAACTTTGCAAAGGGACATAGATCATTTAAGTGAGTGTGCTAAGGTGTGGCAGATGGAGGACAATGTTAATAAATGTGAAGTCATTCATTTTGGTAGGAATACCAGTAAAAAGGACTATTACTTGAATGGTAAGAAATTGCAGCACACTACTATGCAGAGAGCCCTGGGTGTCCTTGTGTATGAATCACAGAAGGTTGGTCTGTCGGTACAACAGGTAATTAGGAAGGTAAATGGAATTTTGTCCTTCATTGCTAAAGAGATTGAGTTTGAAAGCAGAGGGGCTATGTTGCAGCTGTACAGGGTGCTGGTGAGGCCACACCTGGAGTACTGCGTGAATTTTGTCCTCCTTACTTGAGAACGGATGTACTGGTACTAGAAGGGGTACAGAGGAGGTTCACTAGGTTGATTCTGGAGTTGAGGGGGTTAGCTTGTAAGGAGACACTGAGTAGACTGGGATTATATTCATTGAAATTTAGAAGGATGAGGGGGGATTTACAGAAACATATAAAATTATGAAGGCAATAGATAAGATAGAAGTAGAGAGAATGTTTCCACTGGCGGATGAAACTAGGACAAGAGGACATAGTCTCAAAATTAGGAGGAGCAGATTTAGGACTGAATTGAGAAGGAGCTTTTTCACCCAGAGGGTTGTGAATCTATGGAATTCCTGCCCAGTGAAGTAGTTGAGGTACTAAATGTTTTTAAAGCTAAGATAGATAATGTTTTTGAACAATAAAGAAATTAAGGGTTATGGTGAGTAAGTGGAGCTGAGGCCATGAAAAGATCAGCTATGATCTTATTGAATGGCAGAGCAGGTTTGAAGGGCCAGATAGCCTATTCCTGCTCCTAGAACATAGAACATAGAACAGTACAGCACAGAACAGGCCCTTTAGCCCACGATGTTGTGCCGACCACTGATCCTCAGGTATGCACCCTTAAATTTCTGCTCCTAGTTCTTACGTTCTTATGTTTGGAAGCCTTAATGGGGCAACAAAACCCATAAGATTTCAGGTCGCCAAGGAAGGATCATCTGGTTTACACAGGGCTGCAGCCAAGCCATACATGTCAGAAAGGGTGAGGACAGATAGAGGTCTGAAGGACTAAAAGAAGGCCAGCTGGGGCCAGATAAAGTGACAATAGACGACAGACCAGATCCATAGCTCTCTTTCACAGATACCTCCACGGTAAAATTACAAGAGGGCCATTTTATTTCTCAAATGGGTAAGGAGAAAGTGAGGGTGAAGCATAACTTTGTTGAAAAGCTGCAGGGGAGTTTAGTAGAAGCTGAACTGATGGCAGCAGTGTCTGTGCAAATTGAATAGTTTAGGGGTAAACTCATTTGAGAAAACAAAGGGAAAAGGGAGGGGAACATACCTTCCAGCAGACACCACTTCTGAGGCCCTTTTTGGCATTCAAGTAAACACAGAATTACCCATTTGGAAATCTATGGTACAGAACCAAGTTTCAGACCTCAACTAGTCCAGTCGCTAATCGAAGTAAAATGAGGGTAAGGTCCTGGATGCAGGTTCAGAGACCTGCAGAGGCAAACCTTCAAATACCATTCAGCAACCTCCTGGAAATCAAATTTGTAAAAGCGCTTGACTGCCATACATGGATTATAGAACTAGACATTGAAAGGTTCAGACTGGATATGTGGCACAGCCCAGTTAACAAGTCCGACAGCTAGCCTAAGACAGGTTTTGAAGCCGGATTAGGCTGAAGTGAGTGAATATGGAATAGTTTTGTGTCTCATATCAACTTTTGTATTGTTCTTTCATGTTGACCCTGTAACAAAATGCTCACTGTAAAGAAAATGGTGAAATGCTGTATCCTATTTTTGTAGTGGAAGATGTTACGAATATAGACTGTTTAAAAATAGACTATTAATATTGAACTTGCAACATTTGACCTTAATAATGGAGACTTTCATGAACTACAAGTGTCTGTTTTTGTAGAAAGGACACTGTTTACCTAAAATGACTGCTGCGATCACTTGATAAATACAATCAACCCATGCAGAATGTACAAAAACCTCAGATTTGTCATTTTAATCAAGAAACACTGGAAACTCTGTGAGCTGTCAAGAAATTTGCAGCTCTTGTTTTAGTCATTTGTATGATAATGTCAGATATTGCTCATACCTCTTATGGCCTTATTAAAAATGACAAGTTACCTGCAGAGTATTTGATTGGAAAAGACAATGGAACTGGACTAAGAAATTAAGAGTAAACCATATTTCAGTAGCTTACTTTGAGCAACAAAGAGAAGCTCCTCTCTTCCTCATACTCTCTTTCTCTCTTTCTCAAACTCAATCTCTGCAAGCCAGAACCAATGAAAGAAACAAGTCAGGACAAACTTCATTTGACTGAGCAGCCAAGGGTACCTGTAAAGTTGCTTCCACAGGAGCAGAAGATAGCAGCATAGCAGTTTGGAGGTTTCACTCTCTCAATTCAGATGCTCTTTAAAAAAAACTGAACTGTTACAGCATTTTATCTTCCAGTTGGCACGAGATGCCCCATTACTTTCACCCCACCCCCAATTTTCTTTCTAAGCTCATTACCTCTGTTTTTATGTTTGGTGTGTCACATTTCATTAATTTTTGATAGTAAAACTCCGCTCTCTTACTCAAGAACATTTTTGAATTGTCTCTCCTGGTGTCTAGAGCAGTCGGAAAGGCTGTTGAAAAGCCAGACAAGTCTTGCTCCCACGAATTTGCAGCTTTCGTTATCATCTGTGTGCTTGTTCAGGACACTCTCACTTACCTGAACTTCATACGTCATTGGACTTGACCTCATTTCGACCATGTCTCTTACCCATGCCGGGGCCATTCCCAAGGTTCCTACACAAACCTTGGTCACTTGAAGTAAACTGTCTCACTTAGCAGAGTCTTGTGTCTGGCATTGGCATTCCTAATGCCATTGCACCCTCCCCTTGGCAGGAAGATTAGATTTAACCTGGCAGGGAGTCTTCTCCCCATTAGCAACTCCCTTAGTTGTGTTAAAGGCAACAGTTCTGTATTAAAATAGGAACTGGGACAGTTTGGTATCGAGTAAATCTGTAGGCTGTTTCTTTCAACCTGCTGTCAAAGTTTATACTGATTTCTCTGTCAGACCATTGGATGATAGATGGTATGGAGCTATCTTCACATGTTGAATACCATACGACTTTAGGAAATACTCAAATGCCCTGCTGGTAAACGATTACCTGTTATCTGTGATCAACACTTCAGGGAGTACATATATTGCAAAAGATACGCAGTTTTTCTATCGTCGAGCATGTTTTTTAACAAACAAACTCCATGCACGTCCAACTACTTTGAGTGGAGATCCAAAATGACTAAGAACATTGAGTCCATGAAAGGATCTGCGTAGTCGACGTGTAACCAAGCTCAGGGTTTACCTGCCCATTCCCATGAATGTGGGGGAGCTGGCGGTAATTTTTGTCTTTCACATTCTGGGCACTGCCCCACCAATGTGGCGATGTCTGCATCCAATCCTGGCCACCAGACATATTTTCTCACCAACATCTTCATTTTGGAAATCCTGGATCACCCTGATGGAGTTCAGCCAGCATCTGTCAGTGACCCTTTTCTCGGGACACTCACTCTTGCTCCCTATAATAATATGCCATCCTTTATTGTGATCTTGTCTCTCTGGGTCCTAAAACGTTTCAGTTCTGGCTGTGAGGGCTCTTTTGGTTTCCCCATCACCACCAGTTGTTACAGTTTCGCCAGGATGGATCTTTCTGCTGCCAAAGTCTGATATTGTCTGCTGTATCCAGAAAATTTAAAATCATTGCGGACTTTTCTAGTGGCAGTACCATATCTGTATCTGCTAGCGGGAGGTGGCTCAATGCATCCACATTTGCTACTTGGCCTCCTGGATGGTGTTCTAGCATGTAATTGTACACACTTAGCGCCTGCCACTGAATTCGGCTTGAAGCTATGGGTTTAAATAGACCAAGCAGAGGTTTGTGGCCTATTATTATTACAAAGTTACGTCCATAAAGGTATTGGTGGAACCCCCCCAACTCCAAATATGACACCAAACCTTCCTCCTGTATCTGGGTTTAATTATGCTCTGCATTATCCAAGGTGCTGGAACAACATGCTTTTGGACATTCCTCTCCATTGAACCACCTATGAGCTAATACCACCCCGATGCCATATGGGAAGGCATTGCATATCAGTATCAGATTTTGCTTGGGATCATAATGTGCCCATACCTTTAGAGAATGATATCTGTTTCTTCACTTCCCTGAAAGCTATGGCTTGGCTATGTAACCATTTCCAGGCTGACTTTTTTTTTAAGAGTGGATGCAAAGGCGCCAGGATAGAGGCCAGGCTATGGATGAATTTTCCATAATGATTCACAACCAAAGGAAAGATCTAAGCTCTGGTACAGATGTGGGAACTGGGGCATCTTTAATCACAGTGACTTTATATTCCAATGAATGTAACTCGGTCTTGTCAACTCTGTAGCCCAAGTACATCATTTGGGATGCCAGAAATATACATTTTTCCTACCTTGGGTGTATGTTTGCTTGGGAGAAACATCTTAGGATTGTGTCAAAGTTCTCTTAAGTGCTCATTATTGGTCTTCCCTGTTAGTAGCATGTCATCTGGATAAATGGCAACCTGGGCTAGACCTTGCAAAATGTTCTCCAACGTCCACTGAAAAATTTCACAGGCTGACAATATTCCAAACGGCAGTCTCATATATGGGTATTAATTATAGCATACTTCTAGGAATCCTCATCTAGCTAGTTGGATACAAAATTGGCTTGAAGGTAGGAGACAGAGGGTGGTGGTGGAGGATTGCATTTTGGACTGGAGACCAGAGTACCACAAGGATCGATGCTGGGTCCACTGCTTTTTGTCATTTATATAAATGATTTTGATGTGAACACAGATGGTATAGTTAGTAAGTTTGCAGATGACATTAAAATCGGTGGCGTAGTGGATAGGCAAAAGTGAGGACTGCAAATGCTGCCAACCAGAGTTTAGATTAGAGTGGTGCTGGAAAAGGACAGCAGGTCAGGCAGCATCTGAGGAGCAGGAAAATCGACGTTTTGGGCAAAAGCACTTCATCAGGAATGGAGGCAGGGAGCCTCCAGGGTGGAGAGAGAAATGGTGGGGGGGGGGGGGGGGAAACTGGGGAGAAGGTAGCAAAGAGTACAAAAAGTGAATGGAGGTGGGGATGGAGGTGATAGGTCAGAGGGGAGGGTGGAGCAGATGGGAACAGAGATGGGCATGAAGAGCTGAACAGTCACCTTCAATAGAATCATAAATTATCAAACTATTAAGTAAGTTTGCACCAAGGAAAGTCTGGCTTCAGTGAGTGGGTGATGGAGTTTAATCTAGATAGATGTGAGCTGTTACATTTTGGTAAAGAAAATCCTTGCAGAGCTTATACACTTAATGATAAGATCCTGGGGAGTGCTGCAGAACAAAGAGACCTTGGAGCGCATGTTCATAATTCCTTGAAATTGGAGTTGCAGTAGATAGGGCTATGAAGAAGGTGTTTGGTATGCTTGCCTTCCGTGGTTAGTAGTTGAATATAGGAGTTGGGAGGTCATGTTATAGCTATACAGGACATTGGTTCGATCACTTAGAGTCATAGTCACGTGGGTCCAACTCATCCATGCCGACCAGATATCCCACCTGCCAGCACCCAGCCCCTATTCTTCCAAATCCTTTCTATTCATATACCCATTCAGATGCCTTCTAAATGTTGCAGTTATACTAGTCTCCACCACTTCCTGTGGCAGCTCATTCCATACACATACCACCCTCTGCGTGAAAAAGTTGCCCCTTAGGTCTCTTTTCCATGTCTTTCCCCTCTCCCCCTAATCCTATGCCTTCTAGTTCTGAACTTGCCCACCCCAAGGAAAAGACTTTGTCTATTTATCCTATCATGCCTCTCATGATTTTGTAAACCTCTATAAGGTCACCCATCAGCCTCCGATGCTCTCTATAGCTCAAATCCTCCAACCCTGGCAACATCCTTGTAAATCTTTTCTGATCCCTTTCAAGTTTCACGACATCTTTCCGATAGGAAGGAGATCAGAATTGCACGCAATATTCCAAAAATGGCCTCACCAATGTCCTGTACAGCCACAACATGACCTCCCAACTCCTGTATTCAATGCTCTGACCAATAGAGGAAAGCATACCAATCGCCTTCTTCACTATCCTATCTACCTGTGACTCTACTTTCAAGGAGTTATGAACCTGCACTTCGAGGTCTCTTTGTTCAGCAACTCTCCCTCGGACCTTACCATTAAATGTATCTTAAGTCCTTCAAAGATTTGCTTTCCCAAAATGCAGCACCTCGCATTTATCTAAATTAAACTCCATCTGCCACTGCCCATCTGATCAAGATCACATTGTAATCTGCGGTAACCTTTTTCACTGTTCACTACACCTCCAATTTTGGTGTCTTCTGAAAACTTATTAATGATGAAAAGTACTGGACTGAGCACTAATCCTTGTGGCACACCACTGGTCACAGGTCTACAGTCTGAAAAATAACCCTCCTCCACCACGCTCTGTCTTCTACCTTTGAGCTAGTTCTGTATCCAAATGGCTAATTCTCCTTGTATTCCATGAGATCTAACTTTGCTAACCAGTCTCCCATGGGGAACCTTGTCAAACACCTTACTGAAGTCCAAAAAATCACGTCCACCACTCTGCCCTCATCAATCCTCTTTGTTACTTCTTCAAAGAACTCAATCAAGTTTGTGAGACATGATTTCCCATGCACAAAGCCATGTTGACTATCCCTAATCAGTCCTTGTCTTTCCAAATACATGTACATCCTGTACCTCAGGATTCCCTCCAATAACCTGCCTACCACCGACGTCAGGCTCACCAGTCTATAGTTCCCTGCCTTATCCTTACCACCTTTCTTAAATAGTGGCACTACGTTAGCCAACCTCCGGTCTTCTGGCACCTTACCTGTGACTATTGATGATACAAATATCTCAGCAAGGGGCCCAGCAATCACTTCTCTAGCTTCCCACAGAGTTCTAGAGTACACCTGATCAGGTCCTGGGTATTTATCCACTTTTATGTGTTTCAAGACATCCACCACTTCCTTCTCTGTAATATGGACATTTTTCAAGATGTCAACATCTATTTCCCCACATTTCTATGTCTTGCATGTCCTCTTCCACAGTAAATATTGATGCAAAATACACATTTAGTATATCCCCCATCTCCTGCTGCTCCACACAAAGGCAACCTTGCTGATCTTTGAGGGGCCCTATTCTCTTCCTAGTTAGCCTTTTGTTTTTAATGTATTTGTAAAAAACCCTTTGGATTCTCCTTAACTCTATTTGCCAAAGCTATCTCATGTCGCCTTTTTGCCCTCCTGATTTCTCTCTTAAGTATGCCTTTATACTAAGGATTCTGGTATACTGTGTTCAAATCTGGTCTCCCTGCTGTAAGAAAAATGCTGTTAAATTTTAAATGGTTCAGAAAAAAAATTACAAGGATGTTGCCAGGGATCGAAGGTTTGAGCTATAGGGAGCAGCTGGATAGGTTGGGGCTATTTTCCCTGGAACGTCAAAGGCTGAGGGGCGACTTTACAGAAGTTTATGAAATGATTAGGGGCATGGATATGAAGAATAGTTAAAGTCTTTTCCCCAGGATGGGGGAGTCCAAAACTAGAGAGCATAGGTTTAAGGTGAGAGAGGAAAGATTTAAAAGATACCTAAGGGGCAACGTTTTCACACACAGGGTGGTGAATGTATGGAATGAACTGCCAGAGGAAGTGGTACAATTGTACAATTACAACATTTAAAAGGCATCTGGATGAGTATATGAGTAGGAAATGTTTAGAGGGATTAGGGCCAAATGCTGGCACATAGCATTAGATTAATTTTGGATGAGTTGGACAAAGGGTCTGTTTCTGTGCTGTACATCTCTATGGCTCAATTCCTCTATCATCACAGTTTCAAGTATACATGGCTCATATCCAGCTTCACGAAGGACAGCAGCTATGCCAGCTTTGTGTATAAATCCTGTATGTGAGGGATTGGGTATGTATCCAGCTGTGGACAGCACTTTACCATTTGTTTAAAATCCCCGCAAAGGCAAACCAACACATTGGGATTCACATCGGTGCTACCCGCTCCACAAACTGGACTGGTTTGATGATTCCTTTACCTTTCAGTCTTCTGATTTCTGTCTCTACTTTTGCCCAAGAGCAAGTGGCACTTGGCGGGCCTTGCAGAATTGTGGAATTGTTTCCTGATCAACAGTACTTCCTTGGCATATTTGATAATCCCTAGACATTCCTGAAAAACAATCATTTTCTAATAGAAAAATGTTGAGCTAATCTCAGTGAAGCAGAATATACATCTCCTGTCATTTTGAGAAATTACCATTTAAAATGAGCATGAATAAGAAAGTGTTAAAGATGAAGGACTGATGAAGGCCTCACTCATAAAACAGAGTAGACATTCTGAGAATCATCTATTGAACAGTTCAGCTAGGAATAAAATATTAAGAGAGGAAGGGGAAAATCCTACTGCTGCAGCCAGAAATAATAAAAAAAGAAAATCTGGACAATGTCTATACCTTAACATTATTATTTTTATTTGCAGTTTTCTTTTAGCTCTTATATTGATCTGTCTTGAGCAGATTTAAAAATATGTTCCTGGTTAGTCAGTACTGATCTCCAAAGTGTGTTTCAAATTAAAATTTGTAATGTATTAAATATACATCAGTAATTTAATCACAAGTACACACATACAGCACCCTTATTGCAACTTGCTAATTAACAGATTAGATCAATTTAAAAAGCTGCTTTGCAAAATTGGGATGATGTGTGACAGAGTTGAGAGTGTGGTGCTGCAAAAGCACAGCAGGTCAGGCAGCATCTGAGGACCAGGAGAGTCAACATTTTGGGCAAAAGCCCTTCATCAGGAATGAGGCTGTGAGCTGAGGGGGTGGTGAGATAAATGGGAGGGCTGAGGTTGGGGGGAAGGTAGCTGAGAGTGCAATACGTAGATGTAGGTGGAGGTAATGGTGATAGGTCAGAGAAGAGGGTGGAGCGGATAAGTGGGAAGGAAGATGAACAGGTAGATCAGGTCATGAGGGCGGTGCTGAGTTGGAAGGTTGGATCATAGATAGAAGGGAGGGGAAATATTGAAACTGGTGAAATTCACATTGATGCCATGGGGTTGGAGGTGGAAGATGAGGCATTCTCCCTCCAGGCGTCAGGTAGTTAGAGAGTAGTGATGGAGGAGGCCCAGGACCTACATGTCCTTGGCGGAGTGGGAGGGGTGTTGAAGTGTTCGGCCACAGAGTGATGGAGTTGATTGGCGCAGGTGTCCCGGAGAAGTTCTCTGAAGTGCTCTGCGAGTAGGCGTCCTGTCGCCCCAATGTAGAGGAGACCGCATCTGAAGCAACGAATACAGTAAATGACGTGTGGAAGTGCAAGTGAAACTTTGATGGATATGGAAAGCTGCTTTGGGGCCTTGGATAGAGGTGAGGGGGGAGTGTACAGGAAAAGGTGCCGGGAGGGGAGCATGGGTTGGTGAGGGGCATGGACCTGACGAGGAATGGAATAAGGAACAGTCTTTATGGAAAGCGGATAGGGCAGAAGAGAGTAAGGTCTTTGTTCAAATACAAATATCGGGTTCTGATAGCGATTTTAGGTTAACATGATGCAAAAGGAGGTGAGATGAAGTTTGTTTTTTATTCCTTGTGAGCCAGTTGCACCTCTGGACTACAAGGAAACCTTGGGTTACTCTTGTCCTTGACAGTAGTGTCCTCATAAACCTCATGTAACTCAAGGAATGTTTGCTAGTCATCCATTCTTTCTGGAAGGAAAATTTAAGAATTACCTTTCATTGCTGCCACAGCAACCAATTTGTTCCTAGGATTGTAAAATAATAGGTTTTTAAGCTTTAAAGCTGGGAAAACATGTGTTTCACAATAATGACTGTTATCAGCCATTGGACATTTATGCTGGAAATGTGTTGCTGGAAAAGCGCAGCAGGTCAGGCAGCATCCAGGGAACAGGAGAATCGACGTTTCGGGCATAAGCCCTTCTTCAGGAATGAAGAAAGGCTTATGCCCGAAACGTCGATTCTCCTTTTCCCTGGATGCTGCCTGACCTGCTGCGCTTTTCCAGCAACACATTTCCAGCTCTGATCTCCAGCATCTGCAGCCCTCACTTTCTCCTCATTGGACATTTATGGACAGTTATATTGGACATTTTAATTTTTTTATACCATGAATAATCTCCAACATGTATCTCCAGCAATGTATTTAGACTACAATGATCAATTGAATGTTTTTACTTTTTCTTTCAGGCTACAGTAGTGGATTTGCATGGCAGTGAAGACCATGGTATGTATAGCTAATATACATTCCTGAATCTGATATTTCGATTTCTTTTTCTTTAGTATTAGTTGTGTGCTTCCGCTTTTCATTATATTTATAAAAGACTTGGATAAAGGAATATAGGTATATGGCTGTACATCTAAGTTTCTGACAACATTAAATTAGCTGGCACAGTGTGTAGAGTGAGTAATTGGGAGAAGAAAATCGCAAAAGGACATTGGTAGATTAAGTGTAGGGGCAACAAATGCTGCTGGAGCTCAGTGACATGATTCTTTTTGGATCTAATGAAGACAGATCAGAGTATTTTCTTAATATCAAAATACAAGCAACTATGGATGAGCAGAGACACTGTCCCAAGAACAGAAGCTATTAAAAACTTTTGGATATGTATAAAAATTATTATAAGGCTAATAAAATGTTGTTTGTATTTAAAGAGATCTGGAATACAAAAAAAAGTTTGATTGGTACTTTTGTGAAAAGCTCTGGTTAGACTTCATGTGCAGTAACCAGTTTCAGTTCTCAGCATCTCAACTCAGAAAAGACAAGTTGGCTTTGGAGGAACTGCATGTCTGATGCACTAGAATAGTGTCAGAGCTAAAAGGTTAAATAATGAATAAATATGGTTATATGGACCAGGCATCTATTTCCTTAAGTATAGACATTGAAAGGATGATCTTTGAGATGATCAAAGGAGTTGGTAAGGTACAGAGAAACAATTTGCTCTGGTAAACTAGTCCAGAGTAAGGGGACATAATCTTAAATATTTGGCTATGTAGGCTAATATCAAGAATCTGGAACACACTCCTAAAAGGCTGTGGTTGAGGGTTCAGTTAAAAGCTTCAAGATTTGAGAGACTTTTGTTAGAGTCATATGGAAACAAAGCAGGTAGGTGGAATAATGGAACAGATCACACATGATCGAATCAAATAACCTACTTTTGTTATTGTTATAAAAGTTTTTAAATTTTGAATGGACTTCTCAAATGTTAATTCTGATCTCTTTCTCTACACCTTCTCTGTGGCTGTAACACTGTATTCTGCACTCTGTTCTGCTACCCTCATGCGCTTTGTATGGTATGGTCTACCTGTATAGCACACAAAACACTTTTCACTGTATCTCAGTACATGTGACAACAATAAGTCAATCATGAATCATATTACTCTGCCTTTGTGTATGAGTAGACATGATCATAAAAGATGTTGCTGCAGATTGGTAATGATTAGAGTTAAACTGTTGAATGTTTGTTGGGGAATACCTCAATAGCAAATGTTGTATTATTTGGGAGTTGCTACTTATGCATCCATTTTTGCCAGCCCTGCAGTTTAAATATTTGTGTGCTGAAATTCCATGTATTGAAGGCCATTGTTTATTCTATGGTTGTGACTAGTTTCCATTCCAGAACAACTTGTTAACTCTCATGGATGAAGTCCAGAAAACAAGAGTGCAGTTGAATCACCAAACATCTGTTACTTCCTCGTATTTGCCAATTTTTTGTTTTGTTTGAATGGTTGTAAGTGAGTTAGAGATGTGTGAAAATATATTTCACATCTAAACCTCAGGGATTAGTTAATAGGCTGCAGGGAATCTTCTACAGTAAAGAGAAAAACGTTTCATACCTTTCTAAATCTGTTTTGATGTAAAATAGTAATTACTTGTTAAAAATGCATCATTCCATATGTGCAGATTTAGTAGCAAGATGCCACCATAATGTATCAATATTTGTAGCCACTGTTTGCCATAGCTTCTGTGTGTGGGAAAGTGTCCTGCTTCCACTAGACAATGTTAATCCATAGACTGTTGTGGGAATCATGAATTTATGTTTGGATTTTCCCCCTAGGTTTCAGAAGGAAAGTACTCTTTATATGCTATCCATGATACGCTTATTGCTCGGCCTCCTGCTTTTGTCATTCTAAACTGGGTAAAACCCATGTAAATATACCAGATATGTGTTAAATTTAACTTGCTGCATGAAAAGGAAACTTTACTTTTTTGATGTGTATTTGTTTTCACAAGGTCATAAGAAGTAGGAATTGCCAATTTGGCCCATTAAGAAGGCTACCTATCCATTCAGTAAGATTATGATGATTTGAGCTCCCTTATCAATCAAAAATCGGTGTTGCGCAGCCTTAAATATAATCAGTGACTCTGTTAATCTCTAGGCAAATGATTTTCAAAGACTGATAACCTTTTGAAAAACCCTAATTTCTGTCTCAAACAAAGTAATTATTGCATTCTATGACTCCTCCTGTCTTTCTTGGTTTGTTTTGAAGTTATCTGGTATATTGTGTTTTCTTTGGGATCTTCATGAAATTCTTTTTTGGGCAAAGAGGAGCAGAGAAGTTTTTCAGAGTACATCTGGATCCAAACACCTTGACATCAACAGTTTTAAGGGAACTTGTTTTTGATCTTATTGAAATTCTAAGGGAGAAAAGTTCTTGGTCCAAAGCCAAAGTATAATTGTTCTGACTTCCAGCCTTACAAGTACCATGTAGCTGGCAATAGCAAGTGCAATTCCAGCCATATAATGGTGACTTATAGCTTTTAAAACACTTTGCTTTGACTAAATAATGATTTTTAACAAAATAAGTTTTAATAGAGTTTTACTTTGGACTATCTAAACATGCGTATGTGAGTGGAATGGAGAAGAACCTTCAGTGGTTGTCTTACACAGTTGGCTGGCAAATTCCCATCTCATCTGATTTTGTCATGTCAATCTGATAGTAGACTTAATCCATGTCAGACAAAATGACTTTGTCCAATATCTTTGTTCCCTATGGGTGTGAATCTACAAAGAAAATAAATCACAGTTTGGTAGATTTGTAACTTTCTGCTAAGTAACATGAAAATAGAATGTCATTTTCAAAGTCTGAGGGAGCTTTAAATGCGACACCTGGGTTTTTAAAAAAGTGTGATTAACCTCCTGCGAAGCCTCCTAGAGATGCTTTAATGTGTTAAAGGTGCAATATAAATCTAAGCTGCTTTTGTATTGTATGGTATTGGGACTGACTGCAAAAATAAAATCCAATTTCCTTCTACTCTGTCTTGTTTTCTCATCAACTTAAATTTGAAAAAAATCTTACAACGGCTGGAAGAATTTTATACAATGTAAATTTCATTCTGACAGGATACATTAAGAAAAATCTTTTTTTCTTACAGGTGTGCTTGTCAGGAAGATTTTAGAAACAAAGAAAGATTATGAATCTTCTAAGTCTGTAACAAAATCCAAAGACCACGTAAGGAAAAATTGTACACCTACTGTAATCTAATATGGCACTTGTGAAACCATTTTATAATATGGATACAGTTATAATGAACCTTTTATTGAGTACTACATGGTTTAGAAAGAAAATCTGCTTTCAGTATACTTTCTCATTTTGTGATCCGGGTTTAAATTTAATTTTGTGACTCACTCCACATATATAGTTTTATTTGATCTTTTTCTGAAATAACATTAATTATTGAGTTCCATCCTCTGAAATTATCCTCCAGTTTATATTTTCCAAACAAAGTTCTGTTATGACACTGGGATAGCAAGCCAAACCAAAATAGACTCATCAACATTGGATTTGCAACAACATGAAATTAAAATGTTTCGTGACCCTCAAAATTGCCCAGTTATTCCTAACCAGACATTAAGAATAACAGTTATAAGACACCAAGGTTACAACTCATAGAAATTAACAATTTATTTTTGTAACTTGAACAGAGCAAAACTAAACAGCAAGATAAGGTAATTAAGGTGTATGATTTAAATTCATTGATTTTCACTGATTATTACCCCCCATTCATGCATGCAAATAGATACACATAGTTAAGGGATGAATGAAAAAGAAAATAAAAGTTGTAATGTATTAATTCAGTAACTGATTCAAGGATCAGTATGAGGCCTTTATGGAATCCTTGAACAAAGCATTGTATTTTGTTTGAATTCCAAAGTCACCAGTCAAAGCAAAAAGCTTCCAGCAGGATTTGGGGAATGTTCACTTCTTCCCTTATAATCTAGGGTTCTTTTCTGAGAACATTCAATACAACAGGAGAGAACATCATAGTTTTCTACAGAATATTAACTGCCAACAATTGATTTTACTATAGAGGAAGATGTTGTTATCATTAATTATTGATCTTTCCATCATCCCTTCACACTCCATTTGATTTCCAACATTCTCATTAAAAGAGGACATAGAATCATTGAGAGGTCATGTACATCTCCCAAAACCACATCAGTTCCTAATGTCATGATCTTCTCTTCATCTGCCTGTCCTCATTCAAGAAACACACTAACATTCAATTTTCACGGCCAACCAATCAGCTGATGTACCCATTTATTACAAACACAATAGCCTGACCAAGCAGTCCTAAGATTCTGCCAATATCCCACCATATATCACTACCTCTTTCACCTGTTCGAGTCATTTCTCCAGACAACAGGCAGATTAAGCTACCTAAGAAATTAAGATGTGCCAGTGTCTCGAAGTAACACGAATACTGTAGAGTTTAAATGGGGTAATGTAAAATTGTCTTGCTCAATGTTGCTACTCAGCATAAAAACTTGCTCCAAATAACTTTTAACCAACAAACTAATAGCAATAGTTTTGTGTGTGCCCTTTCTTTGTTATTAATGTTCTGTGATATGCGCTTTGCTAAATGCTACCTTATCTTAATGGTGAAATTCATCTTATGGGCAGCAGGTCTGAATTCTTCCAAGTCAAAAGAAAGGAGATACAGATCTATCTGGAACAAATAACTTTTGTACTCAAGTCTCTGGTAATGTGTTCTGTACCAGAAGTCTGATCCAAATCTTTTTGCATTCTGAGATAGCCAGGATTGTGGTTGTGTCGGGAAAGTAAGCCATGCAGGAAGCGATTTGTCCTCTGAGATTGCATTGTCAAGTTTTCTCTTGTGTTGTGCCTAACTTCCTAAGGCAGAACATTCTGATGCCTAGAGGTTTCCTTTTTAAACATATTCCTTCATCCTTTTGATGACCAGAATAATGAGGGAGTAATTACCACATTTATTTGCTTTACGAATTATTAATGTTATAGTACAGATGTTCATACTAAAACTATTTGTTTTGATTAAATATATTCATACTTTAAGGCTTTCTTGATGCTATATAAGTGATGATTTGCAGATAAAATAGTTTTGATCCTATCTATGTAAACAAGGATACTATACTTGGAAAAGGTTGAAGTTAGTGCTGTATGTCGCATGTATTTACAGATTTTCACATTTACTGGAGGAATATTGTAACGTATAGGTTATCCTCTAGATGATGCTGTTGTTAAAGAAGGAAGTGAAATTCAAAGCAAGAACTAAAAGAAATTGAAAGCAAGGATGTTTTAGCTGTTTGTAAACCATTTGAACCAAAGAAAATAGTTTTTTTTTTAACAAACTCAGAGATTTTTAAATAAAATTGCCCGTTGGAGTGTTACAGTTGGAAAGTTGAAGGCAGATTTCTGTAATTTTTCGCACATAAATATATGTTGTGATGCAAATAATGACCAGAAAACAAACCTGAGACAATTCCCTCTAAGAGCTGTTCATATCTGAAACCGAGGAGAAAGTGAGGTCTGCAGATGCTGGAGATCAGAGCTGAAAATGTGTTGCTGGAAAAGCGCAGCAGGTCAGGCAGCATCCAGGGAACAGGAGAATCGACGTTTCGGGCATAAGCCTGTTCCCTGGATGCTGCCTGACCTGCTGCGCTTTTCCAGCAACACATTTTCAGCTCTGAAACAGAACTAAGGAACATAATTTTTAAAAAGAGCTGAAAACTGTTTTTGTGCTTAATTCTCATTTTTAAATCCTTTTTGTACTATCTTGCAGCTTAAACATTTAGTCTAAGGTTCTTAATTCAAAGCTTAAGATTGGTGAATAAATAAGATTAAAACCTTATGTATAGTACCATTAGTGGTGGCAACTTTTTGTTTGTGTTATGGTCATCAACTTTGTTGAGCATCAGTTGGTGTGGCTCAGAAGTTCCACAATGGTATAGCAGTTTTTACCATATTTGCTGCTGAGGGAGATGATAGAGTGCACAATTCATTGGGCTCTGTTTACTTTCCATCCTCTTCTCAACAAGCTGGGCTTTTCATATATGCTCTTCCAAATATTTGGCATTCAGAGATCATGACCATCATCAACTGTCTCCCAATTGTCAATGTCTGCCATCTTCATAACTCACTTGTAAGTGTCCATGTATGTTCCATTTTGCATCTGAATTTTATGAGACTGCCAAACAGCATTCTTTCAATCACTTTGAGGAACTTTGTTGGCTTTATCTTGGTAGACAAACATGGCCGATGTTAATATGAGGATACCATTTCTGTTTTGAATGAGAAATCTTCAAGGTTGCATGCTAACCTTGGTGCACACCAAGGGGTGATCTGCAATCTTTCAGCACTACAGTAGTTGTACATGTTGAGAACACTGTTCAGAATTATGTCTGGGCATGACCAGACCCAGCTGGTGCCATGCGCTGATCTTGTATATCTTCAGACACTGTGTGGCTTGGTTTGCTTTGAGAGAAGGGACTGGTTACACAAAGATTGTGGTAGTGGTAAAGCTGAAGTAGTCTCCATCTGCTCTTCTTGATCATTCCATTCCCTTATGTCTGAGGCAGTTGGATCGTGTCTTATGGCCTACATCAATTCTGGCATTGAAAACACCCAGCAGGTAATGATATCTTGCCTTGGAGTTCATCTAAACGCGATGTCAAGCTCCTCTAACTCTTTTGCCTTTGAAGTGGAAATTGACATTGTAGCAGAGAAACTCATGGCATTAACTGGCCCTATTTGAGCCGAAAGATTGATGGAGAGAACACTTCCTGAAGCGTTTGTGGGGTGTTTCTTACACTGAAGTCTACATCTTGCTCATTTTTTATAAATTGTAAATATATATGCTTTCTGTTAATGATCTATTCTTGGTGAGCCTTGTCTGTTAATAGGTTGACCATTGACATAACTTCCCTCTCAAGTTTCATGTCAATCATAGTTGTCTTGAGCATGTTTTCAACCAGCTGTCAGTTCTGTGCACTTAGCAGTGACATTCCGGGTTGGTTATCAAAGAGTTGCTATCTTTGTTTGTTTACCTGGTACAGTGGATTTTTCCACTTGTTGAACAAAACTCAAAGCATGATTTGAGGCAAATAGATCCTCCCAGAATACCTGCAGTACTAGTTCCCGTCACTGACTTGCATTGGCTTTATTATTTATAACTGCTGAGCATCAGCTCTCACTCCCAACTCAGGGAACATGGCTTTGAGAAGACGATGGTGGCCTCTACGCTAATGGCTGCATGACCATCCTTTTTGGTCTCAGCTTCTGTTTCACAAAACCAAGGTAAAAATCACATGACACCAGGTTGTAGAACATAGAACAGTACAGTACAGGAACAGGCCCTTCGGCCTACGATGTGCCAAACATGACACCAAAATTAACTAATCCCTTCTGCATGCCCTTGGTCCATATCCTTCCATGTTCATGTTCTTATCTAAAAGTCTCTTAAATGCCCCTATCGCATCTGCCTCCACAACCATCCCTGGTGAATATTCCAGACTCCTACCATTCTGTGCAAAAAGACTTGCCCCTCACAACAATACAACACGAGGTAAACCCTCCTACTTAATTTAAAACCAGCAACACAGAAAAGATTTATCCCGCGCAGTAATCTGTTAAAATTTGGGTGGCCAAATACTATTTAAGGTAAAAATTAACAACTTTATTTCTTAAATTATAACAGAGAATAATTAACTAGCAACTACTTACAAGTCCTTACTCTAAGCTTTCTTTTACCTTTCCTTCTATAATATTCGTCCGATAAAACTCCCGATTACAATTTACAAAACAAAACGTCTTATCTCAAAATCAGGCAGCTTTCATTCTTCTTGGTATTTCAGTCTTTTCTTCTCCTTGGGGATCCTGCTTCACAGGTTACTGATCAATAAAGGTACCTTTTAAGAAAGCTATTTTCTGAGCAGTGTGTAGATGTCATTGGCTTGGCAGTTCTCCTCTCGACTGTTCAATTTTCACCGGTCTTATACCACCTCCCCCCCCAAACATCAGATTATGTCATTGGCGTTTAAGATTGTCAATATACTAAATTCATACTGGATTGGAGTTTGTTTTTTGGGGGGTATAATTTAAATGGATTGGCCTACTTTGAATCTATTTTGTTGTTTCCAGGCAACCAGCTAATCAAGTTGTTCCACCAAATGTTACTTTTTATTTTCAAAACACTTGGTTCTATCAGGTAGTTCTGTTGCTTTTAACTCTCTTAAAGGTACAGTACACCCACATCTTCATAACACAGCTCCTTTAAACTTGCCCCCTCTCCCCTTAGTTTTATATATTTCAACTCTGGGAAAAAGATTCTGACTGTTGATCCTATCTATTCATTTCATAATTTAACAGACCCTCACTGCTCCAGAGAAAACAACCTGAGTTTTTCTAGCCCTCCTTATAGCTCATTCTCTCTAATCCTGGAGTCCAACAGGTTTATTTGAAACCGCAAGCTTTCAGAGCCCCCCCCCCCCCCAATCTTCCTCAGGCAACTAGTAAGAAATAATACATCGGACACAGAATTTATAGTAAAATATCAAAGAGTCATACATCTTATGCAAGTGTATTGAACACACCTTCCCATAAGTTGTAAACCCTTTGATCTTTTGCTATAAGTTCTGTGTCCAAAGTATTCTCTCTCTCTAGCTGCCCAAGGAAGGAACGGGGGCTCCGAAAGCTTGTAGTTTCAAATAAACCTGTTGGACTATAACCCGGTGTCGTGTGGTTCTTGACTTTGTCCATCCCAGTCTAACACCAGCACCTCCACATCAAAACCAACGTTGTCAGTAAGGAAGAAATGCCAGAAGCTACAAATCTCTTTCTCTCTCTGCAGAAGTCTCTGAGCATCCAATAAAGTTTCCAAATATCAGGTTTTCTGACTCCTTGTAAAAAAGTATTGTGGCCATTTTTGAAAGATATTGATCCCTCTTGACTTTAGTCTGAACTGAAGATGTCTTCAGTTGCCAGCAATTCGACTTGGTTGACAAGAAGCCCTAGGACAGTGTGAAATCATCAAATCTCATCTTTTATTTCAAATCCTTGCACGTAAGTGGTTTTCCTTCTGCCCTTTTTCTTAAGCATCATCTCTACAGAGTTAAAAATCACAACACCTGGTTATAGCCCAACAGGTTTATTTGGAAGCACTAGCTTTCGGAGCGCTGCTTCTTCATCAGGTGATTGTGGAGAATAAGACTGTAAGACACAGAATTTATAGCAAAAGTTTACAGTGTGATGTAACTGAAATCATATATTGAAAAAGACCCGATTGTTTGTTAAGTCTCTCATCTTTTAAATGACCATGTTGGTATCTGTTCTTTCCTATGTAAATCACAAAACCTTTTTTTAAAAGTTACGTTCTGAAGTGCACTTTAACAATTGGTGTCATGTCGGTCCAGGTAAGGTATTGAAGGTGTTAACTCCCTATGAAGCTGTCTGTGCCACAATGCTCAGAGAGGTTGAATAGGCTGGGGCTGTTTTCCCTGGAGCGTTGGAGGCTGATGGGTGACCTTATAGAGTTTTATAAAATCATGGTGGGCATGGATAGGGTAAATAGACAAAGTCTCTTCCCTTGAGTGTGGGAGTCCAGTACTAGAGGACATAGGTTTAGGATGAGAGGGAAAAGATATAAAAAAGACCTAAGGGGCAGCATTTTCACTCAGAGGGTGGTATGTGTATGGAATGAGCTGCCAGAGGAAGGGGTAGAGGCTAGTACAATTGCAACATTTAAAAGGCATCTGGATGGGTATAGGATTGGGAAGGGTTTGGAGGGATATGGGCCAGGTGCTGGCAGGTGGGACTAGCTTGGATTGGGATATCTGGTTGGCATGGACAAATTGGACTGAAGGGTCTGTTTCCATGCTGTACATCTCTACGACTCTATGACTGATTCTAATCTAAAAGACAGATTTTCAGATTCATGCAGTTTTGAGCAAAGTAAAATGTAATTCTGCAAGTACAAATTCACCCCACAAACATACACGTGTATGTGTGCATGTGGCGGGATGTTATGAGTGTCTGTGAGAGGGTGTGTGTATGTGTGTGTAAAGGGGTTTAAGTGTGTGTGTGTGTGTGTGTGTGTGTGTGTGTGCGTGCGTGTGTGTGCACGCGCGCGCACATGGTGCAATGGGGTCACCTATAGTGTGACGTGAACCCAAGGTTTCAGTTGAGGCCATTTCCATGGGTACCGAACTTGGCTATCTGCCTCTGCTCTGCCACTTTTCGTTGTTGCCTGTCCCGAAGTCCACCTTGAAGGACGGTCACCCAAAGGTCTGAGGAACCGTAATGACCTCCTCAGGAGACAGACATGAGGTGCAATCGACAGGGTAACCTTCGTTGTCCAGTACTTCCAAGGAGCCGAAAAACTATACCCTGTTCTTTGCGGCCTGCAACACATTATCATTGAGGATGAGCACCTCATCAAGACCTTCCCCACACCTTCTCGCCTTTTAAACAGCCACCGAACCTCAAACAGATCGTTTGTTCATAGCAAATTGTCCGGCTTTCAGGACAATACCATACAAGCTTGTCACAGTGGGCACTGCAAGATGTGTCAGAATTGTGACACGGATACCACCTTTATGCATGGAGACACCTCCCATTATGTATGTGGCAGGTACTTATGTGACTCAGCCCATGTTGTCTATCTCATATGCCCGCAGACAAGGATGCTTTGAGGCATGGTACATTGGCGAGACCAAACAGAGGTACTGCAATGGCTGAATGGACGCCGCAGAGCAATCAACAGCCAGAAGTGTTCCCTCCCAGTTGGAAAACACTTAAGAGGTCCGGGACATTCGACCTTGGACCTTCGGGTGACCCTCTTCCAAGGCGGACTTTGGGACAGGCAACAATGAAAAGTGGCCGAGCAGAGGCTGATAGCCAAGTTTAGTACCCAGGGGAATGGCCTCAACTGGGACTTTGGGTTCATGTCACACTACAGATGACCCCATTGCACTATACATGCAGAGACACACACACACCCTCTCTCATACACTCATACATACACTCCCACACACACCGTCTCACAGACTTAAAGTTCTTTACACTCTCACAGACACTCATTTCCCCCCACCCACCCACACACACACACAAACAAAAGTTTGTGGGATGAATTTGTTCTTGCAGAATTACATTTTACTTTGTTCAAAAACTGCATGAATCCATGTAAGATTCTGAAAATCTGTTATTTTTTAGATTCGAATCAGTTTGACCATTGTGGCACAGACAGCCTCACAGGGAGTTGACATCTTCAATACCTTATCTGGGCCGACATGACACCAGTTGTTAAAGTGCACTTGAGAATGTAACTTTTTTAAAAAAACATTTCACGATTTACATATGAAAGAACTGATACCAACATGATCATTCTAAAAGAAGAGAGACGTAACAAACAATCATGTATTTTTCAATATATAATTTCAGTTACATCATAATGTAACCTTTTGCTATAAATTCTGTGTCTTACAATCTTATTCTCCACAATCACCTGATGAAGGAGCAGCGTTCTGAAAACTAGTGCTTCCAAATAAACCTGTTGGACTATAACCAGGTGTTGTGTGATTTTTAACTTTATACACCCCAGTCCAATACCGGCATCTCCAAATCATTTCTACAGAGACGGTTATCTTTTGTGTTGTACCTGTGTATGTTGCGATTAAGAGGATATAGTTCTACTCCGAGATTTATTTTCAAACTTAGATATTTACCAGTGTGTGCCATTTATTTTAAGAATATGTTTTATGTTCTAATAAACAGATAGTTTGAGCTCATGTAAGTCTCTCATTCTGGTTAATAGAACAAAAGAGAAGCAATTTTCCATTTTGCTAATTGAATCAACACATTGATATGAATGATGTAATGAGTGGAACAGTGGGGTTCGATTACTAATGCATTCCTTCATGGTTTTAAGACCTGGAACTTACTTGATTGTTTTTAGGGGTCTGAGAGGAATTTCTCAAAAGTTTTTCTAAGATTGGCAGTTTTTTGTCCACTCCCAAAACTTGGGAAATGGAGTAGAATGAGCTTGTCCTTTTTAATACTTCTGTATGTTTTTTAAAGATTAATATTGATGAATCATTTTTCTATTTTAAAAACTGACATTTGGCAATTACCAAATTCTGAGCAGGGTAAGGATGCTGAATTAATGAAGAATGTGAAAAGTTCTGAGAATCACAAAGTTAATGCGCGTAATTGTTGCTTTAATTCCTTTCTTCTCATTATCATTTTAAATCACTTATTTTCTGTTCTACCTAATGCTCCAAATATATTATCAGTGTTCATATTTTGGATAATTTCACTTTTTATTTATAATGGTGAGAAATAATCTCACTGTGAATAAACAATAATTTTTTACCTTATGAATGTAATACAGCTGCAACATTCAGTAGTTGGTTGTTTGCCTAAATTGAGTAGACTCCATTCACCTGCTCTGGGTTAATCTTCTAGTATTGAAAATTGTGACCCAAGCAAACAGAAGTTTAACAGGGAAACATTTACAAGTGCATTGGTCAGAGGTGAGACTGCTCTGCTTTAAATAAGTTGTAAAACGAAGTTTAGCAGATCAGTGACTGGGAACAACTGGTCCTCATTAAGATCATTACACTCTCAGAGAATTTGGAGGAGTTATTTTGTGTAGTCAGCTGAAGGCAGCTGTAATTGTTTCCTTCCTGATTTGAATGGATCCAATGTAAAATGTAATTGAATAAAATTAGTCTGCTACAATATAATGGTATCATGGCCCTTTCTCTAAACAAAAGAAACCTAAATCTGTGTTTCTCAATTCTGCTTGAAATATTCTGTATCTCAATTCAGTTTCTCACTTGGTTGCAATTGGGAGAGAAACGTGTATAAAACATTCTAGACAATATTTTGTAAAAGAAATCTGGATTTGCATCTACAACCCTAGAGTTTCCTAGTAATATACTATATGTTGACATTGATAAACTTAAAAAAAATGATAGCCTAGGCTAGGTTTTCTTCTCTTCAAATAAAAAACAGAAATGCTTTATTTTCTTAATTTATTACCTGTTAATGGAAACTGGCGAGTGGAGGTTTAAAATGCAATTTTATTAATAGTAGCAATAAAAAAGCAATTCACAATGTGCCTATAACACTTCCCAAGGAACTAATGAGCACCTTAACTTGTCTAAATGTCAAAACTTATGAATCCAATTGTGGAGTACTCAATTTAGAGGAAAATGGACTAATGACAGAGACTCATGCATTTACTGACCAAGTGTTGTCTGTCCTGATGAGCTCCATTTTAGAAGAATGTAAGTAAGCTGATTAAATAAATTAGTCTCTAAATATTTAATGGTATTGAAACTGTTGTTATGGTGTGAACTACCTGGATGACTGTGTTGTAAATGAGAAAAAAGTTGGGCCATAGTATTGGCTGAGATCATATTTGGTGCTCTGTGTTCTTGTGAAGCAGGATATCACAATGTACATGTTCAGTGGTCATTCTGGCTTTCAAGTACAATTTGTGTACAAGGAGTATAATTCAGATGTGTGTGTGCACATCAAGGTTGGAAAAGATTGTGTTGTATTGTGTGTCAGATGCTGAGGGAATTCTTGCATTGTTAGCCTGGTGTTAATCCTACATAATGGTATACTGTTAAACTAACTTATTTGGGAAGGGTTAGTGGGAGAAGACAAAAGGGCACTTTTATATGTATTTATATAGCAGTAAATCCTGCCCATAATACCAGAACACTCCTGCACTTTTTATATAGAACGATGGGATATTTTACTTCTATCTGAACATGGGACTTCAGTTTAAAATTTCTGACAAATTGCACCTCTTTTCACTGCAGTAGCAAGAAAGTGTAGTGCAATTATGCAACTTTTTACATCTGCATTACCATTACACAAAATTATATATATAAAAATAGTAATAGGTTACAAATATTATCTATGTATATAGTAGTTGTCTTTCATAAATCTCATTTTAATTATGATCAAATTGAATTAAATGATTTATTCGATTGTACAAAATGCAAATGTTTTGTTTCCCATTGCGTACTTTCACATAATGTTCAGGAATTGTAAATCGCTATAGGTTTGCACTTAATTTGTGGATTTCATTTTGTAAATTAAAAAACACTTATAACCACAAATGTTAATGCATGTGTTGATATCCTCTCAGTAAAGAGTCATTGCTGATCATCCTGACTTAGAGATTGAAGATTTCATTTGCTTTTACGAATCGCATTTTTTGAATTCTGTGCAATTATTTCTTTAGATGCACCACAGGGTAGAACTCTCTATTTGACAGAGGCAAGAGCAAATGGAAGTACACGTAATTAATTTGTAACCAGATCCTTCAAAACTATAAGCTATTTTTTTGCACCTTTCTAAAAAAAACACGTCTTATTAGATGCAATTAACTAAAACCCTTTAAGCTAAAGAGTTGCAGACCTTAAATGTGAGTTTTCTTATTGATATCTTCCTCAGTCATCACCTGTGACTGAAAGGAGCATGTTAAAAATCATACAACACCAGATTATGAAACCAAAAGAGAAAATACTGGAAAATCTCAGCAGGTCTAGCAGCATCTGTAAGGAGAGAAAAGAGCTGACATTTCAAGTCTAACTGACCCTTTGTCAAAGCTGAAGAAAAGGGAGAAATAGGAAGGTATTTATACTAGGCTGAGAGAAGGTGAGCTGAAGCTCCAGAAGCAAAGGTAGCAATAAAGAGGTGATAATGACAGTGCACTCCCTATTTCTCCCTTTTTTTAGTTTTGACAAAGGGTCAGTTATACTCAAAATGTTTTGGTTTCAGATTCCAGCAACCGCAGTATTTTGCTTTTAACACCATATTATAGTCCAACAGGATTATTTGGAATCACTAGCTTTCAAAGCACTGCTCCTTCAGGTGGTTGTGGAGTATAAGATCATAAGAGACAGAATTTGTAGCAAAAGATTACAGTGCCATACAATGATAAACACTGTATTGAACAAACCTAGATTGTTGTTAAGTCTTTCATCTTTTACAATGGGTTGCAGGTTTTTGTTCATTTAATATGTAAATCCCAGAACTTTTTTTAAGATACGGAGGGACTCTGATCTCACAACTTGAATGCATTGTCTGAGCTGAGATGTCACCTTTTTGTTATAAAACTAAGTTATCTTGAGAAAGTGACTTCAAAAATGTTCTGGGATTTACATATTAATGAACCAAAACCTGCAACCCATTCTAAAAGATGAAAAACTTAACAATCCAGGTTTGTTCAATATATCACTGTGTATGACAGTGTAATCTTCTGCTATAAATTCTATGTCTTATTTTATACTCCACAGCCACCTGACGAAGGAGCAGTGCTCCAAAAGCTAGTGCTTCCAAATAAACCTTTTGGACTATAACCTGTGTGATTTTTAACTTTGTCCACCCCAGTCCAACACCGCCTCCTCCACATCATGAAAGCAGCATGTCACCTGGCAGTCCGTGGTCCAATGCTTAATCACTTTTAACATTTTTTATCACCAAAAGCCAACCCTAACATTACATTATTACTGCTCACATCTTTCACCAATAAGTGCTTACGTTCCCTCCTCCACTCCCTCCCAACAACGGATGAAGAAATGTAATACTAGTAAAAGATTTAAAATGGACACAATGTCATTCTAGTACTTGGAAAATCTAATAAATTGAGAAGCCTTGTTTATGTTCTTCTGAACTAGTATTTGTGAAAATATTTCCGAAGAGCTACTTTAAAACCAAACTAGTAATCAATACAAATGTTTCAACCTATTCCCTGGTCATGTAATGATTTTCTAATATGGAGGCAGGCAGTACTACTTTGTGAGATCTTCATGCAATTTCTGATATTGTTGACCTATAATATTTGTAAAAGATGGAAAGATTGCAACATGTTAGTTGATCTTTGAAGCTTCCAAAAACCAATTTATACACAATCAGTGATTACCATTTTGAAAACTAAAACAATTTCGTTCATCAGTCACCATTTGCAGTTTACTGTTTGTGAGCATGCCTTAAGCTTTTGCACATCTTTTTGGCAGCACTGTATCTATCACCTACTTGATGCCATTTGCCAACTTATAAGGCAAATTTACTCCTAAACATACATTTATAAGCTGAAAAATTGAGGCCGACTCTCTAGTGTGACTAAGCATAAATAAGAAATTGGGATTGCCATTAAATTTAGAAAAAGTGAATTGGTTGAAAGCACATCGACTCTGCTAGCATGCAAAAATCTAGAGCAAGTTGAGTTTAATTGCCATCATGCAATTTGGCAATGGTGTGCATGGTAGAAAGTTATTTGTTTACTTATGCTTTGATTATAGTACTTAAACCACTTGCAGTAGTAACCCCACAGATGAGACAGAGGCACAACATGACATTCAGTAAAGTGCCACATAAAAGGTTATTGCATAGCATAAGTATTATTAATTATTATTTAATTAATTATTAATATGATTTGAGAATTGGTTAACCCATAGAAGGCAGTTGCCATTAATAAATGTTTTTCTGGTTGGTGTTATGACACAGTGATAGCAAGCCAAACCAATGCAGGTTAGGCTTTTATTCAATAGAGTTTAGAAGAATGAGGGAGATAAAAACACAGAATATGACTTGGCTGTAGGCATTCGGCATTTTGAACGTGCTCCACCATTCATAATGATCATGGCTGATAATCCAACTCCATAGCCTCTTCTGCTTTTTCTCCTTATCCTTTGACCCCCTTTAGTCCCAAGTGCTTCAATTCCTTCTTGAAATTATATAATGTTTTGTCCTGTACTACTTTCTGATTGTTAATTCTACAGGCTGTTTACTCTATGGATCTTATTGACACATACAATGATGGGGTTGACAGAGTCAATATTGAGAAGATTTTGTTCACCAGTGAGAGTATCTTGACTAAGGGGGCACACACTTAAAACTCAAAGATGAAGGTATTTCTTCTCTGTGTGGGTAATGAATGTCTGGAATCTCTGACCCAAAGATGTGGAGTCTCGGTCATTGAAAGTACTTAAAGTGGACACAGATACTTTTTTGATACATTGCAGAGTTGAGAGCTATGAGGAGCTGCCATAAAAGAGGAATTGAGGCTTGAGACAGATCAGCCATGGTCTTAAGTGGCAGAACAGGCTTAAGGGGCCAAATGACCCATTGTTCCTACTTCTTATATTAATTGTGTTCTTACAATTTCTGTGTGATTGTAACATTTTAATAAATAAAATAAGAGGCAGAGACAATAAATTACCCACAAAAATTATGTGTATACCCAGCATGTAGTGCTGCAGGTGCTTTTTGATGGTT
Organism: Chiloscyllium plagiosum; assembly: GCF_004010195.1. Lineage (NCBI taxonomy): Eukaryota > Metazoa > Chordata > Chondrichthyes > Orectolobiformes > Hemiscylliidae > Chiloscyllium > Chiloscyllium plagiosum. The sequence continues at coordinate 18,261,813 of NC_057716.1, read as the reverse complement.
ATAACTAGTTCTTTCGAACTGTGTTATGGATGGCAAATATTGTAATAAAAGATATCCAAAACATTCTGACCACTTCTACGTGATTTGCATGCTTATGCAGGCCTTCTCATCTGTGACTGTATAATTAACAGATACTAAAATTAATTTCCAAAGTTTTTTTGATATCTATAACTCCAAATATAGTAAATGACTTCATGGAAGTAATAGCCATATGTGTTCTTTGTATTTTATGATACAAATTTAGACATTATAAATTTGAAGGAACTTATTTCCTGGTGTAACTAATCAATATTAAATTAAAGAATGATTTTTTAAAAAAAATGTGACTCAAACACTTAATATATTATCATAAACTACATTCTCATTGTAGCTTTCACATTGCTGCGGAAAATGCTTTAGTCTACACGTCTTAATATGACATTTCTATGTGTAAAATTACGCTTGAAGGTTTCTTGAAGACCAAATAAACATAATTACAATTTGTAGCTGGTTAATGAACATGCCAGTGTGGAGACCCTCCTTAACCCTTTTATATGCAATGCTTATTAACCATAACAACAAATGCTACTTTGTGTGTATTTCCACATTAGTTGCATCACATAAAATGGTAATTGGACTGAAAGTAACAAGCACTGTAGTGTAGCATTAATTACTGTTAGCCTTGCTAGGTTATTAAGTAACTAAGCTAAAGCAGGGAAGGATGTTTTGAACATTCAGAGCTCAACTATTGAGAGTTTTCAATAGGAACAAAAAATATGAGTAGCCTGGACCTTTGTCTCCTTGAGTTTGCACTGCCATTCATAAAGATGGCTGTTCTGATTGTGGCCTCAACGCTACTTCCCTGCTTCATAATCCTTAACTCACTCGAGATCAAATATCCATCTAATTCAGCCTTGAATATGTTCAATGACTCAGCCTCCAATGTTCACTGGAGGATGTTCAGTAGAGGATTCTAAGATTTAACATTTCTTTGAGAGAAGAAATTCCTCCTTGTCTTAATTTTAAATGGGACACTCTTTTTAAATTGCAACCCTAGTTCTAGATTCTCCCCTGAGGGAAAACATGCTCTCTGCAACTACACTGTGAATGCTACACAAATCTTCTGTGTTTTCATACAATTATCCTTCATTTTTCTGAACTCCAGTGAACATTCGGCCAGCTTGCTGAACCTTTCCTCATGAAACAATCTGTTCATATCGGGAATCAGCCAAATTAACCTTCTGTGAACTGCTTCCAATGCAAAAACATCTCTCTTGAAATAAAGAACCAAAACAGCATACAATATTCTAGGTGCAGTCTTAACGCACTGCAAAATTGCAACAGGGTTTCCCTACTTTCATAATCCATTCCTTTTGCAAAAATCCATTGCCTCCTTAATTACTTGCTATACTTATATGCTAGTTTTTATGACTTTGTATACAAAAACTGTCTGATTTATTTGTACTACAGCATTTAAATAACATTCTGCTTTTTTGATCTTCCTGCCAGAATGGATAACTCCATCTATCAAATTCTTGTCCATTCACTTCATCTCTCTTTATTACTTCGCAGACTCTCTTCTTTTCTCCTAACAATTTGCTTTTCCACATATGCATGATCAGCAAATTTGGCTACAATACCCACAGTCAAGTTTGTCTTCTTGCTACTTAATCTTGGTGCCTTTTACTCCTTTACATAGAAATCTGGAGTTTCAGCAGATTCCCTTTGCTGCATAATTTGTCCAGGTTTTAAATTTGTATTAATTGATCATATGTCAGCATCAATTGGTAAAGGTCCATAATTTAGTTGCCAATGACTAATTTACTGAGTGCTTTGTTTCTTTCTTTCTTTCTTAATGACCATAAGACGTAGGAGCAGAAATAGGCCATTCAGCTTATTGCTTCTGCTCAGTGAAATCCTGGCTGATCTGATAATCCTGAACTCCACTTTTCTGCTTTTTCTCCATAACCCTTGATGCCGTTACTGATAGACATATATTTTTAATCTCATGTTGAATATACTTAACAGCCCAACTTCAACAGCCATCTATGGTTATATAAAAAATCCACTGATTCACTACCCTCTGAGAGAAGATTTGATTTGGTTTGATTTATTGTCGTCATATTTAACTAAATACAGAGGAATCTCAATTATCCGAATACCAATTATCCGAAAATCAGATGATCCGAAGGTAATCTCTAGGTCTCGATGGAAACGTTGCATCAAAGACGTGGTTCCAACAGTGATTGCGTCTTTTGTTTAAGTGATTAAACAGGCACCGTCTCCAAATGACTGACCTCCTCTTCTCTCTCTCTCTCTCTCTCTCTCCAGGTGTGTATGGGGTTGGGGGGCGGACGGGGGTGGTGGTGTTGACAGAGTTGGGGGCATTGGGGTGTTGCACAGGAGCGAGGACGGGATTGGGGATGGTGTTGGCAGGTTTGGGTGCAGGGGGCGGTGTGGGCCGGGGGCAGTGTTGGCGGAGTTGGGGGTGGGGGGACAGTCTTGGAGCAGGGGGCAAGGTTGGATGGGGGCGGGCCCTCACACGCAGTGTGCTGATCCTGCCTCCTGAACGAGGAGCAGACTTTAAAAACTCTGAGCCCCAGAGGAAAGGGCATTTAATCGATTAACCAAAAAATCGATAATCCGAATGAAATAGTGCCTGCCCATCTCATTTAGATAATCGAGGTTCCCCTGTACAGTGAGAAGTTTTGTTTTGTGGGCAGTACAGGCAAATCATAATTTCAAGGAGAAATAGATCATAGGGTGTTTTGATAGAGTGAGGCATACAAGGTAATGGCTGCACAAGAGGTGCACAAAAGCAAGATCAACATGAGATTTGAAATTAGAGAGGTCTATTCAGCAGTCTAACAATGGGGAAAGAAACTGTTCTTGAACCTGTTGGTTCATGTATTTAAGCTTCTGTATCTTCTGTCTGATGGAAGAGAGTAGAGCCAGGGTGGGAGGGGTCTTTGATAATGTTGGCTGCCCTTCCGTGGCAACGAGAAGTGTACATGACTCTAGGAATGGGCGGTTGGCTTGCGTGATGGCCTGGGCTGTGTTGACAACTTTCTATGTAATTCCTTATTGTCCTGGGTCGAGCAGTTGCTAAGCTGTGATGCATCCAGGTAGAATGCTTTCTATGGTGCATCTTGTAAGTTGGTGAGGGTTCTTATGGATATGACTAATTTCCTTTTAGCCTCCTGAGGAAGGAGAGGCATTGTTGTGCCGTCTTGACTGGAGCATCTACATGGGAGAAATTCCTCCTCTCTTAAATATGCAAACTTTTATTCTTAGATAATGCCCTCCAGTCCTAGACTCTCCCACAAAAGGAATCAACCTTTCTGCATTACCCCTCTCAACTGTCCTCAAAATCTTTTATTTTGCAACAATGTTGCCTCTCATTCTTCTAAATTCCATTCATTATAGGCCCAACATGTTCAAAATCCTTGTAAAACAATCACTCCTCCATACCTGTTACCAGCCTAGTGAACCTTCTCTGGACTGCCTCTAATGCCCCTTAAATAAGGAGACCAAAACTGTTCACAGTATTCCAACTGTGGTCTGATTAGTGCAATGTATAGTTTTAGCAAAACCTCTCATGCTCCATTTCCTTTGAAATAACAGCCAACATTCCATTTGCCTGCCCTATTACCTGCTGAATTTGGATGCAAAATTATGATTCATGGATGAGGACTCCCAGATCCTTCTGTGCTGTAGCATCCAGCAGTCTTTCTCCATTTAGTTAATATTCAGACCTTTATGCTAAAGTGTATAAATAACCTCCCATTTTTCCTGCATTATATTCCATCTGACAAGTTTTGACCCACTTGTTTAACATGTCTATATCGTTCTGAAAACTCATGTCATCCTCACCACTTGTGTTTCACCTATTTGTGTGTCATCTGCAGACTTGACTGTAGTACATTTACTTTCTGCATTCAAGTTATTAATATATATTGTAAATAATTGTGGCCTTAGCCCTGATCCCTCTGGCACTGCACTAGTTGCAGTTGCCTGAAAATGCCACCCTAATCTCACTTTTTCTTCTATTGGTTAGCCAATCCTCTCTGAATGATAATATTCTACCTCCAACATCATGGGTTTTGTATTATTTATATACATATAGTGTGTTGCTTTACCAAATGCCTTCTGAAAGGCATTGCTTCCTCTTTATTCTGCTTCTTACAACCTCACAAAGAGTTCCAGTAAAGTTGATTGGCATGGTTTTCCCTTCATGAAGCCATTCTGACTCATTGATTGCTTGTTCATATTATGTGCTTCTAAATATTCTGTTATTACAACTTTTATTAGAGTCTGTAACATTTTCCCAATAACAGATGTTAAGCCAAAGGGGCCTGTAGTTACCTGATTTTAGTCTCCTTCCCTTTATAAATAACAATGGAAAACTGCAAATGCAACAGTCTTTTGGGACTACAGTATTCTGGAACCTAAGGATTCCTGGAAGATTCCTACAAGTGCATCCACTATCTTTGTAGCTACTTACCTTTAATATCCTACAATGTATCATTTCCCATCAGTCTTTAGCCCCATTAGTTTCCCTAGCATGTTTTCTCTATTGATGATTATTATATTTATTTCCTCTCCTTTTGCCCCTTAATTAGTTTGTAATTTTGAAATGCTATTAGTGTCTTCTACTGTGAAGACTGATATAAAGTATTAATCCAACTTTTCTGCCATTTCTGGGTTCCCATTATTATTTCTAAAGCTCTAAGGGGCTGTGTTCATTTTGGCTTTTTTCTGAGTATCAATGATTTGATGAAAAAAAAATCTCAAGGTGAAGAATTTCAATACTGGGAAACTGAAAACTCTTCCACCAGGTGTGACCATCAGGTTATTCTAGCTCAGATATTCTACGGGCTGTGTAAAGATGAAAGTCCTTTTTCTCTGGCTTATGTCCAGCCTTAGAAGTTTCCCTCCTTTTCAGCAGTGTGATCTTGCAAGTTCTGAAATAAATCATGCTTTTTAGCTTGTCAGAACTGAATTCCCAGTTTACACAGAGTTGTGGATCTCTGGTGAAAATTGAGATGAGAATACCTGAATTGATACCTGAACCCATGTTGCTAGTGGAAAGAACTCATTCAACCTGTTTATCATTTGGAGGAAAATAAAACAAATGTAGTGCTACGTGATGAGCAGCTAATTCAGATCAATGTGCAGAAATGTAAGTTGTATAATTTTATTGTCAGTTTGGAATTGGTACCTTCACATTCATCTATACTGCAGTGTATTAACATCCAGAATTATGAACATAAGATGTGAAGTTCCTTATTCATTGCCACTTCTTACGTCTTTCCTATTTTTAACGTTTCTGCTTGTGCTTAAAGGTAACAAAAGGATTTTCAAGGCTGTACAATTATTAAGGCTATAATTTTTCTCTCATCAATTAATGTGTGTCAGCAGTTTGCATCACCAAGTGATACGTTTGGGTTGGTGCTTTTAATGGTAGTTAGTCTGAATAGCTGATTGACTGGTACAATATTTTCAGTTGGTTTGGAAGTAGGACAAGAGTTTTAGTAATTGAATTATCTAGAAATTGCAATAATACTGCAATACTTATCTGAAAGAACTTTAATGGAAAAACATTTTGCAAAATTGTCAAAGACAAATTTGTATGAAAATATTTAAAATCAGCATGTCTGATCTTCAGCTCCCCACTGAGCTTTTAACATCTGACTATTTTGTTTCATTTTTAAAAATCAAATATTCTGGATATGTTCATATTAAGCAAATTGGGGCACTTAGAAGCTTTTTCTAAAAGAAAAGTTGTCTGTTAGCCACCTGCCACCTCTGGGAACAGTGTTTTTCTCATTGAATGAGGTAATGGGGGAAATTGGACTGTTTCTGCTGCATTGAACATAAATATTTTTCTTGGTGCCTCTTGAAAGATAATAAAAATATTGGAACCCAGAATTTGTAGGCCATGGTGAGAACCTATAAATGGTTGAGTTATTGCTGTCCAGACAGGACAGTGGTGGTTTAAGGAGGCGGTATAGACTGAGAATAAATGGTCTGAACTATTTCTATTCCCTTGTTATAAGAAAGAGATGTACTGTGATTTATTTTTATGGGTGTCTGTCGTTGGAATTCACTACAGAAAGCCACCCACGTACTCCCCGTACATGTTAATAGCTTCATGGCGATCCCACATATTTGTATAAAAATGAGGAAAGAAATAGCGTGTCACTGAATTGCTTATAAAATTGATGGCAAGCGAATAAACTTCAGTCTGGATACTGTCTGCACTGCTGTTTGTTTCATTTCTTGATGGAAATGTGTGTGTCTTAGTGTGGTAATGGGCAGGAGGCAACTTTAGCACCGGGTGCACTTGGCAGGTCTCCCTGGGGCCAACAAACACAGCTGTATAAATAGTACAGAGCTTGAGTAGGAAACGGCCAAGGCGAGGGAATGGTGTTGGGGAAAGGGGGAGGGAGGAATGACAGAATGACATGACTTGGCAAAGGCCATCACTGAGAGGCAGGCTAAGCCTCAAAATATTAGTCATCTGCTTATTCACATTTTATTGATGATACTGATTGGTGTAACAAAAAATATCACATGGTGGTCTCTCTGGATTTGGGTCTGATATCAGAATAATTAAATGAAATGTGTTCTTGACTATGGAAGAAATGTGAAAAATGGATGAACCATCATCAAAAAATTGTAGTTTTCTATTGAGTTAAAATGTGCAACTAAGGTTTATCTGTAATACAATTTGAATTATTAAAAATAGCATATTAGATATCTTGGAACGTGTACTTTACATTGAGGCAAATTGTAACCTAATTGATGCTGACCATGTCATTTGGTTTCATTTGTTTAAAAATGTAAATTGCATTTTAATGTTGTCATTTCTGGGAACATGAACTGTAGTGCATCTCAGTGTAGAAATTCACCACAAAAGATTACAGTGCTTTCTGAGATTAAACTTCCTATTATGAAGGGAGGAGAATAATTCTGCTAAGAATATTTATGTGACGCATAATGTTACAGACTCCGTATTTAGTTATAGACATATAAGCATAAGAATTAAGAGTAAAATTCAGACTGTCTCGAGCCTACTCCGCATTCACTAAGGTCACGGTAGACTTGAAGCTGTTTCGAATTCTGTATTCTCAGCTACTCCTAACTTCTGATTTCCTCGACCTTAAAAATATTAAGGGCAGTATGGTGGCTCAGTGGTCAGCACTGTTGTCTCACAGTGCCAGGGACCTGGGTTTGATTCCCGCCCCGGATGACTGTGTGGAGTTTGCACATTCTCCCCGTGTCTGTGTGGATTTCCTCTGGGTGCTCTGGTTTCCTCCCACAATCCAAAGATGTGCAGGTTAGATGAATTGGCCACGCTAAATTGCCCATAGTTTTCAGGGATGTTTAGGTTAGGTGCATTAGTCTGGGGTAAATGTAGAGTAGTAGGGGAATATGTCTGGATGGGTTACTCTTCGGAGGTCAGTGTGTATTTGTTGGGCCTGTTTCCACACTCTAGGGATTCTATTCTATATTCAATTTTTTACTCTTCTACGTCTAATATGTTCTGAAGTAGAGTTTCAAACTTATATAACCCATTTAAGAAAAAAATATTCTCCTTATCCTAAATTTCCTTATCTCCTTTTCCTAAATTTTAAATTTAATTTTAAAACAGTTTTGTCGGAGTTAAGGATCCACCCACAAGAAAACTTCATTTCCAGGTCCACCTTATAAAGACAGTTTTAGGATCTTGTATATTTCAATCAAATCATCCTTTACTCTTAAATTCCAGTGGAAACACCCCCATCTATCCAACCTTTCCTCATAAGATAACCCACTGATTCCAGGAACTAATCCAGTAAACTGTCTCTGAACTGTTTTTGGCTTCCAATGCATTTTCATCCTTCCTTAAATAAGGAAGACAAAACTGCATGGTATTTGAGATGTGGTCTTGCCAATGCTCTGTATAATTGAGGCATAATTTCCTGATTGTGTTCAATTCCTCTTGTAATAAAGTATAGTTTCCATTATTCTCCTCAATTATTTGCTGTGCCTACAAGGTAACATTTTGTAACTTGTGTATTAGAACATCTAGATCCTTCTGTATCTTGGAATTCTGCAGTTGTTACTGAAATAAGTAGTGCTCTGCTTTTATTATTCCTCCTGCCAAAATGAACAATTTTGCATTTTTCCATATTCTATTTAATTTGCCAGATTTCTCTTTGTTCACTCACTCAATCTAACTGTATTCATCTGCAACCTCACAATATATTGTCCCACCTATCTTTGCCTTTGCAAGTTTAACCACCATGCCTTTGATCCTTTAATCTAAGTCATTGATATAAATTATCAAAAGTAAGGCCCCAGCATAGAGCCCTGCAGGTCCCCCACTCATCACATCCGGCCAGTCTGAAACAGATTGGCTGGCTGTTAGAGATTGATGTGTTTCTATATCTATGCTCGTAAGGTATCCCCTACCATGTGCTTCTACTTTGCTCAATAGCTTTTTATATGGTACCTTGTCAAATGTCTTCTGGAAATTCAAATACAGTTCATCAATGAGGTCCCCATTACCCCGCTGCATTGTAGTCCTTCAAAGAGCTCCAGTAAATTGGTTAAGCATGATTTCCTTTTCACAAAGCAATGCTGACTTTTCCCAATTGTCTTGAATTTTTCTAATTATCTAAGGCTGAGGAGTGATCTTATAGAGGTTTATAAAGTTGAGAGGAGCATGGATAGGGTAAATAGCCAAGGTCTTTTTTCTACGGTGGGGAAATCCAAAACCAGAGGGCATAGGTTTAAGGTGAGCGGGGAAAGATTTAAAAAAGAACCTGAGGGGTAACTTTTTCAAGTAGAGGGTGATGTGTGTATGGAACGAGCTGCCAGAGGAAATCGTGGAGGCAGGTACAATTACAACATTTAAAAGGCACCTGGATAAATACGTGTATAGGGTTTAAAGGGATGTGGGCCAAATGCTGGCAAATGGGACTAGGTCAGATTGGGATGTCTGGTTGGTGTGGACAAGTTGGAATGAAGGGTCTGTCTCCATGCTATATAAGTCTATGACTAATTATAAACATGTTCTTCATGGAGAAATGGGATCACAGCTGAACAGTAGCATGTTTGTCTCTGACAATGTATGGGTAGAGGCTTTAAGATGTGAATACATATTATGTAAATCTTTTTGAAATAAAACCATTAGTATTAAATTATCCAATTAACAGTGGTTGTCTGTTGTTGGGAAAATGGTAGAATCCATTATTAAAGAAACCTAGTAGAACATTTGGAAAAGCTTAACAGAATTAAACAAAGTTAGCATGGTCTTGTGAAAGGGAAGTCATGTTTGACAAATTTGCTAGAATTTTTTGACGATGTCACGTGCAGAGTTAATAAAGGGAATCCGTAGATGTAATTATTTAGATTTCCAGAACGCATTTGATAAGATGCCACATAAAAGGTTATTGCAGAAGATTAACGTTCACAGTATTGATAGTAATATATAAGCATGGATTGATGATTGATAAATACGGAAGACAGAGAATCAGGGTTAAAAGGTCTTTTTCAGGTTGGAAAGATGTAACTAGTGGAGTACTACAATGATCAGACCTAGTGTTTCAATTATTTGCCGTTTATACCAATGACTTGGAAAAGAGGGAGCAGAATATAATGAAATCAAATTTGCCGACAATGCAAGTGGGAAGGCAAGTTGTGATGAGGACATAAGAATTCTGCAAGGATATATAGGTTAAGAGAGTGGGCAAAGACTTGGCAGATGGTGTTTAATGTCAGAAAGTGTGAGCTCATGCGTTTTGATGGGAAAAATCAAAAGGCAGATCACTATTTAAATAGAGTGGAACTCAAAAAAAGTTCATCGCAAAGGAACATGGGTATTCTTGTGCATGAAACACAAAGTTAGCATATAGATGAAGCAAGTAATTAAGAAGGCAAATGGAGTTAAGAGATTTATTGCTGAGTGGTTGAAGTGTATAAAAAGAGGAGTTTATTACAACTTGTACATGACATTGGTAAGACCTCTCCTTGAGTATTGTGTACATTTTTGATCTTCGTGTTTAAGGAAGGTTGTACTGACATTGAAGGAAGTTCAAAAGAGATTCACTAGGCTGATTCCTGGGATGAAGGGATTGACTTATCAAGAACAGCTAAACAAGCTAGGCCTTTATTCATTAGAGTTTAGAACAAAAAAAAAGTGATTCCATTGAAACATACAAGATTCTGAGAAGGCTTGAGAGGGTAAATGTTGACGAGTTGTTTCCATTAGTGAGGGATCTTCGAACTAGGGGACATAGTCATGAAGGAACACCCATTTGAAAGGGCGATGTGAAAGAATTCACTGCTCTAAAGAGTTGTGGAGGCTAAATTACTGAAAGTATTTAAAAAGGAAGTAGATAGATTTTTGCAGTACTGGTGAATTGAGAGCTATGATAAGCTGGCACATGAGGAGTTGTGGCCTGGAGTAGATCAGACGTAATCTTATTGAATGGTGGAGAAGGACTAGAGGGGGCCAAGTGGTGATGCCTGTTCCTATTTGTGTTTTTTATAGTAGTCGTAGTCCCTCTTCCCCACCCCCCCTTTTACAGTTTCTCTGCACCTCATCTCCACCCCCCCCAGCCCCTTGCAGTCCCTCTTCATCCCCCTGTTTTGCAGTCCCTCTTCTACCTCCAACTCCTTTTGCAATGTCTCTTCCTCACCCACCCCAACCTTGTAGTCTTTCTCCATTACCACCAATTACTGATTCATCCTCCTCCCCCACCCTGTAGCCTTTTGCCCCATTTCCTTTACAATCCCTTTTTCCCCCATTCCTTCATAGTCCCCTTCTTCTCCCCCTTTTCTCCACATTTTTTGGTCCCTTTTGCCCCTTGCTTTCAGTTTCTCATGCACCCCCTTTGCAGTTCCTTTTGCTCCTTCCTTAGCAAATCCTGAGTGACATTAGAAATAATAGTTATCAAAATTCCATAGCAATTAAGTGTTGTAAAACCAACTTACAAGTTGTCTTATCCCATTTTGTATTATATTGTACATTGAAAGAATAGATGTACTAAACCAGCGACACCTGATATTGTAACCTAGGGGCTAATATTAAGCAAACTATTAGTTGTGATCCTCTTTAATTTAAAAGAATATTACTTATTTTTGATTCTTTGCATTTCGTAATTTTAAATTTGTTAGTAGTTCACATCACTGGGAATAATGTTGAAGGCAGGTTTTGTAATGTTTCTGCAAAATTATTTTCCAGGAGAAAACTATCATTTCTGAAACAGCGAAAAAGAAGGAAAGGGAACTTGTGGCCAAGGAAATAGAGAAGCTACGCACATCCATTCAGACCCTATGCCGTAGTGCCTTGCCTCTGGGAAAAATAATGGACTACATACAGGAAGACATGGACTCCATGCAGAATGAATTGTCAATGTGGCGCAAAGAAAACAAGATGCATGCAGAATCTCTTCTAAGAGAACAAAGGTTAGGAATTGCAGAATATCTGTGAAAATATTTGCAGGAGAAAGCTGATAATTACTGTTATAGGGTTGTTCATCCTTCTAAATTTTCCTGAATGGAATTCTTTAACACAGTCAACCCTTTTATTAAATTGCAGCAAATGTCAGTTATAAGGCATGGACTGAAGCACATAGCAGAGCAAAGATCTACTCTTTTATGACATAAAATGTCAGAACTGGTTCTAGGCTGTTGTTCTTTTAGCTTTGACCTCTCTAAGAATTAAATAAACAAAATTTCCTGTCCAAACAGAGATTATAATGGTTAAAATCTGACAATATTTGCAAATTCTTGAATCTGGACCTGATTTGAGAATTTGTTAATGTTCTATGAAATATTTTCAATATGACTCTATTTAGGATCCTATTTACTAATCTTCTCATCAAGGCTGGAAACTTCTACTCTCCAGCCTGCCAAGAATAAGTTTCTAGTTTATTGGAAAGCTTAGAAAGATGCTGCTCTAATCTTTCTTTCTTCTCTATTTTTACTTCTGTTTGTCTGTTTGCCTGCTACACTAATTTCTAGTGGCTTTCAACAGATTTCACTTACCATACAACACATGGTGACAGCATTAATTAAACTGATGAGTAAAATGGAGTCAGAACCCAAGTAGTATGTAATGGAACTGAGAAGGGAGCAAGTTATTCCTAGATCTGGTCCTGTGTAATGGGACAGGAATAATTAACGACCTCATAGTTAGGGATCCTCTTGGAAGTAACGATCATAGTATGGTTGAATCTAGAATACAGATGAAGAGTGTGAAGATAAAGTCCAATACCAGGGTCCTGTGCTTAAACAAGGGAGACTACAGTAGGATGAGGGAGGACTTGGCTAAAGTAGACCGGAAGCAAAGATTTTATGGTGGGACAGTTGACAAGCAGTGGAGCACTTTCAAAGCAATTTTTCAGAATTCTCAGCAAAAGTGTACTCCAGTGAAAAGGAAGGACTGTAAGAAAAGGCGTAATCTGCCATGGATGTCCAAGGAAATAAGGGAGGCTGTCAAGTTCAAAGAGTAGGCATACAAAGTGGCCAAGATCACTGGGAAACAAGAAGATTGGGAAAACTTTAACGGTCAACAGAAAGCCACAAAAAGAACTATAAAGAAAAGTAAGATAGAACTTGAGATAAAAACTAGCACAGAATATAAAGACCGATAGCAAAAAGTTTCCATAAATACATAAAATAAAAAAAAGTGGCTAAAGTAAACATTGGTCCTTTAGAGGATGAGAGGGGCATTTAGTTATGGGATATGATGAAATAGCCAAGGCATTGAATAGATATTTTGTGTTGGTCTTCACAGTGGAGACATGAATAACATGCCTGTAATTGTCAAAGAGACAAAGGTAGGTGAGGGCCTTCACTACAATCATTATTATGGAAACAATCAATATTATGGAAGAGGTAGTGTTGGGCAAGCTAATGGAGCTAACGATAGACAAGTCTGATGGAATGCATCTTAGGGTACTAAAAGAGATGGCGGGAGAAATAGCAAGTGCACTTGTAATTTTCCAAAATTCACTGGACTCTGGGGCAGTTCCAGCAGATTGTAAAACTGCAAATGTGATGCTCTTGTTTAGAAAGGCAGGTAGACAAAAGATGGGGAATTATAGACTGGTTAGCTTAACTTCTGTAGTGGGGAAGATGCTTGAGCCTATTATCAAGAAAGAAATAGCAAGGCATCTAGATAAAAATTGTCCCTTTGGGCAGATACAGCATGGGTTCATGAAGGCAGGTCATGCTTAACTAATCTCTTGGAATTCTATGAAGACATTACAAGCAAGGTGGACAACGGGGACTGCATAGATGTGGTGTACCTAGATTTCCAAAAGGCTTTTGACATGGTGCTGCACAAGAGGCTGCTGCATAAGGTAAACCTGCATGGTGTTACAGGTAAAGTATTAGCATGGATAGAGGATTGGTTGACTAACAGGAAGCAGAGTGGGGATAAATGAGTGCTATTCTGGTTGGCAATCAGTAACTAGTGGTGTGCCTCAGGGATCAGTGTTGGAACCTCAATTATTCACAATTTATATAGATGATTTGGAGTTGGGGACCACATGTAGTGTGTCAAAGTTTGAGGATGACACTAAGAGGAATGGCAGAGCAAAGTGTGCAGAGGACTGTAAAACTTTGCAAAGGGACATAGATAGTTTAAGTGAGTGGGCAAAGGTCTGGCAGTTGGAATACAACATTAATAAATGTTAAATCATCCATTTTGGTCGGAGTAACAGTATAAAGGATTGTTACTTGAATGGTAAAAAGTTGCAGCGTGTTGCTACGCTGAGGGACCTGGGTGTCCTTGTACATGAATCACAGAGGGTTGGTCTGCAGGTACAACAAGTAATTAGGAAGGCAAATGGAATTTTGTCCTTCATTGCTAAAGGGATTGAGTTTAAAAGCAGGGAGCTAATGTTGCAGCTGTACAGGGTACTGGTGAGGCCACACCTGAAGTACTGTGTGCAGTTTGGGTCTCCTTACTTGAGAAAGGATGTACTAGCACAAGAGGGGGTGCAGAGGAGGTTCACTAGGTCGATTCTGGAGTTGAGCATTTTGTCTTATGAGGAGAGACAGAGTAGATTCTGATTATATTCATTAGAACTTAGAAGAATGAGGGGAGATCTTATAGAAACATATAAAATTATGAAGAGAATAGATAAGATAGAAATAGAGAGGATGTTTCCACTGGCAGGTAAAACTAGGACAAGAAAGCATAGCCTCAAAATTAGGGGGAGCAGATTTAGGACTGAATTGAGAAGGAACTTCTTACCCAGAGGGTTGTGAATCATGGAATTCCCTGCCCTGTGAAGTAGTTGACGCTACTTCAGCAAATGTTTTTAAAGCTAAGATAGACTTTTTTTGAACAATAAAAGAATTAAAGGATATGGTGAGAGGGCGGGTAAGTGGAGCTGAGTACACAAAAAGATCAGCCATTTTATTGAATAGGGGAGCAAGCTTGAAGGGCCAGATGGTCTACTCCTGCTCCTAGTTCTGATGTAGATAGCAAAAACTTAAATTTTTTAATTTTGCAGGGTCGACTACACTGACAATATTTGATGAATTTATTCAAAATTTTGCCCATGCTGTGCACATTTTCATTCTGCCTTACGTGAGCACCCTTTCATTCTCAAATTTGTAATGATTTGTTGCCATTGAGTGTGATCAGATATAAACAAGTCATTTGTAAGGAACCAGGATCTTGAATTGTAATTCAGCACAGTGATGTGCTGCTACATGATCTTTTGATTATTAAAGTTTCTATTATCAGTTTTGTTATTATCGACTCACCAGAAGCACAGACTGTCTCTCTTGTAATTTGGTTTTATCGAACGTCTGAATCTTTGACTCTCTCAATCCATTGAAGCCTATGCTTTCAATTATACATTACAAATTATCAGTGTATTGACACAGCACCACTATTAGAGCAAATGGATGAATTTGAAACCCTGAACCCAGGTAACTAAATCTTAATATCAGTCTACTGGAGCCCATCTGCTTTCTACTTGAGGTAGAATACTTTATCTTTCAGTTAGGCACTTTTCAGTCTTGTTGACTCGGGCTTGAGTTCAACAATTTCAGATCATGGTCTCTGCTGCATTTATTTTCATTTTTTTCTCTGAATTTTTTGCTTTTAATCAGTGGCACGTATTTTTTTCTTTGTTTCTTCCTCATTTGCCATTTTATTTGGATTTGGAGGACTACCCATCACGCCATTCCATCTCTCCTGTTCTTCCATCTTATTACAGACCTTCTTTTTGTCCTTGTCATCACTTGCTCAAAACTTAGAACATTTCCAAATATTCCCAATTCTGAAGAAAGGTCACTGACTTGAAACATCAACTGTGTCTCTCTATATAGATACTGGTTGATCAGAGTATTCCCAGCACCCACAGAACTTTGCTCTTTGATTTCCATCCATTTTTGATTTCTGTCCATTTTTGATTGAGTAATTAAAGTTACAATAATTATTGGAGTTTTTTTCTCCATCTCATTGCAACTGATATATGATCTAGCAAAGGGAAAGTAAGAGAACAAAATATATTTTCTAAGAATATATTTTTGTTTAATCCTGCATTTAAAAATTACTCTTTTGAATTTTCCAGTAGTTCTATCATTCTTCAGTACAGTATTTGAATGAATGTGTCAATAATAACTCATTGAATTGTGTAGACACTCTAACATGAAGACATGTAGCAGCAACAGATCAACAAACAGCAATGGCGAAAATAAGCAGTTGAACTGTTTGAAGTGGTGGCTAAGGGATACATATTAACCAGGGAATCAGAAATTTTGAACTTGGTTATTTTGTTGGCATAGATTGAAGATCTTATTACAAACTGTTCAGAAACTAGCTTTGTTTTTGATTTTTTAGTTTTGTAAAATTACTTTTACTCACTAATGTGACTGGTTTTAAAGCATATGTTTCTTGTTTCCAAAAAAGATACTTCCAATGAAATATTACCTTTACCAGATACAAGATAAAGCTCCCTTCTGTTCTAACAATAAGCCATAACAATAAGTCTTAATCACATCCTTATATTTAGATCTCCTTTTCCATTGGCATGAGTCATCTTAGTGAAACCTTGATTTCCTAACTAGATAGGCAAATTGAGCAGAATTCTATTACACAGAACTTATGTCCTCTTTTCTTTCATGCACTGCCATAGAATATAGTGTTTGTTTATTGGGTGAGGCAAGCAACGTGTCACTTGCCTTATCTCATTTCTAACATTATTTCTGCACATTCCTCATCTTGCCTATTGCTTAGTATTAAGGGGAGGATGTCAGCAAATTTTATGAGCTGGGCTTCTTTGGCATCAATTTAAATTTAGGTTCTGACACATTTAATGGGGCAGATGCATTCCATTTGTCATTTAAAAATATTGATATCTGACTTTGGATCCTTTGCAATGGTCTGGATGAATCTACATGCTTTCCTCAGCATAATAATGATCTTTCTTGATAATCCCGGATAATACATGCTATGACAGTACTATCATCCAACCTGAGCTTAAGAAATCACTAATTAGACATCATCATCAGTTCTTGATGCACTTTCATCAATCTAATAATGAATGAATTGGAAAGATGTTGGCTACTTTGTTTGATAGAGCCCTCTTTCTTTGAAGAACATGACTTTTTTACCAGAAGGCTCCCTATCTTTGTTCAAAATCTTTGTTACGGATCTTTGCTATTCTCTGCCCCAGAGAGCTGAGGATGTTTGTTTGTTGAGAATATGCAAGACAAAGATTGATACCAAGAGAAGTAAGAGATATTGGGATAGGGCAAGAAGATAAAAGTTATGATGATACTGAATGGAGAAGTGGCTTAAATGACCTCAAATAAAATAAAGACCTGCAGAAGCTGGAGAACTGAAACAAAAACAGAAATTGCTGATGAAACTCAGCAGGTCTGGCAGTATCTGAGAAGAAAGGAATGCTAACACTTCGAGTTTTTATTTAAGTCCTTCTATTTCTTATGTTTCCATCCTGCTTTGTTTTCTTATGACCATCATGCTTTAAATCTGTAATATTGACTTTCTGAAACAAAGATTGCTCTTGTTTTCTGTTGTTTTGATCCTCTTTTTGATGTCAAAACTGTTAGAATGGAGAAGACAATCACATAACTGTGCAGGCCATAAGTTTCCGTTAAAGGGCAGCTTACTGGTAATTTTTCTTCCTGGGGGGGGACAAATTCATACACTATGTAGAGTTTGTGCTGCTTTTGTGTGGAATATTCATAAATAGTTGCATAATGGTTTTGCATTTAAGACAAAAAGATCTGCTAGAATTTCGAAAGTAAAATAGGGTTTGGTATGGAACTAGAAAGTAAACAAAAGAGCTCCAGATGGCGCTGTGTGACTATTATTCTCTATAGAGGCTATTTTAAAACCAGTAATCATTGTACTCAATCAGCCTCTATACAATTTTGTCATTATCTTAATTTGAATGGGGTATAGAAAGAATAATTTGTTTTCTATTTCAACGAAGCATCAATTATCAGTGGATGTGAATGACATTCAGAAACTAGCCAAGAGAAATGTTTGCACTCATGTTACACGTGCTCAGCTGGAATAAAAGAAAAAAGTGCCCTAATCACATTGTTGGTAATGCAACAATAACTGTGCTGCTCATTCCATTGAACTTTTACCTGTTGCTTAGCTGAGTGATCATAGGAACACTCTCCTCTCTTCCTTTTCATCAGCATTACTGCCTGTAATCTTCTCCCCACGCCCAGTCTACCCACATCTGAAGAGATTCCCCTTAAATAGATGATGAGGAGGAATTTATTCTCAGAGGGTTGTTACTTTTTGGAATTCTCTCGCTAGCACATAGTGCTGACAAGATCATTGAATATGCTCAAGGCTGACTTTGACAAAATTGACAAGGGGGTAAAAGTTTATGGGGACCAGGCCGGAAAGCAGAGTTAAAGCCACATCAGATCAGCCATGATCCTATTGGTTGGTGGAATAGGCTTGAGCGACCAGAAGGTTTACGCCCTGTTCATGTTTTTTTAAATATTCCATATTAGCAAACCTTTTCAGTTAAATTGGTAATGGAGACTCGCCTCCTGTTCATACTTCTAATCTACACTTAATACGGAATAGATTTGGATTTGAATGGTTTTCATTCTTCTCTCCCAGGTCGTATGCTTCATGTAGAAGAGAAAGACCTTTTCGCCCACGTTGAGTCATCGTAAAACTTTGCAGTCCTCTGTTTCTTCAATAATTTCAAACCATATGCACCATCACTCTTCATGGAAGTGCTTTCATTCTCCATGTTGATTATTCCATGTACTGATAGTCCTAAATATGCATTTATTATTTGAAGCTTGTTATGATTATATTTGAAGTCCTGTTCTAGATATAACTTTCTGAACAGTTTTTAAAAAAAAATTATATACTTCTATAAGGCCACATTCGGTTATTTTCTACATGAAAACCATATCATAATTCAGTCTTGTATTACAAGGGATCAGTCAAGTGACTCTTCTCTAGACTGACTCCAAAGCGTAATTAAATACCTCCATTTAAGTCTTGTGTTATAAACTAGATGTGGTGGTTAGTGGTACCTTCATAATAGTGTGACTAGAATTCTACCTTTTAAACATTTCTGTCACTGAATTGTACACCTGTGGCCCTTGGCTGACTTACTGTTCAAACATACTTGTGGTCCATAGGGAACAGCTGTTAAGCTTTTTTTTTTATATGAAAGATGGTTTTTCATCTTTTTGCTCCTAATTCCTTTCCATTTCTGTACATCCATTCATGTGCTTTCCAAATAAAGATGTTAATTGATTTTGCATTTGTAATACTGGAGTTGTGCATTCCATGTTTTCGCAGCCATTGGGCATTTTCAGATCTAAAATACAATATTGACCCCTCTCTTTTACTAAGTTTCCAGACAGGGTACATAGGCAGAATCTTCAGAATATGGAGGATAAATGTAAATGAAAGAATCACTCACCAGCTCTGTACAGTACTTTGGTATGATGGACAGCAATCCCACATAACCCTTAAAGCAATTGCTGCTTAGACTCTGAGCCACATTAATAAAACTGTGATTATTCTTCTTTCACCAGCTTCAATGTGGAAATCTGTTTAGCTTTTCAATTTTTGTGGATATAACTGTATTACATATTTGAATCTGTTAGTTTATTTATTGTCCTTTCAGCATCACAGACACAGCTGTGGAGCCACTAAAGACTGAACTTGCTGAACTGGAGCAACTGATCAAGGATCAGCAGGATAAGAATTGTGCTGTCAAGGCAAATATACTGAAAAATGAGGATAAGATCCAGAAGATGATTTCAAGTATTAACTTCTCCTCAAGATCATGAGGGAGGAAAGGCTGTTGCACAGTCAGTTCAGCAAATAAGGTGAAGAAATGATAGGGGGGAGGAATCTTGTGTGACAGCAGGCTGACAAATAATGTGTACATGGATTTTTTTTAAAATTCTCTGCATTCCTATTTCTCCATCAGGGAGCTTATTATCTTGCATGTTTAAGATTACAAGTATGTACATCAAATAAAAGCAATGTTTATAAATAGCTTGCAGTTCTGAATACAGGATTTATATCATTTTCTTTCTTGCTTACCTTCTTTGGGCTGAAATTCTTGATGGTGATTTTAGCAAAATAGTCAATGTGAATACAAAGCAGGATGATAATATAATTGGAGGAATTTTACTCCCTTTAATGTTTAACTGATAGTTAGTCTTCCCATTAATCTCTGAATGTTTTCTGCTGAGCTACAGTGTTCTCTGCAGGAATGAATATCATTGTGGCACCAAGGCAATACAACAGTCCAACCTGTTAGCCAATTCCCATGGTACTAGACAATACCTATGCTTGAGGCTAGGATGAACTTGTGTTCATCCATATCACTTAAAGCTGGTGAACTAGACCCCCTGCACATAGGGTGTTTTTCAATTACAGATATGAAAACTTTTATAACAAAATAATTGGATATTACTGATACTTTGCATCATTTGAAAAGTCACCCAAGGGAATGAATTTTCTTGTAATTTACAGTTTAGGATTTAATAATATGGCAATAGCTCTTACAAGTTTGATTTACTCTCAGGTTCTAATGTGTAAATAATGCAAATGGAGCACTTTAATAGTTTGTATAACAATAGTGGAAGCTTGAAGTGAAACTAGCAGTCTGATCTGGGTGATCAGAACTTTGTCACAATGATTTAAAGTGTTATGTCATCATTTCAGTTAAATCACCAAGAAATACCTGTTATCTTTTAAGTGGCAAACTGTAATTGATTGTGGAGCCATGATGAGTTACAAATATAACCATGTTCTATTGGTTGCAAAATGTCAAGTGCAGGCAAAAACTCTCAACTCTTAGCCATGCACTGATTAAAAATACAAGAATTCGTGTTTCTGTGAAGCAAATGGAGTGAGGCAACCTGCTAAATGAAAATAGTTCCAATTCATTTACATTGGTATAAGTATATGGGTTCATTACAGAGTGAAATAGTTTGGTGCCCACTTGCATTACAGAACCCTGCGCAATGCACTCCAGATGAAAACATTGCCTTTCATTAACTATACTCTATTTGGGAGCTTTAGTTGGTGAGATTTAGCCCCTTGATTTGCAGAGCTTGAGTACATCTCCTTGATAGAAGACATGAGGTATTCTCAGTCCCATCTTTAGCTATAAAAGCAATAACTGACATTTCCAGCCCTCAGCTGTTGATAATTTTTGTTAAACATGGGATGGTTGAGAAATAAGGATAATGATGAGACTGAAGACTAAATTTGGAATTGATGTGGTATTCTTCAAAATGAAAAACCATGTTTATTTTTACTTTTAAAGGTGAGCATGTAAAAAATGCTGTTACCACAAAATTCCTTCATATTCCCAAAAACCACCAGTGTATGCCAAGAAAACGGCACGGTGGCACAGTGGTTAGTACTGCTGCCTCGCAGCGCCAGAGACCCGGGTTCAATTCCTGACTCAGGCGACTGACTGTGTGGAGTTTGCACGTTCTCCCCGTGTCTGCGTGGGTTTCCTCCGGGTGCTCCGGTTTCCTCCCACAGTCCAAAGATGTGCAGGTTAGGTGAATTGGCCATACTAAATTGCCCGTAGTGTTAGGTAAGGGGTAAATGTAGGGGTATGGGTGGGTTTCGCTTCGGCGGGTCGGTGTGGACTTGTTGGGCCGAAGGGCCTGTTTCCACACTGTAATCTAATCTAATCTAATCTAAAACGTGTATAGAAGTTACATTTTATCCTTTTTCCTGCTAACAGTGGTATTTTGGATGGGGTCAGAGCATTAGAACATCACAGCAGTGCCAAGGGTTTTACTTCTTTAAAAGCAAACGTTTTGTTGATCAATCTGTTTGCCAGTTTGAAAAATAAATTATCTTAAGTATTTGGGCACTTAATCAGGCCCCAACTATTTATTGCCAAATGCTTCTCAATAACTTTTTCTATTGGATTGCCTTCACTCATATCTCTAGTTTTGAAAAGTATGGTGTTGGAAAAGCACAGCCGGTCAGGCAGCATTCGAGGAATAGGAGAGCCAGCGTTTCAAGCATGAGCTCTTCATTGAGTTCATGCTCAAAACGTCAACTCTCTGCTCCTCGGATGCTGCCTGACTGGCTGTGCTTTTCCAGCACCACACTTTCCGATTTTGATCTCCAGCATCTGCAGTCCTCACTTTCTCTTAGTTGATCATACCCAGTTTTACCATTTGAAGATTACAGACACTGTCTCAACAGAAATGCATTGTTGTAAGTTGATTGTATATCCAGAGCAATTTAATTGATCTTATAGCTGAACTGAGTAGAAATGTTGCACAGGATTTTTAACCCTCAAACATTCCAAGCCAACAATAAGAACTCTTTAAAATCAACAATTTTTTTAAAGCCGTTTAAACGTAGTTAAAGCTTGAAAAATGTTTTCTTTTCCTGCTTGGAAAACAAGTATTTTCAACAAGGCTGTCTTACTTTGAATTTTGAGTGTACAGTGTATGCATTCTTTGTGACAATGACACAAACTACTAGATATCAAGTCATCTAACTTTTAATCGTTAGATGACTTGATATCTAGTAGTTTGCAACTTTTTTTTGTTTTCTTTAAAATCTTCTTTACTTCATCGAAGCCAGAGGAAACCATTTGACCTTTTGAGCCTGCTCTATAGTTCAGCAATATTATGACTGGAAACCTATTTCCCTTAATTCCCTTAGTACTCAAAAATCTAGGAATTTGTCAAATATTCTCAACAATTCATAATATTCACAACCTTTTGTGTAAAGAAGTATCTCCTCTACTTGCTCCTAATTGGCTGATCCTTTATTCTGATCCTATGATCTCTGTATTCAAGACTCCCCAGCTGTGGGAAATACTTTCTCGGCATCCACCCTGCCAAGCCTTTGAAGAATTCAATGTTTTATTTCACTTGCTTCTAAACTTCAAAATGAAATAGAGGCCCAGACAACTAGCTATTTTCCTGTGAGGAAAATCATCTTAGCATAGGAACCAGTGTTGTGACGACCCTCATTACACACCCTGGAGGGAAATGTTAAAGAAATGTCCGTAGCCAATAAGGAGACCAAAGGTGCACACGTTACTGCAGGTGTGATCCTACCAATGCCTTGTATGATTGTAGTAAGGCTTGCTTACTTCACACGTTTTATAAATTACATTCATAACATGAAGGAACTTGAGCAACTTTACTGAGTTTTTTTTAAAGAAAGATCTATTATGGTGAAGAGATTATGCCACTCGTTCTGAACCTTCATGCCATTCATATGTGGTGTGGCCGTTTTTCTATAAACTTACTTGAAGATAATTGTTTCTTCACTTCCTCGCTGGTGTAAAATTGCAGTTTAAAGTAAGCTGTGTAATACATTAACTATAATGATTTCCAAAGAATTTTTTAAAAAATCTATTGGTACTATGCCACTGCCTCAGTCTGCTCTGATAAATTGCTTTTTTGTTTCCCCTATACTTTTAAAATTATACAAAATTGGAGCAAACGTTTATACTCGTGCACAAAAAATGGCAAAGTATTTGCACCTCTGGGAGGGGGAATAAACAAACTTAAAAATAATTTGACCTTTGTTAAATCTCTTGGCTGTTTTTAAACTAGAGCAAGATGTACATTTTGAAGATTTGCTTGGGGTCAATGATGAAAAAGAGAGTTTGTGGAGACATTAAAACCACTTGTATTTGTTTGGCTTTAAATAAGGGTTTTTAAGTGTTTGGCACAATAGCACATTTTAAAGTTGTTTTTGGTACAATCTCCTGCAGTAGCAGTTTTCAAGTTAAAATTTTAATATCGAGGTCTACATCCCTCCCCCATCCCAACCCCCCCCCAAAAAAACTATGTAACTGTAAGTAATTTCTACAACACGTGAAATAGTGAAGTATTCTTTCTCACAACTAAACAGATGTGCTATGTTTATTTCCAGATTAGTATAGTACAGATATTGACCGATACAAGTTAAAACGATGACTGGCATGTTTCTAAAGCTGAATTAATGATAGTGATTATTTTTTACCTCAAGACATGTATTCAGATGATTGTTGGTTTCCAGTACTTTCAAGATGATTGGAAGATAAATGGAACTTTAAACAATACTTGATAATTAAATAGAGCAACACAATTCCAGCTCTAACTGAACAAAGTCACTGACTTTGTAGCCAACATTTTTGACTGAACTACTGGTGATTGCAAGTTTGCAATAACACGAGCTTGGATTACACATTGGCTTTATCTGCTACGTGAAATGCTTTACAGAACTTCATGTGTTAATGTATTGTGAACTCGCTATTGTACAGTTATGTAAATTTTGTCCACTGTAACATAGTTAAAAAATAATTTTGTAGTGGAGTGAAATAAAATGTGTGGCTTTACTGAAAACCACTTTGCATTAGCTATGTTATTTGCTTCTTATGAAGGTTTTATCAAATAAAACAATATGGATTAATGATGGAAAACATGCTGTCAAAATTCTCATTGTTCTCGCTCTGATTCATGAAAATTGAAAATGTAGTGCTGTAACTTATGCACTCTAATTTGGCTAGGTTTAACGTGAACTAAAACACAAATCTAAGAATGGTTACAGCACAGAAGACTTTGACCTGTCGAGTCCATGTAAACCTTCTAGAAGAGGAATTCTCCCACCCCTGTCCTTTCCACCTAACCCTGCAGTTTTCTTTATGTTCAGGTGAACATATAATTTCTTTTGAAAGCCATATTTGAATCTGCTTCCACTACCTTTGCCATTCAGTGCACCCCAGACCTCAATCACTTGTTGTGTTTTTTAAAAAAAAAATTGTCATGCACCTTTGGCTCTGTTGCCAATCAGATTTAAAGTGTATCCTTTGGTTTTTGTCCAGCTAGGCCTAATAATTTTAAGCACCTCTATCAAATCGCCTTTCAGCCTTCTCTAAGGCAGTGCCATTACTTATCTTATACACAACATGTGATGTATAAACGATGCAATGTGCTGATCAAGTCAATCATTCTACTTTTCATTGCAAAGCCATGTGCATTTTTTAAAGTACCCCTTTACACTCCATCTGCATGGTCTCCAGTTGTTTTTCTTCTGCTGTTGATGTTCACTGTAGCAGAGAAGTAGTTCCTGCAGAAGGCCCAGCATCTATACTGGATTGAGAGTTAGTAAATCATACCTTTTAAGCCCAATTTCTACCAGTGTTATCGACAAAAGACAATGTAACATGCTCCTGGGAGTCAAATTCAGACCAACTTGGCAATTTCCATGTGAGTGATAAAAAAGGTAAAAGACATGTTTCAAGTTGAAATCAAAGCTTGCCTCTTTTTAACTATAATTCCCTAAAAATGTAATGCTAGCTGACACTAATTTTCTTTCTCCTGTATCCAGATGATTTGCACCTTGATGCAAAGCCCATTATTGAAAGGGAAAGATTTGTAGAGCTCTCAATTTCTCTGCTTTGTGAAGATAAAGGTAGCAAATTGATAGCACTCCTGATGAGGTATATTCAGACCCTATTAGAAAAAGTGAACTGTTTAGGATGATGCAGCTTATTCTAGTGGCTGAAGTCTCTTTCCTATCACAGAGGAATCCCTCTGCTCTGGTGTCAATTAAAATTATTTGTGGGTTACAATATTTTACTCCACATAACATATACCACAAGGAGGCTGGGTTCTTGTGAGACAAATGTCTTGAAGTTTATTTACAACATTAAATAACACTAGCTTGGATTGCACATTGGCTTGCTGGGAAGGTAAATTTCCTCGTGAATAGGCAGAGAGCACATGCTGAGCAGGAGCGAACACGGTACTCCTAAATAAGTGAACTAATGTATTTGGGTGGTTGCATTACCCGAAACACTACTTGGGTAATGTCTTCCACCCAGCCTCCTCTTCTAACTGAGAAAATAAGGTTCTCTGAGCCGGATTGGTAAGGTAACTTGTCTTTCTTTATTATTCTCTTTGGGAATTTGGAACAGTGGGGATGGCGCTGAGGGCAGTTGAAAGTTTACCCTGCAGAATGTGGGAGGTAAAGGGGCACCACTAATATCCCTGCTGATTTCATCTGCAGAAGTGCACCCAACTCCAGCTCCTCAAAAACAATAGAGAACTGGAGCTGGATGAACTTCGGATCATTCGGGAGGCGGAGAGTCTGTCCCTGTTGTTCAGAAAGGAAGGGGGGAGATGAGCAGAGCATTAGTCATTGGGGACACCATTGTTAGGGGGACAGATAGGTTCTGTGGGAATGAGAGAGACTCACGGTTGGTGTGTTGCCTCCCAGGTGCCGGGATTCATGAGGTCTCGGATTGTGTTTTCGGGAGAGGGAGCAACCCCAAGTCATGGTCCACGTAGGTACTAACGACATAGGTGGGAAAAGGGATGGGGATTTAAGGCAGAAATTCAGAGAGCTAGGGTGGAAGCTTAGTACTGGAACAAACTGAGTTGTTATGTCTGGTTTGTTGCCAGTGCTAGTAAGGCAAGGAATAGAGAGAGAGGAGCTGAACACATAGTTACAGGGATGATGCAGGAGGGAGGGTTTTGGATACCTGGATAAGTGGGACCTCTACAAACAGGATGGTCTATACCTGAACCAGAGGGGTGCCAATACTCTGAGGGTGGAGGAAATTAGCTAATGCCATTCAGGAGGGTTTAAACTAATTCAGCAGGGGGGGGTGGGAACCTAAATTGTAGTTCCAGTGTCCAGGAGGTTGAGAGTAGTGAGGTCAGAAATATAGTTTCAAGGTCGCAAGAGTTCACTGGCAAGCAGGAAGGCGGTTTGAAGTGTGTCTATATCAACGCTAGGAGCATCCGGAATAAGGTGGGTGAATTTGTAGCGTGGGTTGGTACCTGGGACTTCAATGTTGTGACCATTTCGGAGACATGGATAGAGCAGGGTCAGGAATGGTTGTTGCAGGTTCTGGGATTCAAATGTTTCATAAAGAACAGAGATGGTAAAAGAGGGGGAAGTGTGGCATTATTAGTCAAGGACAGTATTACAGTGGCAGGACATTTGAGGACTCATCTACTGAGGTAGTATGGGCTAAAGTTAGAAACAGGAAAGGAGAGGTCACCCTGTTGAGAGTTTTCTATTGGCCTCTGAATAGTTTGAGACATGGAGAGGAAAGAATAGCAAAGATAATTCTGGATAGGTGCAAGAGTAACAGGGTAATTGATATGGGGTACTTTAATTTTCTAAATATTAACTGGAAATACTTTAGTTTGCATATTTTAAATGGGCCAGTTTTTGTCCAATGCGGGTACGATATTTCCTGACACAGTATGTAGACAAGCCAGCAAGGGGCGAGGCCACATTGGATTTGGTCCTGGGTAATGAACCCGGCCAGGTGTTAGATTTGGAGGTAGGTGAGCACTTTGGTGATGGTGACCACAATTCGGTTACATTTACTTTAGTGATGGAAAGGGATAGGTATATAAAGCAGGGCAAGGGTTATCGCTAGGGGAAAGGCAATTGTGATGCAATTCGGCAAGATTTAGGATGCATAGGATGGGGAAGGAAACTAAAGGGGATGGGCACAATTGCAATGTAGAGCTTATTCAAGGAACAGCTACTGCGTGTCCTTGGTAAGTATGTACTTGTCAGGCAGGTAGGTAGTGATCGAGCGAGGGAGCCGTGGTTTAGTAAGGAAGTTGAATCTCTTGTCAACAGGTCAAAGAAGGCTTATGTGAGAACGAGACATGAAGGCTCAGTACGGAGCTTGAGAGTTATAAGTTAGCCAGGAGTGAACTAAAAAGAGCCAGAAGGGGACATGAGAAGTCATTGGCAGGTAGGATCAAGAAAAACCCTAAAGCTTTCTATAGGTATATCAGGAATAAAAGAATGACTAAAGAAAGATTAGAGCCAATCAAGGATATAATTGGGAGGTTGTGCGTGGAGTCAGAGGAGATAGGGGAAGCTCTAAATTAATATTTTTCATATTTTTCCAGTGTGAATGCAATGTAATGTTGTCGAGGAGAATACTGAGATACAGGCTACTAGTCTAGACGGGATTGAGATACACAAGAAGGAGGTGTTAGAAATTCTGGAAAGTGTGAAAATAGATAAGTCACCTGGGCCAGATGGGATTTATCATTGGATTCTCTGGGAAGCCAGGGAGGAAATTTCAGAGCCTTTATCTTTGATCTTTATGTCATCATTGTCTTCAAGAATAGTGCCAGAAGACTGGAGGATAGCAAATGTTGTCCCTTGATTCAAGAAATGGAGTAGAGACAATCCTGGTAATTATAAACCAGTGAGCCTTACTCATCTAGAGAGGAATAAGTTGATTAGGGATAATCAACACAGTTTTGTGAAGGGTAGGTCGTGCCTCCAAACCTTATTGAATTTTTTGAGATGGATGAGGGTGAAGCAGTTGATGTGGTGTATATGGATTTCAGTAAGGCAAATGATAAGGTTCCCCACGGTAGGCTATTGCACAAAATATGGAGGCATGGGAATGAGGGTGATTTAGCAGTTTGGATCAGAAATTGGCTGGCTGAAAGCTATCTGAGGGTGGTGTTTGCTGGGAAATGTTCATCCTGGAGTTCAGTTACTAGCGGTGTACCATAAGGATCTGTTTTGGATCCACTGGTGTTTGTCATTTTTATAAATGACCTAGATAAGGGTGTAGAAGGATGGGTTAGTAAATCTGCAGATGCCACTGAGGTCATTAGAGTTGTGGATAGTGCTGAAGGATATTGTAGGTTACAGAGGGACACAGATACGTTGCAGAGCTGGTCTGAGAGATAGCAAATGGAGTTTAATGAGCAAAAGTGTGAGGTGATTCATTGTTTGAAGGAGCAAGAGGAGTAAAGACTACTGGGCTAATGGTAAAATTCTTGGTAGTGTAGATGAGCAGAGAGATCTTGATGTCCATGTACTTAGATCCCTGAAAGTTGCCACCCAGGTTGATAGCGTTGTTAAGAAGGCATATGGTGTGTTAGCTTTTAGTGGTAGAGGGATTGAGTTTCAGAGCCACGAGGTCATGCTGCAACCATACAAAACTCTGGTGTGGCCGCACTTGGAGTATTGCCTACAGTTCTGGTCACCGCATTATAGGAAGGATGTGGAAGCATTGGAATGGGTTCAGAGGAGATGTACTAGGATGTTGCCTGGTATGGAGGGCAGGTCTTATGAGGAAATGCTGAGGGACTTGAGGCTGTTTTTGTTCAAGAGAAGGTTGAGAGGTAACTTAATTGAGACATATAAGATAATCAGAGGGTTAGATAGGGATGGACAGTGAGAGCCTTTTTCCTCAGATGATGATGGCTCGCACGAGGAGACATAGCTTTAAATTGTGGGATGATAGATATAAGACAGATGTCAGAGGTAGTTGCTTTTTTTTAAAAAAATTTTTTAATAATATTTTTATTAAGAAAAAATAGATTTTTAAATATTTCAACAAATACAAAACAATGCAATTCAAAACAGTACAAAAATAGTGTAAAACTAAACCCAAATAATAAAAAGAATTCCCTAACCCACCATCCTATACGAATGTATAAACATATATAGAGAAGTATAAAATTAAAAAAAAAACGAAACTAGCTATTTAACTAACTAAATAAATACCTAACAAGAAACAAATAAATAGTAATAACTCAGCCCAGCCAAACAAAACACTTACATTCACAGTTCCTCCTCCCTGGATATTGGACTCATGAAACACAATAGTTCCGGCTATATAAAAGCCCTTGTTAGTGTGGCAGATAAATCTGTGTCCAGGTATTTCAAAAAGGGTTGCCATGTCTTGTAAAAATTCTCAGTTTTGTGGTGTACCATATTTGAGAGAAAATCCAGAGGAATATGCTCCATAACAATCATCTGCCAACCTGACAGGCCTGGGGGGTTTTCTGATATCCAACCTAGCAAGATATTCTTCCTTGCACAGAATGTAAGAATACTGAAAGATTTTGCCTTATGCGTGTCTGCAGGAAATACAATGGGTAGGCCCAAAAGGAGCGAAATAGGGTCCTTCTCCATCCCTACACCAAAAATCCTTTCCATTGCACCCACCACAGCGCTCCAATATGTTTGAAGCCTGTCACAAGACCAAAGACAATGGGTAAGAGTACCCGTACAGACCTTGCACTTGGGGCATGCTGAAGATACCCCGAGTTTAAATTTTGACAAACGGTCTGGGGCTAAGTGGACCCTGTGGAGAATCTTCAACTGTAAAGCATGGGTCCTATTGCAAATTGATATCTTCCTTGCATTCTCCCAAATATCCTCCCATGCCTCTGAAGAAACTTCAACACACAGCTCTCTTTCCCACATCTTGCAGAGTCGATCAGACTCATCTGAGGTGGCACCCCCCAATTGGTGATATAGAGTACTGACAGAGAGTGTACTCTTAGCCCTTAGTACCCCTCTTTCTATGTCAGATTTGTAGGGATCAGTCAAAAGTGTGGTCCTTTTTTGAATAAAATCCCTAACTTGAAAAAAACAAAAGAGGTCTCTATTAGATAACTCGTACTTCCGTAC
>NC_057716.1:18209295-18228311 GCF_004010195.1 Chiloscyllium plagiosum | reverse complement strand
ATGATCTGAATGTTTTTTCTCCTGCCCCTGTTTTCAAGATCATCCACTTGGTAACGCAAATTACGAACCTGCGTCTTCAGGGCTTGGATCTCATCCTTGAATGAACTGGCATCAGCTTCCACCACTGCGACCCTGTGCTCCACCTCATCCGTCCTCTTCTCCAGGTCTCCCAGCTGCTGCTCATGCTTCTGCAGCATGAGAGAGACTGGAGTCAGCTTATCTTCAATCTGTTTCCCCAACATCTTGCGAGATTTCGAGAGCTGGTTCACCAGGTCCTGGAGAGTAATCTGCTCTGAGGCTGCTGCAGGCTGAGCTGCAGGCCCGGCCTCAGATCCTCCTTCTCCCTTTTTAGGCATTTCTGGACAGCTGAAAATACAGTTAAGTCAATTTTTAAATGTTTCTTGGGGCTCCACAATCTTTCCAACACCCCAAGAAATCCTGATGACCTTGGTTGGGTGGGTTAAAGGACCGTCCTGCTCCTGCTGCGATGCGAAGCTCTGCAGTGTGATCTTCTCAGATCGCCACCATCTTAGATCCCTCAGAGGTAGTTTCTTTACTCAGAGTAGTCAGGGCCTGAATACACTGCCTGCAACAGTAGTAATCTCATCAACTTTAAAGACATTTAAATGGTCATTGGATAAACATATGGATGAAAATGGAATAATTTAGGATAGTTGGGCTTCAGATTGGTTCCACAGGTTGGTGCAACATTGAGGGCTGAAGGTCTGTACTGCACTGTTATGTTTTATGTTCTGTGTAATATTAATTACAAAGCTACAATGTCACAGGGTCTGTTACGTGCACAGTCTGGGTTCTATACTTATCAGTTTCCGTACTTTAAACACATACAGCTGACTGTATACATTAACTCCACTACTCAGGGAGAATGATTGAAGGCAAGGTGGATACCTTTATATGGGAATGTCATGTGATAACATCATCTAATTGACTTAAAGGTAAGTGTTTGGAGTTTATGCCATAAAATAACACCAATAATTTAGCACTAGGGATCATTTTTTAAAAACAAAGGCTCACACATTTAAGCAGATAAGGAAAAAAAAATTCTTTGAGGATTAACAGTCTTTGAAAATCTCTGAAACGGGGATGCAGAATCTTTAAATATTTCTAAGGTAGAGATAGATTCTTGATTGCCAAGAAGATGAAAGAAAATTGACTTGAATGATTTATTGTCATTTGCATTTTACAATTAATAATAGTGAAAAGCTTCAACTATCACCACAATCTGGCGCCATTTTGAATAGTTTAAAAATAAAAAGAACAAAAAGAAAAAAAATTCAGAGAGTCTATCTTCATTCCACTGCCACTACCCTGAGTCCTGGGCTGGATCACCAATGACACCTGTGTCACCATGTCCTGCCCCCGCTCCCACCCCCCCCACCAACTGCTTGCGCTGGAACTACCAAGGTAGGAATCACTGCTCTTCAGGTGCTATCTCTTTGCCGCTGGGCCTACCTCAGTGATGCCAATGCTGGATCCTGTGCTGAACCACACTTGCCCCACCACCAAGAGGCCCTGACTCTGCCGCCGCACTGA
Source organism: Chiloscyllium plagiosum (assembly GCF_004010195.1). NCBI lineage: Eukaryota > Metazoa > Chordata > Chondrichthyes > Orectolobiformes > Hemiscylliidae > Chiloscyllium > Chiloscyllium plagiosum. The sequence goes on along the minus strand of NC_057716.1, from coordinate 18,226,757 downwards.
TGACCAGGGAGTCACCACTCCAGACCTACTGCAAGCACACCAGGAGTCCCTGGCTCTGCTGCTGCCTCTGAGTCCAGGACTCCCCTGCTCTGGGCATACCACAGTGCTGCCGGTGCAGCCACTGCCCCACAAATGCCAAGCGTCTCAATCGGTTGCTCTCCTCTGAAGATGTCACATTCTCTGCCACTGTCAAAGGAAGAAGATGAAGAAAAGAAGAGAAAGAAGGAAGACCAAAGAGGTAAGGAAGAAAGAAAGAAGTAGCTGGTCTGGAGTGGATGGGCGCATGAGCCTGGACACTGCCTACCTTTCCCATGCCACCATCTTGAAATATTGGAAATACTGAGGAATGTAGAGTTGAGGTTAAAATCAGATCAGTCATGATCATATTGAACAGCAGAGCAGGCTTGAAGTGTTCATAAGATATCAGAGCAGAGTTAGGCCATTCGGCCCAGTGAGTCATTCAGTTCTGGCTGATATGTTTCTCAACCCAATTCTCTTTCCTTCTCTCTGTAACCTTTGATTCCCTTACTAATCAAGAACCTATCTATTTCTTACATTCAATGACTTAGCCTCCATGGCATACCATTGCATTGAATTTCACAGATTCACCACCCTCTGGCTGAAGAAATTCCTCCTCATCTCAGTTCTAAAGGGTTGTCCCTTCACTCTGATGGTGTGCCCTTGAGTCCTAGTCTCTCCTACATGTGAAAACATCTTCTCCAAATCCACTCTGTCCAAGTGTCTCAGTGTTCTGTAAGATTTAATGAGATCCTTCCTCATGCTTTTAATTTCCAAGTATAGATCCAGAGTCCTCAACTGCTCCTCATATGACAAGTCCATCATTCCCAGAATCATTCTTGTGAATCTCTTCTGGACCTCCTGCAAAGGCAGGACATCCTTCCTTAGAAATGGGCTCCAAAACTGCTCACAATATTCCAAATGCACTCTGACCAGAGCCTTATATATCCTCAGTAGTATATCTCTGCTTTTGTACTCTAGGCCTTTTGAAATATATATTAACATCGTGTTTGCCTTCCTAACTGCCAACCGAACCTGCATGTTAATCTTAAGAGAATCTTGAATTGTGACTCCCAAGTCCCTTTGTGCTTCATATTTCAAAAGCCTTTCATCATTTAGAAAATAATCCACACCTCTATTCTTCCTACAAAAGTCCATAACCTCACACTTTCCCACTCTCCTAGCCTGTCCAAGTCCTTCAGCAGCCTCCCCACTTCCTCAATGCTACCTGTCCCTCCACTTCTCTTTGTGTCATCTGTAAACATAGCAACAAAACTCTCAGTTCTTTCATCTAGATTGAGTGACATTCTCTTTTCTTTGGTCATGCACTCGTATTGACACGTCTTTCTCCAACAGATCCTCAAGATTGAGAGAGCACTTGTTCATATTGCATCTGACCCAATGAGCCAATGAGGAGGGCCCTTGTGCACGATGCTTGGAAATACCAAAGCTTTGAAGGCTTGGTAGTGGACTGCACAGACCATAAGCCTTCATTAATTATTTCAGTGGGAGGAAATGGTTTCTGCAGACCATGTCTAGTTAATGATAGGGCATTGGGTGTTCATGGTATTTATGTCAAATCATTAAAAGCAGTTAGGGTGTTGATATGTGGAGAGTAAATGGCTCCAATAACACCACTTGCTCCAATATCTGATGAACATTAACTTTGATTAGGATTCTGTTAAAGGTGCATGGATGAACATCCCGCACATTTTCCTTAGAGATAAGACAACATACCTTTTTACGTAATGGAATCTTTCCAAAGAGTAGTTGCCTTTGTGCTGAATGTGGTCCATTTATATATCGAGAAAGATGTTCATAATAGCTTGTATTTATAAAATGCCTGTAAAGTAGAAAAATAAATTAAGTGCTGTATAACAGATCAACTGTATACCCAAATCACTTAGATGTTGTGAGCATGACTACTATTCACCTGCAGCCCTTCTCTACTGGGGAAGAAGCTTTGTGTTGACCATCAATTTACATGGCCAGAATCAATTTAAGTGGTGTTATTAGTCACAATTTTCCTTTGTAAATGGAAACTACTAAGTGTAGAATATGTTTGATGAATCTCTCCACAAAAAGTATTGGCACAGTGCAGGATTTTGCCAGATACTGATCTTGTTTTATCAGACAGCCACTTTTAAAAAAAGCTATTAGAAACTGGCAGATTCATAAATTAATGGATACGTGGGTGTGTTTGTTTTTTAATGGCAATTTCAGCCAGGTTCAGTTACTGGAACAACCTCCTGAGAAAACTTTAGTTCCCTAGTTGTCATTTAGCCCACCCACGAGGAGAGATTATGTTGCAGTTAAAATTTGTAATGGGGTTTTCTGCCTTTGATTAATTTTGGGAATACACTAATGTAACTCTTCTTTAATGTTCAACAAAAACAGCTATGTTTATATGTAGCACGTGGAAATACACAATGAATCGGATTGGCAGAGGTTACATAAACTGTCATGTTTTGTTGAATTACAATACTGTTACAACATTGTAACGGGAAACACTTGTGGAGTCTCAATAGTGTCTGTGAATTTACCAAGTACATGATATGCTTTTAAGGACAAAATGTGTCTTTCAAAATGTATTCCAAGTGCAATAATAGTGTTATTCGACATTTATTTTAATCTGGTATTTGAAAAGCAATGGGAAACTAAGCTTTAAAAAAAATCAAAAAAGGATTAAGTAAAAAATTCAGCAATGGGTCTATCTGAGCAATCAATCAACAATGCGAATTCTTTTTGCATGTTTCATGTACTTCAGTATCTCCATGTTGCTTCGAAGTTTTGGGTTTGTAAGGTTCGTGCTGCATCATCTTAAAGCAACCTGCAGAAGGTGCTGTGACCTTTCTACTTAAAAGTTTTCAATCTTTGCTCTCAGCAGGCAGCAACAAGTGCTGTACAGTACTACAACACAGAATTCATCTGTAGTTGCATTGTTGATTGCTTTTATTTTCACTTGTCTTATGCATGCACTCAGCCGTTTTGCTCACCCAGACTAGTTGCAAATGTCATCTTCCAAAACTTAGCACTGCCTTTTCTCCTGATATACATTGCAAAAATATGGAGCAGAACTTTGATCTAAATTCACAAATGTAAGAAGGAATTGGTCTAATGTCTAATTAGGGATTTGGTGCCTAAGCCCCAAGTTTCAACAAACAATGAGTCCTTTCATCAATTCTACTAAAATCTGACAAACAAAAGAGGTATCTTTTTGAACAATTCTTGATGTTTCCCAAAATTGAACTATGCCTGAAATAAATGGAAATTTCAATCACCTGCCATTTTTGTACTCGCTATGAACTATCGGATTCTGAACTTGTCAGAGTACAAAACAACGAAAGGGTTGGTGAACGAGCGTTGAGTCCATAAGTGACCAGTGGACTATACCATCCACATTTTAGAAGAATGTACAAATGGGTTCAGTGTTCCTGCAACCTTACAGAACAAGAAGCTGCATGATACTGACTGAAAAAAGTTCCAGATCCAATCCCATTGGTCTATAATAAGTTAGCTGTCTCCTCCTGGACACCACTTTCTTTAATATAAGAATATCTTAAATACTGATGATCTTATGTCCATCATCCATTTTCACCTCTGCTTGTCTTTCCTATGTTTTCTAATCATTTTCCCTTCCAATAATTGTCACTGTTTACTGTCTACTCCAATGATGTGACTGAGGTATTGTATCTTCCTCTTTTTGACATCGTGAATATATTTCTTCTTGTCTCCAGGCATTTCCAGCACTTCCTCATTTACCATTTGGTGTGGATTATAGGGAACACCATCATTGGTGTGATGATGCTGCTCCTTTAACAAGGTTATGCTGTCCTTGTTTTTTTTCTTCAGGAGGTCGTAAAAACACAGGTTCCAAAAAGTCTGAGTTTGGATGGGTTTTAGGGCCTATTTGATAATAGTTAACAGATACTGCCTCAGGCAGAAGGCTTTCATGTTAAAACAAAACACACACATACAATGAAAGGGGAGTGGCCAATTCTCCCAGCTCAGCTTTTGTCTGTTTTGGTTTGGATTTCAGCAGTAATGTGGAAAAGCTGCTGGACCCAGAAGCAAGTCCAGCCTTGTACTCTCTCTCTCTGACGTCTATTCTGTATGAACTTGTGTTTGCTTTTACCTTTTGTGCCAAAAGGTGCTGATGGGGGTTGTTGCAAGTATTTTGGAACAGCGTCATTAAGTTGGGATAGTCTGTTGGGTTTTTGGATAGGGTAGGTTATTTGGTATTCTGTTTTCTGTTCTTTGTGTTTCATTAGTAATCTTGTAAATAAATTCTGTTTTGTTTAAAATGAAGTGGTTTGACCAGCTGATTCTCTGCTGGAATATCCACGCTACACCTACTTAAAACAACTAGCAAAGTTAGGGTCTGGGCTACCTTCTTAAAATGTTTTGAGGGGTCTGGCCTGATCCATAACAATTGTCTGTTTGTTGACCATGTCTCAACAGCACACAAAAACGATATCAAATATAGCCCATCAGCAATTTTCCAAAGATGCAGGTTTAATCTCTTTGATGTTTAACATGTCCTTTATTCTGACTAAAGACATTTACTGCTGATAGGATGGGAAATCAATGTCTTTCAATAAACTAAGTTATTGCAGTGAGATTACTGTGTATTTCCAGTAGAAGTCACTAGTGACAGTAAAATCACAACTGCATAACGTTACAATGCACTAAATGCAGAAAAGAATGGGCACTGTCTTCTATTTTCCACCTAGTGGATTTTGAAGTTAACTTGAGAGCAGTGCAACACAGTTTCCTGAATGTGTCATCAATAAGAGAGCTTTCCCATCTCTGACCTATAATTAAACAATTGGCCATAAATATTCCATGATTTTTTTAAACAAAACATTTTTATCCAGTGAGGCCATCAATTCTTTTTCTAACTTCCTCATGATGTAGCAAGGCTATTGCAGACATTCAGGGCCACAGCTCTAGAAGCATGAACAGACCAAAAGAGTTGTAAGCTGACAATTGCACCAGTGTTGAACTTGGCTTGAGAAGGGCTGGTTTGGTGTCTGGATTGTGAAAATGACTAGATTAAAGTTACACATTTCATAATCCGTGTTGCAGGGATGTTGAATAACTTCAAGGAGGGAGTACGTGGGGTCTGAAAAGGCTACTGTGGCCATGATCCAAATGTTTAGCCAATTAGATTCCATAAGGAATTTGATTGAATGGAATCTTCCTAGTCTAAAACCTGATCAAACCTGGACCTTCTGGCTGGCTGTTGCAAGATTTGAAGCATTTATGGGAGTGTTCCGACTTTAAGATTAGAGGAGATTAGCAAATCTTTAAACCGCAAATAATTCCAATGTCTGACATGGGAGTGCCAGATCGTGAGACTATTGTGAAGTGAATTATTTGCCAGTATCATCAATCCTGCTCATGAACAGAGCAGAAAGCACCAAAGGAAAGGGTAAACAAACTCTTCTTGGCTTCTAACACTCCCATGTGAAACACATGCTGTGACAGCTGCAGTTCAGAATTCCCTCTACAAGATTAATGTTTCTTTTGCTGAAATTTTGAACGTTATACAGCACATTAACGTTTCAATTTTTACATAAGTATATTTGAAGAGGACTAGCTGATATATATTGATTTGTTTGGAAGTTTAAGTTCCACACTTCTGTCTATTGTTTATTTGATTGATCCTTAAACACGACAGAAATTAACCACATGGGCAGGATTTCAATTTGCTGATTTTCTATCACCATTACATCTGCTGATACATAAGTTAAAATAAGACACATTTTCTTTCATCACTTTGCATAACTTTAAAGGCACGTTGGTAAAATGTAAAAATATTTCCGTGTCCTCCAGATTCAAACTGGAATGATGTTCGTAAATAACTTTGGAGACTTTGAGTTAAGTTTTAAATGCATCACATAAACCTTTAGGAAGATGAATATATTCAGTGAGGATTAAAAGCATGCAATAAGATACTGGAACTTGAAGGTATTGAACATATTTTTAGAACAGATCGATGTCACATTGCAAGCCTCAGCGCAAACACAATGGACAGCAATGCATTTTCTGCTTGGCGGCCCTGAAGCCTCTAGGACTCAACCACAAGCTCAATAATTTTAGAGCCTGATTCCATCCTTCCATTTTTTTTTAACCACCTCCACATCCTGGCCTTGTCATGGCATGGGTTGCTTTCAGCTCGGCCTACCCATTCTCTCCTACTCTCAGCTCTCATTATCACTTAGTCAGCTTCTCTTCTGTCCTGACCTGCTTTCAATAATCCCCTCATCTACCTACACCTTTCATATTGCTCTGTCTTTGGGTTCCATTTCTATCGCTCACCATTCCCCTGCACATCCCTCTGCTTCCCCACCTTAACCAACACACTCCCCCATCCTCATCTTCAACACAAATCGCACTTTTTCCTTGCTGCCATCAGGTCTGATGAACAGTCGCCAGACTCAAAGCATTAACTCTGCATTTTTGCCCACAGCTGCTTCCAGACCTGCAGAGTTTGCCATCAATTTCTGTTTTTGTTTAAATGTCACATTGTCCCCTTAGAAGCTTAGTAAGATAGTTTGGATAATTTGGCACCCGGTTTTAAGTTCACCTGAACACACAGTAAAAATGAAGACAGCTGAGCGTGTATATAAATGTGGTGAACACATTGGTTTGTCAACAATGTCCTGTTTCTGAGCCATTTTCTTTGAGTTGGCATCAGGTGATGGGGCTCTTGGACAGCGGGGCTCCACCCCCAGATTCCTTAATCCCATGAAGGACCCACAGCTGACTTGTGAAGTGCCTGAACTGAACAAGATCCAGGAGGTCATCCTGAAAAGAAGCAACATGTGGCTCTCTTTGGATTCCAGCCAGCTGCTGAGACCCTGTCATTTCCACAATCAGAGAGTCATGACAGCTCACCAAGTCCATACCATGTCTATGTACAGCAACCCAGGCCTAGAGTCCTACAGCATGGAAACAGACCCTTCGGTCAAACCAGCGCATACTGAACATAATCCCAAACTAAACTAGTCCCACCTGCCTGCTCCTGGCCAATAGCCCTCCATAAACAGTCTCATTCCCCTGTTCTATCCGTGTAACCTTGCAACTATAATTCTGTCAGGTATCCATGCAAATACCTTTATCATGACCTCTACTGCCATCATTCAAGGTGACCAGTTCAAGGTCATTACCACTTGCACAATTGCTACTTATTTTTTCAATATCACCTTCAAAGAACCATTCACATGAACACACAGTTCCATCTTTCCCTGAAAACTCCTTAGAACTGTTCCACCACATCCACATTGTCTCTCCCTATTCCTTCTGCCAAAATGCAATATCAGATATTTCTCTATATTAAGTTCCATCGCTACATCAGCCTGTTCTGTTGTCCAACTTAAGTCCGTCATTACCATTCTCATTTCCCAAGTTTGGAATCATTAGCAAATTTTGAAGTTTTACTTGGTATTCCAATATCAAAATCACTAAGCCGGAATGTAAGCTGCTGTCCATTTACTTACACCATCTTCTTTTGTGTCATAGTCATATAGATGTACAGCACGGAAACAGACCCTTTGGTCCAACCTGTCCATGCCGACCAGATATCTCAACCCAATCTAGTCCCACTTGCCAGCACCTGGCCCATATCCCTCCAAACCCTTCCTATTCATATACCCATCCAAATGCCTCTTAAATGTTGCAATTGTACTAGCTTCCACCATTTCCTCTGGCAGCTCATTCCATACATGCACCACCCTCAGTGTGAAAAAGTTGCCCCTTCGGTCTGTTTTGTACCTTTCTCCTCTCAACCTAAACCTATGCCTTCTAGTTCTGGACTTCCCAACCCCAGGGAAAAGACTTTGTCTATTTATCCTATTCTTGCCCCTCATGATTTTGTAAACCTCAATAAGGTCACCCCTCAGCCTCCGACACTCCAGGGAAAACAGCCCCAGCCTGTTTAGCCTCTCCCTATAGCTCAAATCCTCCAACCCTGGCACCATCCTTGTAAATCTTTTCTGAACTCTTTCAAGTTTCACAACATCTTTCCGATAGGAAGGAGACCAGAATTGCACGCAATATTCCAACAGTGGCCTAACCAATGTCCTGTACAGCCGCAACATGACCTCCCAATTCCTGTACTCAATACTCTGACCAGTAGAGGAAAGCATACCAAACGCCTTTTTCACTATCCTATCTACCTGCGACTCCACTTTCAAGGATCTATGAGACCGCACTCCAAGGTTTGTTTGTTCAGCAACACTCCCTAGGACCTTAACATTAAGTGTATAAGTCCTGCTAAGATTTGTTTCCCAAAATGCAGCACCTCGCATTTATCTGAATTAAACTCCATCTGTCACTTCTCATCCCATTGGCCCATCTGGTCCAGATCCTATTGTAATCTGAGGTAACCTTCTTCACTGTCCACCATACCTCCAATTTTAGTGTCATCTGTAAACTTACTAACTATACCTCTTATGCTCACATCCAAATCACTTATATAAATGACGAAAAGACGTAGACCCAGCACTGATCCTTGTGGCACTCTACTAGTCACAGGCCTCCAGTCTGAAAAGCAACCCTCCACCCTCTGTCTTCTACCTTTGAGCCAGTTCTGTATCCAAATGGCTAGTTCTCCCTATATTCCGTGAGATCTAACTTTGCTCACCAGTCTCCCATGGGGAATTTTGTCGAACACCTTACTGAAGTCCATATAGATCACATCTACTGCTCTGTCCTCATCAATCCTCTTTGTTACTTCTTCAAAAAACTCAATCAAGTTCGTGAGACATGATTTCCCATGCACAAAGCCATGTTGACTATCCCTAATCAGTCCTTGCTTATCCAAATACATGTACATCCTGTCCCTCAGGATTCCCTCCAACAACTTGCTCACCACCGACATTAGGCTCACTGGTCTATAGTTCCCTGATTTGTCCTTACTACCTTTCTTAATACTGAACATGATCACTACATTCACTGTCTTAAATTCTAGACACTTCTTTGGGGTTAATCTCCAGTGGACAACCTTCAAGATGTTGTACCACTGAGCTGGGAACTTCTGTTATACAGGGGTACCATACTTTATCTGATGCTCTGTGCAGGTGTAGTGTTCCATTCCTGGGCTTGGTGGACACAAGTATTTATTTTCTCCTCTTTGCTCTCAAAAAAGAAACTTGTTAATATAGAATTTTAAGAGGAATGAATTATTCATTGAATAAATGAAAGGTAATTGAATTTTAAGTTGCACTATGTTTGAAAAAGTGTAATAATTAGTTTCATAATCACATACCTCCTGCGTGAAGTCCAAGAAGTTAGCACAAAAGGTTGACTGATTGAAATGTAAAACAGCTATTGCAGTAGCACTGCTTCTGTTAATGCGACATTGTTCAAATGAACTACCTTCCCCAATAGGGTTTACAAACAAGTTAATTTGCTTTAAACAGCTCGTGCTCAGAGTTTTATGAAAAGAGTTGGTTTACTCTGAAGTGTCTGCAGCTGCAGGAGCTAAATGCAGCAATCCGTTTAAATCTCACAGTAACACTGCAAAATGTGTTCTCTTAATATGCATTGCCTGCTACAGTTGAAACATTTGTGTAAGAGCCAATGGGTAGAAAAAAGTGATTCTCCCTACAGTTTGTACGCTGGCCCTTGTAAACATTTCCAATGTGCACCTATCATTATCAGTTGCAAATAAAAGAAATGATTGTGTGGAAGAAAACACTTGAAACTGTTGATTGTACATTTTCTTGTGTTAGAGATTGATCAAACAATTCTGCAATTATGGGTACATGGGACATGGTAGAAATGGCTACTGTGTAAAGTGGAAATTTTCACATATTGCTCTGATTGGGCAGAGGGGTAACATATATATCACCAGGATAGATTCATTGGAATTTTACATCAGTTTACACTGAGCACCAAGACAACACTGTCAGACTACTCAGCTTGGGTGCAGCACTGGTTTCACAGAACACTTGATTTTAATCAAGATTTGGAGATACCGGTGTTGGCCTGAGGTGTACAAAGTTAAAAATCACACAACACCAGGTTATAGTCCAACAGGTATAATTGGAAGCACACTAGCTTTTGGAGCGACGCTCCTTCATCAGGTGACAATCACTTGATGAAGGAGAGTCGCTCCGAAAGCTAGTGTGCTTCCAATTAAACCTGTTGGACTATAACCTGGTGTTGTGTGATTTTTGATTTTAATCAAGTAATTGTTCATGAGGTGTAAAGCCAACATCCCACCCAACTTAAGGAAGATTCCAGCCCAGCAAGTTATTGTTAAAATGATCTCCCACCCCCACCCCCACACCACCCTCAAGTGTCTAAATTTGAAAATATAACTTCCCCAATAATATACCGCATTCATTTATAAAAGTTTAAACAAAGGTAAAAGTTTTAGTATTCTTCAGGGATACTTTAGATTGACTTGTCCGCCAGCAATGAGGATTGAATGAAGATTCAGTATTCACTGATGTGACATTTTATCTTGCCTTCAAATGTGCATCCCGGTTTTATTTGTGAAACTGCTTCATCTGCCAAAAGCTTTTTGCAAATGTAATTTGTGTGCTATAGTATCACTGTTTCACAGCCAAACCCAACAAATAGACAATGTTACTGCAGGACAAATGTTTGGAAACGTTCCTGCCTTTCCTCAAGTAGTGTCAGCCCCCATTTTAAAGGAAAGCCCTTGTTAGTGTTAGGTTCCATGGTCAGTATGACTTTTAAGAGACATGGTCATGATATTATCACTGTATATCAACACTGCATGTGACCTGAGGCTATAAATGTCTCTTATTTCATACCACTTGAAGCATGACACTCTATTTGAAGCATGCTTCTCTGTTGTAAACCTAGTAGCTTAATGTTATCCCAGACACTTACATTGCTAAGGGATGAAATGTTTGTACATAATAGTTAATTCTAATAAATGTCTGTTGGATTTTTCAATCCCATGATATCCATGCTCAGTTTTGTATGTTGCTGGTGCTTACCTAAACCAAACCACAGTAGGTAAAGCACTGTGTTGGAGACAAACTCACTCATAGTAACAGTGGCAGTCATCTACATAAGACTCCAATAGCTTGGTGATAGATATTTGGAAAACAAATTAAAGACTAACTGGACAGCAACTTTGGACAATAGAGAATTTGGATAAAGAATGAGTTTAAAACTCTTAAGCAGCTTTGGTTTCTGTGAATACAGACAGTTGTACAGTTCTGTGGATAGGGCATTAACCACCAAGGACGTAAAACAACTTTCTGGTAATTTTATATGTCACCTCTTTGGATTTAGTACTGTCTCTTTTTGTTTTTGTAAGCCATGATTGAGCCACCTTACCCTTTTGTTTTTGCACCAGACAGAAATAAATAACTGTTGTAATTCATGCACATGTTCTTTAAATATGAACCATTGCCTGTCCGCCATTAACTCCTGAAGTAAGCTCCTCAGTCCATCCTTGCCAGCTTTCACTTCATACTCTTGAGGATCTCTTCATTTAGATTCAGGGCCCTAGTTTTGGATGTGCCTACTTTCCTCTCCACATTAATGAAGGAAGGTTTCATATTATGATTGCTGTTTCCCAAGGGACACCTACACAACAAGATTGTTAATGAATCCTTTCTCAGTACACAGTCTAGAATAGCCTGATCTCTAATTCTTTTAACATATCGGGTCTAAAAAAAAACTTTCACGAACCCATTCCAGGAAATCATCCTCCACTATACCATTGCGAGTTTTGTTTGTCCAATCTATAGATACATTAAAGTCACCCAGGATTGCAGTTGAGAACAAAGAAGAAATAATAATGGCAATCCAAAACATGTCACTTGCTACTTCCACCATAACATGATGAGTGGAATCTTTGTCCGAAGATTAAGCAACCAGAGCAGGAGCTGAAGGGCTGTGAACACTTGTCACTGCAGTTCAATGACTCCACCAACATGTGTGCGTGGTTTTAAAAGACATAATCACTAAAGCAGTTCCTTTTGCTCCTTAACGAGAGAACAAGGGTAAGGAGATCTGCAACAAATTCAAAAGGAACATGCTTAAGGAAAAACATTCCAAACAAGAAACTGGTTTCCATCATAACTAAGGAAGGGTGCACCAGCCACACTTGGAAATGTGGGCTTTGTTGCATTGCACAGAAATGATCCTGGCTTTCCCCTCTTTTGACAATTACCACTGTACAATCCACCAGCAAGCATCAATGAGGAAAGTCATAGACTTTTCTCATATCATGAAAGTTGTTGTTAAAATTGTAAACTATTTGAGTAAGAGCCCTTCAACACTGCTTGTTCAAATCCGTACTGAACAGACTCGATGCTGCCTACAGTGAATTAATCCTCCATGTTGCTGTGGAATGGTTAAGTTGAGGGAAAGTCCCACAATAATTTTTTTTGATCTGATGTCTTAAATCGTCACATTCTTTAATTTAAGGAGTGAAGTGTGTAGTGAGATGTCAGACTATGCGTGGTTGCTCGACTTCAGGTTCCTTATAGATGTACCATTGAAATTGAATGAGCTGAACTGGGAATTGCAGGGGAAAAAACAAACACTTAGCACCTAGTGTTCAGAATGCATTCAGATTTAAACTGGATCTGTGGTCCACCCAATTAAAAATAAAATACTGCAACACTTTCCGAGTCTGGAGAAAATATGAGAAAAAAAGTCAAAGTCAAAGAAAATTTGTTCCCTCCAGAAACTTTCTGTGCACACCTGAGGAAATTATCAGAGGAATTCAATGGGCAATTTCAAGAATTCAATGTGATGGAATATATTGTTATGCAGCGGTGGCAAGGATCTGAAAGCACTACCTGAGAAGGTGTGGAGGCAGGTTCAATTCTTGTTTTTCAAAAGGAAATTAGATAAGCACCTAAAGAGAAAACAAATTGCTGGCTTGTGTGGGAAGGGCAGGGGAGTGGAACTTGCCGAGTTGCTCTTGGGCTGACAAACTTATGGGAGTTGCCATGGAGCCAGAAGACTAGCTGAGTGTAATGGAGGCACTCGGTTGGGAGACTGGAGTCAGTTCTGAAAACAACATGTGAGCTGGAGTGGCACATCATATTAATAGGCTCTTTTGGGAGCCTTTCTTCTGCATTGAAAAAAAGAAATAATAAATAGTGGAGACGTGTGTAAAAACGAAATTGTGTTACAATGGTGCAAAGTACAGAAAAAAACAGCTTCGTATCTAAAACCTGCTCTACAGTTTTATAGAAAGGCAACAAACACAATATTTTAATAGGTTTCCTTTAAGAGGGTAGCATCTGCAGTGTGGTAAATGAATACAATTTGAATTTGAATTACATTAATAATGTATTTGCCACAGTAACATCTTGTCAACTTTGACAAGGTTTATCTGCCACATTTACCAGCCTTCTGAAATTCAAATTCTTTCAAATTACCAAAGGAGTCTCTTTTGGGGAAACTGAATTTTTAAAATAAAACAAAAGTTATATTATGATCTCCGAGGATTGCAATCATTTTGTCATTACTTGCAAATCAATAGCAATAGGTACCATTAATTAGCTGACCACAACAGCTGCAGGTTCACTTCTAGAAGAAAAGAAAGTTAATTACAGGGATCTGCAAGATTTGCAGCAACTGAGGAAGAAAAGGCAGAAAAAGTCCGTGTTGACATTAGTGGCAGAAGTCACTGTCTCAGTCCTGCAAGTGGCCATCTGGTTGCGTCTTTCTGGATCTTTCAGATCCTGTGCCACCTACTTCAGAGTTGACATATTGACGTATGTGCCAGACTTTTAATTCTATTCTCTCTGGCATCTTTTTATTTTGGTTTGATTTGAGAAACCAAACACAATTTCACAAAAGCAAAGAGCTGAATTGAGCAGTTCCCACTCTCTGAAGGGCTAATTGTTCCTTGTCAAATTCAACTGAGTGAAACCAGCTGCAAAGTTTCTCAGATGGATATTTCATGTTTCTTATTCTCTCTCAATGGACTCAAAACTTAATGAATTACACACAGTTATAATCAACATCTTACCAGTTCAAACAGAGGACCATATAGCCAGGCGTCTGCACAAACATGATTGCTGTACCTTTAAACTTGTCTGAAGCTTGGAATACAAAGTCTACTTCACATTATTGTGTCCTCCCTTGTGTGATTCATTCACATCAGATCTGGTAGATCCTCTGTTTGCTTCTAGGGTAGGTCAGTGGTTAGCATTGCTGCCCCATAGCGCCAGGGACTTGGGTTCGATTCCAGCCTCTGGCCATTGTGTGTGTGAGTTTGCACATTCTCCCTGTGTCTATCTGGGCTTCCTCTGTGTGCTTCAGTTTCCTTCCTCCGTGCAAAGATGTGCAGGTTAAATGGATTAGCCATGGTAAAAGAAAAAAATGCCCTGTAGAGTCCAAGGATATGTGGATTTGTCTTAGCAAAAAATATCATGTGGCGTTATAGGGATGGAGGGAAGATGGTTTATGGTGGGATGCTCCCAAGAGCATTGGTGCAGACTCGATGGGCTGAATGGCACCCTTCTGCACTGCAAGGATTCTATAATTCCATCTATGTCCCAATTTAGCTCAACTCATCTGGGATAATGGATACATACCAGAATCTTTAAAGGAATTGGTGAAAAGTTTCAAATTCTATGAATCCTGCAAGTATTGAAACAGAGGTTACCAAATAAGGTCTGTCCATCCTCTTATATACCTATGATTCCTCATTTAAATATAGAATCTTCCATGTCTTCAACCTCTTCTAATTCAAAGGACAAGAATAGAGACATTGGCATTTGAGCAATGATTCAGGCTCCCTCAGCAGTATACTCAAACCTGTGATTTCTACCAACTAGGACAGCAGATGCATGGGAACTGCAATGTTGGCAAGTTTTCCTCCAAGTCACACAACATCCTGATTAGGAACTCTATCTTCCTCTCTTCACTGTTGGTCGATGTAAGTCCAAGAAATCTCTCACTAACAGCACAGTGGATGTCCCCTATCACCCAAGCACTGCAGTGATTCAAGAAGACAGCTCTCTACTGCCTTTACTAAACTAATTAGAGATAGGCATTAAATGGGAGGCCATGAATGAACAAGAAAAATTAAATAAATAAACAAACAAATTCCCAGATGAAAAGCAGTTGTGGTGAGCAGAGTTGTATAAAACAAACAGCAAAACACCTGATTAATTATTCAAAGTACAGTATTGAAAAGATTATAATCCCTACAGTGTGGAAACAGGCTCTTCAGCCCAACAAGTCCACACCGACCCTCCAAAGAGAAACCCACCCAGACCCATTTCCCTCTGACTAATGCACCTAACACTAGGGGCAATTTAGCATGGTCAATTCACCTGACCTGCACATCTTTGGACTGTGGGAGGAAACCCACACAGACACAGAGAGAATGTGCAAACTCCACATAGAAGTGACTTGAGGCTGGAATTGAACCTGGGACCCTGGTGCCAACCACTGAGCCAATGTGCCAGCCTAAAATAAAAACAATTGGCAACTTTATTATCCGTGCACAAAATGATATATTTTTCTGACTCAAGATACTTCCTACAGCTCTTTTGTTCAAGGCTAGAATGAGGCCAAGATCTGACTGCAGTGGAGGAACCCAAATTGAGCATCACTAAGGAGTTATTGCTGCTTGATTACTCCTTTTGGGTAGGATTTGTTCTTCATTTTGTGTGCAGGGCATTCTGGGCAATTTTTCACATTATTGGGTAATACCAGTGTTGTAACCGTACTGGTCCAGCTTGGCTAGGGGCATGGAAAGGTCTAGACAAGAGAATGGTTATTACACCATTATCATTAACATATCGTGATTAATAGCAGTGGAAAACACTGTGTCGATGAAGCAAATCATGCTTCAACAGTTATCGAGAAAGTTAATCCACAGTTCAAATACATGGTTAATAGTATGGTCTAAAGTACATATCATCATAGACGTGGCATATCATGGACTTCCTATAGTGTGGAAGCAGGCCATTCAGTCCATACCGACTTTCTGAAGAGCATTCCAATCTGACCCACCCCACCCCTGTAACCCTGCAATTTCCATGGCTAACCCACCTACCCTACACGCTATGTGTAATTTAGCATGGCCAATTCATCTGCATATCTTTGGACTGTGGGAGAAAACCAGAGCAAACCCATGCAGACATGGGGAGAATGGGCAAACACCACACAGATGGTTGCCCGAGAGTGGAATTGAACTTGGGTCCTGGTGCTGTGAGGCCACAGTGCTAACCACTGAGCCACTGTCCTACCCTACATGAGGTAACCCTCAATGTCATTGTTCATCACAGCGGTAGAAAGTGCTGAAAACACAGCTTGTTGGCAGATAGACAATTCCTTATTGAGAGGCCAGTTTGACTCACTTGAGAAAGGCAAGAGATGAGGATGTCTGTTGGATGACTAGAAAGCAAGGGAAGGACATTTTAAATTTACTTCAAATTTGCAGTTGACAGAACTTGAATTATTTGACAGCATCCAAAGCTAAATTTGGTTGTGTCCAATGCAAAAAAGCAAACCATTAAGATTTGCTTAGCAACTGGAATTAAATCTCTACACAGACTTATCTTGTCAACCAAAGAGCTAAAAGAGCCAGAAAAGCTTTGGGCTACATTAGAAGACCAATTTAGATTCAAATTAAACTTCCATATTCATTGACCAGAATTCATGTCATTTGGACAGAAGCCTATAGAATCCAAAGATGCAGAGAAAGAAAATGTGAATTTTCGGATGTGGAATGAGGAAAATGTATTGTTGAGTTGGAGGTCACATCCACACCCATGGGAACTTTCTAGAAAATGTTGCCAGACCAACTGAAGATTTACAGCGTGGAAAAGTAGCTGTAAGATGGACCTTAAGTATGACATAGCAGGTTGATAAAGCTTCCAGGTCCTAAATAAAAATTCAATGGTTGATGCAATAACTAGAATACCCAAACACAATAAATCATGTAGGTAGCTTCGACATACATCAAGACAATGCAAAGCTTTCACTGAATTTTGCAAGAGATGTAGCAGAAAAAGCCGTTGCCAAACGCAGTGCACCAGAGTAAAGAATGACGCAGGCACAAAGAGCTGTGCACTCTACCCAAATAAACTACACAAGAGGAATATCTTCACAAATGATAATAAAGACCATATGGTATCCCACCAGAGCCAAATATATGAAGCATTTGACAGTCCAAAAACTGACAATGTAAACCATGAGACAAAGGGTGCTGAACACATGTTTCACATTGTCAATTTCATGGAAAGATATTAATGTAATCACACCATCTGAAGAGTTTGTTAAATTTCAGATTATCTGTCCTCAGAAAATTGGTGTTTGCTCAATATTGGCTAAGGTTAACAGAGAGGAGAAAGTGAGGTCTGCAGATGCTGGAGATCAGAGCTGGAAATGTGTTGCTGGAAAAGGGCAGCAGGACAGGCAGCATCCAGGGAACAGGAGAATCGACGTTTCGGGCATAAGCCCTTCTTCAG
>NC_057716.1:18203344-18208089 GCF_004010195.1 Chiloscyllium plagiosum | reverse complement strand
CACGTCGGGGGGGAAATTGCCGGCGGGAAAGAAAGAAGCGGAGGGCTTTGAGTCCTTCGTGATGGGGGATGGAGGTGTACAGGGACTGGATGTCCATGGTGAAAATAAGGCGTTGGGGACCGGGGAAGCGAAAATCATGGAGCAGGTGGAGGGCATGGGTGGTGTCCCAAACGTAGAAGCAAGTGTCAATTCACTCTTGTGAATTCTAAAATGCTTGAAACCTACGAATGTAAAACTTTCAGCATACAATAGTTTGCCAATTCCATTTGGGGCATCAGTGATGCTAGAACGCAAGGACAATCAATCTGCCTGAATGCAGCAAATATTTGACATGTAGACACTGCTGGACCAGCAATTGTAGGTATACCAGCATGTCATGACCCAACACTAGTCACAACCTAGGGAATCAGTCAAACACCAGAGACATAATAGAATTTACAGCAGATTATTCAAGAAATACATGTGGAACTGATGATGCAATAAGAATGGAGCACTTCACTTTCTTTTGAATCAGTGGATCTACAATCTCAACTCTGTACAGTAGAGAGGAAAATAGAAGTTCAAAAATAAAGGCTGTACAGCTAGGGCAGGATGAAACAAACTTATGTAACAATGAGGTCTCTGGCCTTACTGAAATAAATGCCGGCAATGATGATCAGGAGAAAGAACTCAAACCAGGTCACAAAGGAAGCCAAACAGGCATCGAAGCAGCAAATAGGGAAGGGGAGGCGCAGGCTTTGAAGAAAACAAAAACAGAAGTTGAAGAGGCTGGACAGTTATTGGAGCAGGTTATGAAGGAGAAAATATACTCAACCAGCAAAAGGCTAAACTTTAATTTGGAAGAATCCAGGGTGTAAAATCAGAAGTTTCAAAATGATTTGGAAGCTCTTAGGGAACAAAACGGTAAATGCCAAGAAAATTTGAACAGCTTGGAACAGTTTGAGGAACACGACCAGTCAGTGGCTGATCTGGAACAAAGTTTGGCTGTAGTGCTTTGGGATAAGCAAATTCTGGAACAACAACTGAAATCCGTGCCACAAAAACTTGACAACAGACAATATTATTGACAACTGTGTGCAATTAATGACATCTTCAGGCAAAGTCACCATCACATAATTTGGACATAAGGAAGTTGCTGTATGTTACAGAGACTCAGCGACTGACTTGTTATTGTAAATAATTAAACCTCCTTTTGGAAAAAATGGAGACATCGTCAGCGTACCTTGATTTAAGAAAAATCATTGGTAAGGATTGAATGTGCTGTATATATACAACATTGCAACTCTGCCTGCCTGTAGGTCTGCCAGCTATATCCACAGACACACAGAAATTATTTGGTTTGTCATAATGTATGTTTGATTTGATTGTTGTCACATTTACCGAGATACAGTGAAAAGTATTGTAATGCATGCTAACCAAACAGATCATACCTTAACTAAGTATGATGTGGAGGTGCCAGTGTTGGACTGGGATGGACAAGGTCAGACAAGGTAACACACTATGTTATAGTCCAACAGGTTTATTTGAAATCACAAGCTTTCAAAGCACTGCTCCTTTGCCAGGTGAAGTGACATCTGACCTTACATATGTACATCAGGGTAACAGAACAGAAAGCAGAATATAGCTTTACAGCTACAGAGAAGGTGTAGGGAAAGATCAGCTTTAATATATGAGAGGTCTGTTCATAAGTCTGATAAGAGCAGGGAAGACGCTGTTCTGAAGTCTGTTGGTACTTGTCAAACTTTTATGACTTCAAACTCTGTTTTTCTCTCTTCACACGTACTGTCAAGCCTGCTGAGGAGTTCCAGCATTTTGCATTTTTGTTTCAGTTTTCCAGGCATCTGTAATAGTTCAGCTTTGAAAGGAAACATGAATATTCTTGAGTGCAAGCTTGCTTCAGAAGGGTTTAACTTTACAATAGAACCTCCTAGCTGGGACCAAATCTGAAGTCAAACGTGACTATCGGGTTGTCTCTTTAGCCTTTTGCTGGTTGAGTATATTTTCTCCTTCATAACCTCTTCAGATTAGCATAGAGTTCACTGTCTGCATGTAATGCTAGTTTCTAATACAATTAAGAACTAAATAATTAAAGGCAAAATACTGAAAATATTGGAAATATGAAACAGACACAGAGAATGTTGGAGAAATTCAGTAGGTCTGGCAGTATCTGTAGAGGATGAAACACAGTTGACGTTTTGTGTATGATGCTTCTTGAGAACTAAATGAAACCACTCCAGTGTGTTCACATGATAATAATAAAGGATTTTCACTGAGACCCTGGCACTGGAAGCAGTGAGGCACAACATAGCTAGCAAACAATACACATAGTAACAAATACAATGATTAAATTACACCATGGAATGAGTAGATGTTCAAAAAATTGAATAGAAATATAATTGTTATTTTTATGAGTTATTTGTCTGTCATACTCATCAGTTCAAACTAATAGCAATTACTCAGACTGCGTTGCCTTGTGTAATTTCCCACTGTTCTTATATAGTAAAATATGCTATGCAAGTCAAGACCTGGCTAAATTAGGAGCTGGCTGATTAAACACTTCTGTTTGTTTTAATGAACTAAATTTTAGTCTGAATTACAGTGAAATACATCATCAGTATCAAACCCTGAAAACCTGTTTGCTGAATTCATGAAATGATTGGAATTCAGATATTGCTCCCGGAAACATATCACAAAGGTGTGTCTTTGAGAAGAAATATTAGATTTTCATGGTTTAGCAAGAGATGGTAATTTCTCACTGAGCTGGAATCTTGTTTCATTGGTATTCAGGGGTGAAACACAAGAATATTTTCATTGTAAGTGGATAGTAAATAATTTGTGCAAGTCTGCAAAAGTCCTATTAAAACCGAATGAGCGGGATTATATCTAGTAATCTAGTTACCTATATTTTAAATTTGGAATGTGGAATGTGTATTCTATGAGGAGAGATTAAATACAATCAGCCTAAACCCAAGAGAATAAGAGGTGATCTCACTGAAATGTATAAAATGCATAGTACGGTTTGACAGGGTAGATGCTGAGAAGCTGTTCCCTCTGGCTGGACAGTTGAAAACCAATTTGTCACAACCTCAGGACCATGGCTCAGTCAATTAGAAAAGAAAATCTTCAGAATCTTCTGCCCATGAGACATGTGGATGCTTAGCTTTTAAGAATATTTGAGATGGAGATTGATAGACATTTGGGTGCAAAACAAATCAAAAGGAATAGGGATGGTGCGAGAAAGTAGTGCAAATGCAGAATATCAGTCAAGGCTTTATTTAAAGACAGAGCAGACTTGATAGGTCATGTGACCTACTGCTGTTCCTAGTTATCATCTTTTTAAGGAAATCTGCTCATAAAGTGTTCACATTTTTCTACTCCTGGCCTTGAAACTAGGGCTTAAATGCTTGACAGAACCTCCAATTATTCATGGACTAAATGGTCACTTAAGTTTCCAATATGACAAAAGGAAGCACGCGTTCATTGCACATGCTTAGGAATGCATTTTCTGCCATATTGGTGCAGGTTTCAAGAAGTCATTGCATGCCCTGTACAGTCAAATAAAGGTTCTCGCGTCAGTTTGAAGTCCCATCTGCAACGATGGGTTCTCTGTCCAAATCCACATTCAAACCATGAGGTTAATCGCTCCTCCTAGCAATGTCCTCTCTCCAATCAAGGCCTCTGCTTCAAATGAATTTCCAGCCTCTATTGTGCTGTTTGTCCTCGTTGCCTTCCCTTCAGGCCCAAGGAGTTAGCCAATGGCTTTCCAATTGTCTCCCTTTCCATTGGCGACTTTATCTTGGAACTGCTGTTGGAGCCCTTTCATTCCTTTTCTTATATTACGGCTATACTCCTCCCTCATCAGCTGGAAAGTGTGCAGTGACACCCTGAGAGTGTGAAAAGTATTATATAAATACAAGTGTCTCATTCCTCATCAGTGAACTAGCATTAGCTTTGTGTAGCTGCCCGGGTAAGGTGATAATTGAGGCCTGGGGATTAAAATCACTTGCACTTTGGGCCTTTCCTTCCAGGCGTGGGTACTCTGAGGTGCATTTCAATTTGTTGACTCAACATTTTATGGAGCAGAAGTGTTATACCTTGCCTTCCCTGTGCTGAGAGAGGAGAGGAGAGGAGGAGAGAGACAGAATCCTGCAGGTTATTCCTATATATGTAAATACTGGATGGTGTTGAGAAATAAATGTCTTGCCTTATTTTATGAGATTTTTAAAATACTTTTATTTTAAAAAATTTTCTTTGCATAATTGGAAAGTTACAAAAACATGAAAATATAGCATCATAACATCAAAAAACACAATACCTCTTCCCACCCTACCTCTTGCAAAAATGCCATCCTGTATTCCCAATTCCTCCGTCTCTGCCGGATCTGCTCCCAGGAGGACCAGTTCCACCACACAACACACCAGATGGCCTCCTTCTTTAGAGACCGCAATTTCCCTTCCCATGTGGTTAAAGATGCCCTCCAACGCATCTTGTCTACATCCCGCACCTCCGCCCTCAGACCCCACCCTTCCAACCGTAACAAGGACGCCCCTGGTGCTCACCTTCCACCCTACCAACCTTCGCATAAACCAAATCATCCGCCGACATTTCCGCCACCTCCAAAAAGACCCCACCACCAGGGATATATTTCCCTCCCCACACCTTTCCGCCTTCCGCAAAGACCGTTCACTTCGTGACAACCTGGTCAGGTCCACGACCCCCTACAACCCACCCTCCCATCCTGGCAC
>NC_057716.1:18180172-18202979 GCF_004010195.1 Chiloscyllium plagiosum | reverse complement strand
TACTTTCTCCCCACCCCCACCCTCCTCGAGCTTATCTCTCCACACTTCAGGCTCACTGCCTTTATTCCCGATGAAGGGCTTTGTCCGAAACGTCGATTTCGAAGCTCCTTGGATGCTGCCTGAACTGCTGTGCTCTTCCAGCACCACTAATCCACAATAAACAATAAACCAACTACTATATTACTCTATAAAAGAAATCAAAACTATACTTATTACAAATCAATAAATACACTGCTCGGCGCAACAAGACCAGAGCTCTCAACCTTCGAGAGCATCAATTATTAAACCAACATTTGTTCGAAATTCTTTCCCTCATGGCTAGACAAAAGCCCTAATCAAAATGGCAGACAGATCTGCTTCCAAATAACTCAAAAAGGGCTGCCACATCTTGTAAAAGTTGTCCGTTTTTCTGGTGCACCATATTTGTATCAGAGTCTAAAGGAATGTGTTCCACAATTAACTTACGCCACCCCGACAGACCCAAAGGGGGCTATCAGACACACAACACATCAGAATGTACTTCCTCACACAAAAAGTGTGAATGTTAAAAAGCTTTTTCCCATGTACCCCTAAGGGAGGCAAATTCGGCAGAGCCAGGAACAAAGAGACCAGGTCCACCTTGACTTTGGCCCCCAAGACTCTCTCTATTACTCCTACCGTAGCTCTCCAATACAGACAGAGCTTGTGGCAGGACCACAGAGAATGAGTGAGGGTATCTGAGTTTATTTTATATTTGGGCACATTGAAGACACACCCTGCTTAAATTTCACAAGATGATCTGGGGCCAGATGAGCCCTATGAAGAACCTTTACCTGCATAGCCTGGGTCCTATTACATATCGGAACCCTCGCATTCTCACAAATGTCCTTCTATGTTTCTGAAGCGATCTCAACTCCTAACTCTGTCTCCAAGACTTCACGTAGGCACTCAGTGTTACCCGAGAAACCCCCCCACAAACAAATGATAGAGAGTATTCACCGGAAGAGTGCTCTTTGCCTGAAGCACCCTCTTTTCTGTATCAGATCTATCACACTCAGTCAAGAGCGTGGTCTCCTTTCGGATAAAATCTCTAATCTGAAAGAAACGGAAGAGGTCCCTACTCAACAATCCATACTTCTGAGTTATTTGATCAAATGTCATCAACGTTTCCCTCTCAAACAGATCACCCAAACAAGAGACTCCTCCATCCGCCCAAAGTTTAAACGTGGGATCCATTGTCCCTGGCCGGAAACCCTACCAACTAAGAGAGTAGGAAAAGATGTTTTAGACATCTTACTCTCCGTCTGTCTCATTGCCCTCCATGCTTTGACCATGTTAGTAACTATTAGATTATAGTCATGTTGCGCAACTATCCTTGATTTGTCTAAAAACAAGAGGTTGATAAGAGGACACTTCGTCTGGGAGGCCTCAATGTCCAACCATGTCGATGCCAAGTTCCCACAGGCCCAGTCACTTACAAAAGATATGAAGGAGCTCAGTTGATGTCTTCTAATGTCCAGGAGGTCCACTTCCCCCAATCCCTGGGGCAATTGCAGTTTCACAAACTCTATGAGGGGCCACTTATAGCGTCATTCAATTTCCAAAATGTTTGCATAGGAAAGAGCAAAGGGAGCATCCGCAAAAAGTACAATAAGAGAGGAAGAACATTCACTTTGATAAGAGCGACTTGACTCAACCATGATATTGGAAGGCCCTCCATCTTTGAAGGTCTTGTCAAACAAGTGAACAAAATTAGCCTTGAATAACTGATCAAAGCTAGGGGTAACAGAGGGGCCCAAGAAAAGAAAATCTCCTTGTGCCCACTTAACGGGAACCCACGTTCCACATCAGGTATTCCCCTAAGCCCCCCCCCCCCCCCAATAGGCATAGCCTCCGACTTTGAAAAATTGATCATGTAACCTGAGAAAGAACCAAATGAATTAATACACCATATCAAACAGGGGACCAAGACTACGAGAAAGTGAGGACTGCAGATACTGGAGATCAGAGTCGAGAGTGTAGTGCTCGAAAAGCACAGCAGGTCAGGCAGCATCCGAGGAGCAGGAGAATCAACGTTTCGGGCATAAGCCCTTCATCAGGAATGGGCCTATGCCCGAAACGTCGGTTCTCTTGCTCTTCAGGCACCAAGACTGACAGGTTCGAAAGAAAAATAAGAACACCATCCACATATAATGTAATCTTATGCACCTTGGACCCCACCTTTGGGGCAGCTATATTAGGGTCCCCATGAATGGCCTCTGCCAATGGTTCAATCACCAATGTGAAAAGCAAAGGTGAAAGGGACAGCCTTGCCGACTGCCTCTACCAATGTTAAAATCGTCAAACCTTACACCATTGGTGAGAACCACCACCAGAGGTTCACTGTAAAGGCCCTTTACCCATCTAATAAACACTGCACCCAGACCAAACTGCTTCAGGATATTAAAAATACAGCTATTCAACCCGATCAAATGCCTTCTCCACATCCAACGAGACCACTAACCCTTGAACCAATCGCTGCTGGCACACTTGAATCATATTAAGCAACCTCCTAACATTATTAGAGGATCTGCGACCCTTTATAAAGCCTGTCTGATCTTCCTTAACAATAAAAGGCAACATTTCTTTCAACCTCAATGTCAAAGTCTTAGACAAAATTATATAATCAGAATTTAAGAGTGAGATAGGTCTATAATAAGCACAGTCCTCCCAGGGCTTTCCCTTTCTTGAGGTTAAGAGAAATATTAGCCTCAAGGATGGCAGGAGGCGATCACGTCTGTATGAATAGTTATAAATGTCCAGCATTGGTCCTGACAAGATGATTACAAATTGTTGATAAAACTCACTGGGAAGACCATTGGGACCAGGCGCCTTTCTACTTTGAAGTTGCCTCACCGCCTCCTGTATCTCTTGTGCTGTTAATGGAGCTCTAAGGAGCGACGCCTGCTCAGCAGACACCTCCGGAAGATTCAAGGTCCTAAAAAAAGATTCCATTATATCCCACCTATCCTCACAACATTCAGATTGATACAGTTCAGAATAGAACCTCCAAAACACTGCTTTGATCTTTTTTAGCATTACTGGTAAGTGTCCCATTCCCTCCCCTAATACAAACAATAGACTGGGAGACCTTCTTCTTCCTAACCAGATATGCCAAGTATTTACCCAGCCTATCACTGTACTCAAACATTCTTTGTTTCACAAAGTAAACTTCCTTCCTGGCTGTATGCGTAAGCATGGTGTTTAAGGTGGATCGAAGGGTTGTGATCAGCTGCAGCTTAGCCACTGACGGTCTTCTGTAATATGCCATCTCAGCTGCCTTCAACTGTGCCTTGAGCAGGCACTGCTGCTCTCCATTCCGTTCCTTCTGACTGGCTGACTATGAGATAATTATCCCTCTAGCATAGGCCTTAGCAGTCTCCCAAAGAATGGATGGATTACTAGCTGTACCCAAGTTGGTGGCCAGATATGCTTCAAATTCCCTGGAAAAGTACCCACTGAGTTTGCTGTCCTTGAGGATGAAGGGATCCACTCGCCAGTACCGAGAGCTCATTGCATTACCCTTAATCTCGACCACTAAATATACTGCTGCATGATCAGAGATGGCAATATTCCCAGCTGAACAAAAGACCATCAGATCTAGAAGAGCTGCGGGAGTTAGGAAAAAAATCAATCCTTGTATGGCCCTTATGAGGATTGGAAAAGAATGTGAAGTCCCTGCCCATAGGGTGGAGACGTCTCCAAACATCTACCTACCCCAGTTCCACACACAGATCACCCAACTGTTTAGATTGTGAAGAAAGCTTTGGGCGGCCTTTGGGCATTTTATCAGCACAGGATCCATAAGGCAATTGAAGTACCCCCGCTATAATAATATGCCACGATGCAAAGGCCATCAGCTTAGATAGTGCATCTGTCAGAAATTTATGGGCTAGAGGACAATAGACATTCAAAATACCATATTCCTCGCTATGTATTAGGGCTTTAAGAATAACAAACCGACCATATTCATCTTTAACACAATCTGTTAAATTAAATGGAAGATTCTTCCGGACGAATGTGGCCAAGCCCTGCTCTTAATGTCAAAGGATGAGAAAAACATCCAATCAAACCCGACCTTAACTTGTCATTAAAGTGAGTCTCTTGCAAAAGGGCAACATCCATCCTCTCCTATTTGAGGCTCAACAACACCTTTTCCCTTTTATCTGGCAAGTGGATCCCTCTAATATTCCAGGTGCACCATGTACGAACATTGCTCGGCCATGATCCTTTACAAACACCTTAGACCTGCCAAGAGGAAGAATTCAACTAACAGCACGCTGAGCATATACAAAAGGAGACTTGTGGAGTCTATTTATGAAAAACCAAAAAACTAAACTAACTACAAAACATAAAAGGCACTTAATGGGGTCTCTACCCCCTGCCCATAGACGGCACTTACACCTCCCACACACATCTCCATTCCCCTGTCCAGCTCGAGCCGCACCCCAGGCCCAAGCAATAGAAGGAAACAGACAAAATAGTGAGCACTCTGCCCACCCCCAACTATATACCAACACCAATCCTAATCGGAGAAAAAAAACACACCAACAGCAGCTTCTTTAAGAAAAGGTTAACAATACAAGAAACAAAGCAAGAGAAAAAAACCCAAACATTATTGTCCATGCTATATAT
Organism: Chiloscyllium plagiosum; assembly: GCF_004010195.1. Lineage (NCBI taxonomy): Eukaryota > Metazoa > Chordata > Chondrichthyes > Orectolobiformes > Hemiscylliidae > Chiloscyllium > Chiloscyllium plagiosum. The sequence goes on along the minus strand of NC_057716.1, from coordinate 18,198,326 downwards.
CCATCCGAATTATTTTGAAGTGGCTAAGAAATTTTTCACTTGTTCCAAGGAGTCAAATGACAGCACTGTCTCCTCAGGAGTAATATGAGGCACCGCTGGGTATCTCATGGAATATTGAATACCAAGGTCCCTTAATTTTCTCTTGATCTCATCAAACGGTTTCCTTTTATGGATCTACCACTGCAGAAAAGTCATGGAAAAACATTGTCTTAGTTCCCTGATAAGTCAGAACCTGTGGATCTTTCTCCATCCTCCTAGAAGATTCCAGGACTCTCTGCTTGTCCCTGTAGCTTTGAAATCTTACCAGGACCAGGCGGGGCCACGATCTGTGCACCACAACCTGGTGAACTCTGTCAACCTTCACCCGGTCTGCCTTGGCATCCCAGCCAAGAGACAGTGGCAGCCGGCCTTCAAGAAAGCTTGCTAGCTGCCCACTGTCCACTCCCTCCGGCAGCCCAATGACCCAGATATTTTTCCTCTGACCTCAATTTTCCAGATCTCGATTTGTTCAGTCAAGGTCCAGACCTGTTTTTCGAGGGCGTGGATCCGCCCGCCAAGGACTCGACCTCTGTCTCCGACCCCACAGTCCGCTGCTCCAACTCTTCAACTCTCTTCCCGAGCCCTTCCGACTCCTTCTTGTGCTTTTGCAGCATGGCCGAGATCGGCTCCAGCTGAGTATGATTGACTTCCATCAACTCCTTGATTGTCCCTCGGATCTCCACAAGTTCTTCAGTGACATTCTGCTGCGCAGATATCTCTTTCACAGCTGCTGAGGGAGTTGCAGCTGCAGCCACATCCACAGTCGCAGTCACGGGCACACTCAACGCCTTTGGTGAATGTCCCATGTGTTGGGGCTTGGCCTAACTTTTGTCGTCATCGCTCACTCAAAAAGGTTTACAGTAGAACCTCGACTATCTGAACATCAACAATCCAAATCCTGGACCATCGAACAAGATCTGCAAAAAGGTCACTAGGCAACCCAGCATTCGGTTATCAGTTAAATGGCATTATGGGGTGCATTGCCGGATAATTGAGAAACACTCGGACAACCGACACTCATAGATTACCACTTATTTCCAGCCGCCCAATCATCCAAACAAAATACTCCTGCCCATCTCATTTGGACACTCGAGGCTCCATTGCGAATGGATTCAAATGGTTTCACAATCGTTTAAAATCAATTTTCTCCAAAAAAAAGGTAAGGTGGGGGTGTAAAAATATCACCACTGCAGGGCTTTGGTGCAGAGCTCAGCAAGGCAGATCTGCTCAGATCGCCGCCATCTTGGATCCCCTTGATGAGTATTTTCACAGTGATGTTTCTCCTCAGTTGAAATGTTTTATTTTAATTATAAATTTTAGGCTTTATCACGTGTTTCTTTCTCCGGCTCCTTTGTTTTGTATTTCTCTCTGGATTATCCTGTGACTGTGCTGTTTCCCCCATTGTCTTTTATATGAGTATTGCAAAGTTTTCTCACTGTCTCTTCCAGGTGTCTTCTTCACTACCTTTGCTGATGTGCATTATTTCCATTTGTTGCACCCACACCCCCTGCTCTTTAATTTTGCTGCTCTTGTTCCCTCTGTCCAAGGCGCACCCTAGGACCATGCTGTTCCCTGCCCAGCAGAGAAATAAAACACCTTTCCTTGGTCTGTTTCTACTTGCCTTTGTTCCTTATTATTGTAAACCTCCTGGTTCCCTGATCTGTATCCCATTCTTCCTGCCACAGCTCCTTCCCTTGGCTGGTCTGAAGTGTAGTCTCTGGCCCATGTGCTGTATTGGTTTAATTTCCCATGGCCTCCAACTTTCTTCTGGTCTGTTACGTGTCTTTGCCATCCCTTCTCCTTCAATGCAGCCTTCTCGTCTTCTTGCTTCATCTCCTGAGCTCTTGTCCAACTCTTCTTTCACCTGGCCTCTAGCCTTGTGCTACTTGTCACCATCATTGGGATTTTACCTGTAGTGGTGGACGAGGTCCACTCGTCATGGCCAGATTTTGTTTTGCTGGGAGCTGTGGGATTCTCTCCTGTTTGTCACCCTTGAGACGCAGCAGTGCCTCCCCCCCCCCACCCCCAAACAAATGACTGTAACCCTTGTGTGTCCAACTCCATACCCTTCATGGTTCTGTGCCCTTACACCCACCTCACCAGGGTCAGACAGCCTGGGCCCCGGCGCAGTATTCCATTCACCCTCTCATTCTGCTCCAGCATTGATTGTCATTGGGGTCTGTCCGCCTGTCCAGGAGTTGCAGCTCTTTCATTGATGGCAGCTCGTTGAGGCAAGACTTACTCCCAAAGGGTGGTGGAAATCTTGCCTTGAACCAGTTAACAGCCATTAAAACAAAATAGGCAAACGGAGTTCTGCTTGCCATCTCTTTATAAAATTCCATCCACTGATATGTGGACATTTTCTATGTTCAGAGTAAACACCTCCTATGTTGTTTACAGGAGGCAGAAAAGCAGAGATTTCAGTTTGTGGGAGACTTCGTATGCTTAAGGTAAGTGTTTTCTTCACTGTGAATTCAAGATCTGTAATGGGCAGAGGCCCAGACACTGAAAAGCCAGATGGCGCTTGCTACTATGAAAAATGGCACAATCTGAGAAACTTTACACAACTCTTCTGTCTCCAGCGTGTTAAATATTTACAACACTCATGGGGTTGCTTTGGACGATGAAGGTGTGCCAGCCTACTGGGTTTCATCGTTCTACAAACCAGTCCTGCCAACTTCCCAAGGGAACAGCTGACTGTTTTGTAAATCAGTGTAGTACCCGGCCTCACCCATGTTTCCTAGCAACTATTCCAGCTGTTGTTCACTCTGTAAAGAATTACCAACATCTGTCTTAAATTTGCCTTCCAGAACTCTGAATTTGTGTCCCATTGTCATACTGCTCTATTCTGTCTGAAAGTGGTATTATGAATGTACTGTTAACTATCCAACAAAACAGGTGATAATGTTGCAGGGGAACTGTCACTGGACTAGCGACCTCTAATGCTCTGGAGGGGGAGGGTTCAAATCTCAGAAAACCTGCTGATAGAATTTTAGTCAATTAATAAGATCTGGAATTCAGACTCAATGTCAGCAATGGTGACCCTGAAACTACCATTGAATGTTGTAAAATATTATTGGTGCTGAGTAAGCAAATGCAAGTAAATGTGGGTTTTAAAAAATAGTTCTATATTTGTTCAAGATTTTAATCCAAACATTGCTTGCACAGAAAATTAGAATATTAATGGATTATGGAGAACACCAACTTTACAGTCAGTTGACCTCTTTGTTTACTGCGTGTCAGTGGGGCTTACTTGGTAGGACCTTATATCAAGTCTGACATTCCAGTGTGCCACTGAAGGAGTGCTGCACTGTCAGACACATTGCCTTTTAGGTAAGGTTCCCTCTCAGGTCGACACAAATCACAGTTGCAAAGAAGAACGGGAGAATTATCCCTGGTGTCTTGCCAATAGGTAGGCCTTAGTCACCAGCACAAAATAAATAACATATTGTTTAGTCCATAAGATGTAGGTGTAGATGTGAGTCATTCAGCCCATGCTCTGCCTTTCAATTAGATCATGGCTGATCTGATAATCATCAACTCCACTTATTTGCCTTATTCCCACATTGCTTGATTAAAAATCTGTCTATTTCAGCTTGTGTGTGTTTATAAGGCTGCCTCTCATTCTTCTGAACACCAATGAGTATAAACCCAATCTTCTCAACCTCTTCTCATAAGAAAATTCCTCCATATCTGGGATCAACCTAGTGAACCTTCTCTGGACTGCATCCAATGCCAGCAGATCTTTCCTTAGAGAGGGGGAATAACATTTTTTACAGTATTCTGGTTCAACTAGAGACTTGTATGGATTTAACAGGACTTCCCTATATTCATAGGTAAAAACAATGGCTGCAGATGCTGGAACCAGATTCTGGATCAGTGGTGCTGGAAGAGCACAGCAGTTCAGGCAGCATCCGAGGAGCAGTAAAATCGACGTTTCGGGCAAAAGCCCTTCATCAGGAATACAGGCAGAGTGCCCGCAGGGTGGAGAGATAAATGAGAAGAGGGTGGGGGTGGGGAGAAAGTAGCATAGAGTACAATAGGTGAGTGGGGGAGGGGATGAAGGTGATAGGTCAGGGAGGAGGGTGGAGTGGATAGGTGGAAAAGAAGATAGGCAGGTAGGACAGGCCATGGGGACAGTGCTGAGCTGGAAGTTTGGAACTGGGGTGAGGTGGGGGAAGGGGAAATCAGGAAACTGTTGAAGCTCTGTTCTCTTTGCAATGAAGACCAACATTTGATTTGCCTTCCCTATTACCTGCTGAACTTGATTAGGAGATAAACTAACTATGGTGAACCAATGAAGTTAAGAATAGTATTAAATCAAAAGGGAAAAAAACATGGAATATAGCAAAGGTAAGCCAGAAGATTGGGAACACGTTAATTTAACAAAACATGACTGAAAAGGGAGAAATTAAACTTTGAAGATAAATTTGCAAGTAATATTAAAATGGACAGTAAGATCTTCTTTAAATTTGTAAAAAGAAAGATACACCCCAAAGGGAATGCAGAGAATGAAGCTACGGAAATAATAAGGAGAACCAAGAAAAGGCAGAAGAGTTGAATGAAGATTTTAGATCTGTCTTCACAGTAGAAGACACAAATAGCATTCCAAAACATAGTAAATAATCAAAGGGCAAAAGTTGGAAAGGAATATATACAATAATTATCACTAGAGAAAAAATACTTGGGAAACTAATGGGGCTAAAGGTCGATAGATTCCCTGGACATGATGGATTGCATCCTAGTTGTTGTGGTTCTGCTCGCCGAGCTGGGAATTTGTGTTGCAGACGTTTCGTCCCCTGTCTATGTGACATCCTCAGAGCTTGGGAGCCTCCTGTGAAGCGCTTCTGTGATGTTTCCTCCGGCATTTATAGTGATTTGTATCTGCCGTTTCCGGTTGTCAGTTCCAGCTGTCCGCTGCGGTGGCCGATATATTGGGTCCAGGTCGATGTGCTTATTGATTGAATCTGTGGATGAATGCCATGCCTCTAGGAATTCCCTGCATCCTAGGATATTAACGTAAGTAACTACATTTGATTTTCACAATCTATATAAAGTTTAAAGTTATCCATAATTAATATACTGCTTTTTTAAAAACACCCCCATTATCACTTGATTTATTCTCTGTTATCAGTATAGCTGCTGTTAGAGAATCTGTAGTCTGTTCCATCAGAATAAGCTTCTCTATGTTATTTTTATAAAACACATATGTATGTTATATCTTTCAACCCAGGTTCATTCCTTGCTGTTGTACTTATTTTATTTTTTACTAACAAAGCTACCGCACCACCCTTGCCTTCCTGTCTGTCCTGTCCAACAATCACTACTGCTGAATACTTATTGATCTCCTTGTAACTGTGTCTCTGTAATAGTTATAATATCATATCCATTGACCTCTATTTGTGTCATTATATCATTTATTTTGTTCTGAATATTACATGCATTTAAATATAGTGCTATTAATTTTGTCTTTTAATCATTTACCCCCTTTGATGCTATTTGATTTGTTTTAATGTTTGTACACTCTGTCCCTTCCTGCCCTGCAGTGCTGCCACATCTTATTGATTTGTAAGCTGAAATCTCCCTTTTCCAGACCCCTCCCCTCCTATTCAGTTTAAACCCCTCTCTACAGCTCCAGAGGATCAGTTACGCTCATATTGAATGGCAGAGCAGTCTTAAAGGGCTGAACGGCCTACTCCAGCTCTGAGATTCATAGATCTGTACAAATCTACAGCACACAAAAAGGCCCTTCAGCCCATTGTGCCTATACTGGTGAAAATAACCATCTAACTATTCTAATCCCGATTTCCAGCACTTAGCCCACACCCTTATATATCTTGGCATCACAGATGTACATCTAAATACTCGCACATTTCTATGCTGGGTTTAAAAGGCTTCCCAATCCTCTGACTTCCCACTAATCTTCATCACATTGTACACTTTCTCTTTTGCTTTTGTGCTGTCTTTGATTTCTCTTGTCAGCCATGGTTGCCCCATCTTCCCCTTAGGTATATTTCTTCTTCTTTGTGGTGAATTTCTGCTGTGCCCTCTCAAAATACCTTCAGAAGATCTTGCCATTGCTGCTCCGCAATATTCCCTTCTAATTAGCTCTGGCCAGCTCCTCCTCCATGTCTTTGTAGTGACCTTTACTCAATTGTAATACCATTACGTCTGATTCCAGCTTCTCCCTCTCAGACTGCAGGGCAAATTCTATCATTTTTAGGTCATTGCCCCCTGAGGGGTTCCTTCATCTGAAGCACCCCAATCAATCTTGCCTCATTTCACATCACCAAATCCAGAATTGCCTGTTCCTTATTGGGGTAAAAACAATGACTGCAGATACCACAGCTGCTCCAAAAACCATCTTGTAGACATTCCATGAATTCCTTTTCTTGAGGTGTCTGAGCAGGCATTTTTAACCATGGAATTGGGCAGGCAACATAGCCTTCAGGATTCATGCCCATAGCTGTAGAGAACACTATCTATCCTCCTAACTATACACTACTGCCTTCCTATATCTTCCCCCTGAGTTCCCTGTACCATGGTCATCTTCCCTGCAGTGCTCTTGTCCACATAATTTGCAAGAGCTCAGCAACTATTGGACAGTCATAGGAATCAGTGCTCTTCAAACACTACCCTCAGGTCTCAGACTAGCTTCACTTGCAGTGACACCTTCCTGTCCCTGTTCACTGGCCAAATTAGAATGACCTAATCTGAGGGGTGTGACTGCCTCATGGAACAAAGTGACCAGGTAACTTGCTACTTCCCCGATATGACACATGGCCTGCTGCTCACATTCCTGATTCTCCACTAATTCTAATTTTCCCTTATTGGATCCTAATTTTCTTGAGGTGCAAACAATTACTGAAGATGTGTTTGCTCTTGATCAGTTTGGTGACCAGCAGCTTCCACATACTATGGCAGCGACACATAACCAGTCCTGCCACCACTAATTTATCTTATTTAATTTTATGAATGAATTTCTCTTATATTCCTGCATTTTGCTCTTGAAGAATCCCCTTTGTTTATGTGTTACTGTAATTTTTTATACCAATATTAATCATAATTTTAATTGAATACTTTAAAGGTATTTAAAAATCTATAGACCTAAATACAAACTAAAAAATTTACTTTTTCTACATTGACTCTGTAAGCTTGCTGTGTACATATTGGCCTCTGCAGTTCCTATGTTGCAAAGGGATCATTGGCTGTAGTATATTTCATGACAACTGATGACTGTGAAAGTTGCTATATAAATGTAAGATTGCTTTACAACAACACCCAACTGATCTTCAAAGGATTATACTAAAGAGATAACCAAGGCTAGAGAACTGGCTATAATGCAACACTGTAATGTGGAATGCAAAAGAAAAATGAGTGATTGAAATTCTAAAATAGCTCTCCTTTCCACCAATATTAAAATTATATATTGTTACAATCTGGTTAAGGACCATTAACATTTGAAAAAAAATCCAAATACTTTGTTTGCCCCATTAAAATGATGCCACAAGATAGTGTATTTCTTTTAAACAAAAACTTGTATTACGTATAAAATAATTTAATAAATCCAGCAATATTAATTTGATACTATGGCTTTTAGCTGTAGATGTTAAGTACACAGGTCAATTACATTCCCAAGAATTTTCCTATAAGACACATAATTCTGAAGTTTATAAACTTCTGTAGGAACCAGCCATAAGTAATTTCATTTACAGTCTCTTGGCAATGGAGGCCTCAAGTCCCTTGTTCTCGTTACTCTTCAATACTTCCAAGCTAACCTGCTGGCTACTTTCTTTTGCATGAGGTCTACTGTGGATTCTCTCACTAGCTTCAAACCAGACAATTCTCCAGCTTTTCTTTCTAAAGGATTCAAACTGAGATTAAACCTCACCCATCTTCCACACGGTTAATGATGAAGTTAGGATTTTACTCTATTTACCGTGCAGGTCTGTCTCACATTCATTTGGCTGAATTCTCTGAGTGAGGTGCAAATAACATGAACACCAAAAAGGAACCACAAACCTCTTCCAGCCGATAAATTGAAACCAGAGAGCATTGTGACCTTCTCTGGGCTGTCTTCAAACTGACTGGTAGATTCATTATCCTTAATGGCCATTAGCACCTCTCAAGAAATGGAGATGCCCATGTTGGACTGGGATGAACAAAGTCAGAAGTCATATGACATCAGGTTATAATCCGACAGGTTTATTTAAAGTCACAAGCCTTGGTCAGGTGAAGTCTCGGGATTTGTCTCTCAGGGTTTATTGTTTGTCTTCAACTTAATTTATGTTTACTTTCTAAAATAATTCACAGCCAAAAGTTAAACTTGAAAACATGAGTCATGAGCTATATACTTGCAACAACATTTATATTTAATGAAAATCCCACACTGAGCACAAAGATCTTCGTTTTATTTAGGACCCGATTCATATAGAGATCAGTGATTCTCGAGCAGGGGCTCACAGTGTCTTTCTAGCGTTCTGAGTAATAATGTAGATGTGTGGACTGGCTGGTCTTGGGGGTGGGCAATGCAGTTTAGGTAGAAGGAAGATGCAAGCAAAGAGGACAGTCTGTCTCACCTATGATTCATGAAAGTTGCTATATATGCAAGTAACCTCTAAATTAATGGTTTCCAACCTTTATTGATAAAAATCTTGAAAATATAGTGTGAATTTCTATACAATTCCAACCCTCTCTTCTATTAAAACAATGAAAAACTAAATCATAGTCTTAAATTTTAGATAGTTGTAACATATTATTATGGATTATAGCTTGCTGGCATATCATAATTATTTCAATTTAGTTCTTTTGACCTGAGATAAACTCTTCTGTATTCTAAAAGCAAAGGGCCCTGGGGAACTCCAGTTGAAAATCACTGTTTCCAGTAAACATCTGCAATCACCTGTTGGATATAGCACAAGGGACAAAAGGGATCAAAGGGTATTGGGGGCGGGAGAGCGGAACAGTTGAATGACCAACCATGATCATAACGAATGGCCTTCTCTTGTTTCTTTAAAAGGGTAATTCAAAATACAATTTATTATGCAGAATTTGAGCACTGCTGCTTAATTGTTGGAGGTGTCTGGTAATAGATTACTAAAAATTTGCAAAGGGATGCTCCAATCAAGGTTCTGATGTCCTGCAGCAAGCAATAGCAGCACCTTCGCCGAGGCCGATGGGTTTGAATTGTGCATTAGCTCCGTTGCTGGGGAGGAGGAGCGGTACCGACTTGAGTGGCACCGTATTCGACCACAGAGGAGCTGAGCCACTCGACAGGATGCACAAGCAACATGGGAGGTTCCTGGGACCGGGGTTAATGCAAAGTAAGACAGTGCTGGGTGTGGAAGTAGCCCTGTTGTATTATTAGTTTTTTTCTTCTTCAGTTTGCAATGGCTGCAATCCTCTCCGGGCAATAAGTGCGGGGGAAAGCCGGCTAGCATGTCGGATCGGGATGCGGTGGACGGGATTCGCTTCCCCGGCGGCGCTGAATGTCAGCAGCAGCAGCAGGAAGAGGCTGAAGCTGCTGCCGCGGCTGGAGCCAGGGCTGGCCGGGATCTCAAGGAGTGGCTGCGGGAGCAATTCTGTGACAGTCCCATGGAAGGGGGCGAGGACACCCGGCTGCACGATGCCACCTATGTGGGCGACCTGGACACCATCACCAGTCTCCTCCAAGAGGACAACTTCAGGAGGTGAGGGCACTGTTGTTGCTGATAATATTCCACGCATCATTCCTGGCCTGGCCGACATTAGTGGGCAAGACAAAGGTATTAGAAATGTAAGGGTAAAAACAAGGACTGCAGATGTTGGAAACCAGACTCTAGGTTAGAGTGGTGCTGGAAAAGCACAGCAGGTCAGGCAGCATCCGAGGAGCAGGGAAACCGACGTTTCGGGCAAAAGCCCTTCATCAGGAATAGAGGCAGGGTGCCTGAAGGGGAAATGAGGAAACTGGTGAAATCCATATTGATGCCCTGGGGTTGAAGTGTTCCAGGGCGGAAGATGAGGCATTCTTCCTCCAGGCGTTGGGTGGTGAGGGAGCGGTGGTGGAGGAGGCCCAGGACCTGCATGACCTCGGCAGAGTGGGAGGGGGAGTTGAAGTGTTGGGCCACAGGGCAGTTGATTGGTGCAGGTGTCCCAGAGATGTTCCCTAAAACGCTCTGCTAGGAGGCGTCCACTCTCCCCAATGTAGAGGAGACTGCATCGGGAGCAATGGATACAATAAATGATATTGGTGGATATGTAGGTAGAACTTTGGATGTGGAAGGCTCCTTTGGGGCCTTGGATGGAGGTGAGGGAGGAGGCGTGGGTACAGATTTTGCAATTCCTGCGGTGGCAGGGGAGGGTGTCAGGAAGGGAGGTTGGGTTGTAGGGGAGCGTGGACCTGACCAGGTAGTCACAGAGGGAATGGTCTTTGTGGAAGGTGGAAATGGGTGGGGAAATATATCCCTGGTGGTGGGGTCCGTTTGGAGGTGGCGGAAATGTCGGCGGATGATTTGGTTTATGCGAAGGTTGGTAGGGTGGAAGGTGAGCACCAGGGGGTCTGTCCTTGTTACGGTTGAAGGGGTGGGGTCTGAGGGCGGAGGTGCGGGATGTGGATGAGATGCATTGGAGGGCATTTTTAACCACGTGGGAAGGGAAATTGTGTCTCTAAAGGAGGTGGCTTTCTGGTGTGTTAAATGGTGGAACTGGTCCTCCTGGGAGCAGATATGGCAGAGGAATTGGGAATACAGGATGGCATTTTTGCAGGAGGTAGGGTGGGAAGAGGTGTAACCCAGGTAGCTGTGGGAGTTGGTGGGTTTGTAAAAAAAAAAAAATGTCAGTGTCCAGTCATTAATGGAGATGCAGAGGTCCAGGAAGGGGTGGGAGGTGTCAGAGATGGTCCAGGTGAATTTAAGGTCGGGGTGGAATGTGTTGGTGAAGTTGATGAATTGCTCAACCTCCAAAGGAGCACGAGGTGACGCCAATGCAGTCATCAATGTAGCGGAGGAAGAGGTTGGGGGGGGGGGTTAGGTGTAACTACGGAAGATGGACTGTTCTACGGAGCAAACAAAGAGGCATAGCTGGGGCCCATACGGGTGTCCATGGCTACCCCTTTGGTCTGGAGGAAGGCTTTTGTTTTCTTTAATGCATTTTTTTTAAGAGACTAGCTTTTTTTACATTTTTGAAGCAATTTTTACTGATCCCTTCCCAATTACTCCCTTGGCCTGGATGACAGGTAAGAAGATGGGCAGCTAATGTTTCCAACTGTGCACCAAACCAACCAGTCTTTCCTCATTACTCAAATCTTCTCAGGTATCAGTTTTAGTAAATCTCATAATTTGCCCTCCTCATGGCCTTTGATGTCTTTTGTAGATTAGGTGGCAGAACATCAGATATAATTCTAATCAATGATAAGTACAGTTTGTAAAGCAGGATCTTTTTGCTAATGTAGTATATGGTACTATTTACAAAGGCCATGTAGACTGAATGTGGACTTACTGTAGCCTGACATAAAAAAAAACGAAGTGTGGATGCTGGAAATCAGAAACAAAATCAGAAGTTGTTGGAAAATCACATCTGTGAATAGAAAGCAGAGTTAGTGTTTCGGGTCTGGTGACCCTTCTTCAGAACTGTCTGACATCGAGTTGTGGATCCAGACAAGCATTAGAAAGAAAATCCACTTTCATGGTTTAATGTTTAATCTGATATTTCCATCAGATTCAGTGGGGGAAAAAAAATGATATGGACATATGAATTACAAACAGAAGTAAGTCATTCGGCCCTTCATGTTTATTCCGCCACTCAATAAGATAATGGCTGCCCTGTTTGTGTTCTGAATCCATATTCACATTCATCCCTTCCTTTATCTAATAAAAATCCATCCACTTCCATCTTAAAATTATTCAAAGACCCTGACACTACTGCCTTCAAAGGCAGAGAGTTTTGAGGTGTGCAGCTCCTGAGAGGAAAAAAAACTCCCCTCAAATCTGCCTAAAGGGGTGCTGCTAATTTTAGAACAGTATCCCCCTTGTTCTGGACCAACCTCCTAGAGAAAAAAATCCCTTCCGCATCCACCCTATCAAGAACTTTCAATTTCTTCAGTTAAATTGCTTCTTGCTTTTCCAAACTCTGTGCAAGCTAGGCTTGTTTCCACCAATCATTCCTCATAAGACAACCTGTTCATTCCAGGAATCAATCCAGTAAGCCTCCTGTGAACTGCCTCTAATGCATTTACATCCTTTGTTAAATAAGGAGACCAAAACTGTACACAGTATTCGAAATGTGGTTTCTGCAATACCTATATACTGCAGGATGACATCTTTACTTGAGCATGGAATTTGAGAGTAATTAAGGATTGCATCCCATTAGCCTTGCATACTATTTTTATGTGACACATACATGACAGCATTGCAATCCTGCTACATCTTGGAATTCTACAGTCATTCACCATTTAACAAATACTCAGCTTTTTTGTCCCACCTGCCAATTGAACATCCTCAGATCTTCTCTTTTATTATACTCCATCTGCCAGATTTGTTTATAGTCATGTAACACTTCTATGTTGTCTGCATCCTCTGCCGTGTCTGCTCCCAAGAGAATCCATTCCACACCAGAACATCCCAGATGGCCTCCTACTTCAAGGACTGCAATTTCCCCTTTCTTGTGGTCACCAATGCCCTCCAGTGCATCTCCTCCCCTTCCCACACCTCTGCCCTTGAACTCCACCCCTTCAATCGTAACAAGGACAGACCCCCCCCCCCCCCCACCTTCCACCACCCCACCCACCAATCTCGGGACACAATGCATCGTCCTCCACCGTTTCTGCCACTTACCATCAGACTCAACCACCAGAGATATAGTTCCCTCCCCACATCTATCTGCGTTCCACAGAGATGATTCCCTCCGCGACTCCCTCCTTAGGTCCACGCTGAGCACTGATCTCTGCAGGACTCAGTTTGCCACATCCTGTCCATTATTGCAGACTCAAGTTTCTGCCATCCAGCCAATCATGTTACTCCCTATGCCATGAGCTCCTATTCACCTTATCAGATGCCTTCTGGAAATTCAATTCAGTACATCAGCTCGCTCCTCTTCATCCACATTGTGTTACTGCTTCAAAGAATTCCAAAAAAATGGTTCAACACAATTTTCCATTCACAAAACCATTGCTGACTCTTCCCAGTTACCTTGAGTATTTCCATATGCCAAGTTATAAGCTCCCTTAATGGTCAATTCTAACAGCTCCCCTGTGGTAGATGTCAGGCTAACTGCAAATGTTCCAATTTCTGTCTCCTTTTTGAATAGAGGGATTATATTATTATTTTCTGCTGTAATGAAACTTTCCAGAATATTAACAAATTTTGGAAAATTAACATCGATACAACTACTACCTCATTAGCTGTTACTTTTAGCGTCCAAAGATGAAGGATGTTGCTAGGGTTGGAGGATCTGAGTAATAGGTAGATGCTGAACAGGCTGGGGTTGTTTTCCCTGGAGTGTTGGAGGCTGAGGGGTGACCTAAGAGGCATTTGGATGGGTATATGAATAGGAAGGGTTTGGAGGGATATGGGCCAGGTGCTGGCAGGTGGGACTAAATTGGGTTAGGATATCTGGTCAGCGTGGACGGGTTGGACCAAAGGGTGTTTCCATGCTGTACATCTCTATGAAGACCCAGAGACAGGAACCTGCAGTTCCATCAGTTTAGTCTGTACCATTTCCTTTGTGATTACTTTTTTTTAACCAAGTTTCTCTCTTCTTTCAACCTCACGATTTCTAGGTTTTAGTGGGATTTACTTCATAATCACTATTATGAAGACAAACAAAATACATTTATTCATGACATTTCTTTACCATGTACTGTTAACTCCTCATTCATACTCTTTAAAGGACCAATACTCAATTTGCTTACTTTTTTTGAAACCTGTGGAAGCTCTTGCTATCTGTTGTTACATTTCTAGCTAGCTTTCTCTCCTGTTCTAACTGATTAATCCTGATTAAACTATATGCTGTCCTTTGTATTCTGAATAGTCATTTAACTTGCCATTCTTTGTGCAGTTATGTTTTTTTCTTCAGTTTTATGTCCTCCTTACCTCCTTTAGTTAACCATAGAAGGTGAGTCCTCCCCATGGAATCTTTAATTTTGGTAAGAATGTACTTGTACTTATTCATAGTATCCTGAAGTAGCCCTGTAAAAGTCTGCCACTGCTACTTCACTGACCCATCGGCTAGCTTATTCTAGTTCTTTCTAGTTTTCATGCAGACACATTTGCCTTTTTAAATTTTAAAATAGTAGACCCGCTCCTCTCCCTTCTCAAACCAGATATAAAATGTAATCATATTATAATCACTATTTTCTAGGATTGCCTTTTATTCTGAGGTAATTCATTAATCCCATCAAGTTATACAATAATCACTTATATAGCATGCTGGAATGTTAGTTTGATACAAGTATCTGGTAATGCACCATTATTAGCAAGGGATGTCATCCTTGTTTCTGTCATCATTCACTAGACTGATTGATGTGGAGTTGTTTGTTGTTCTCATGGTCTGTGGCTTGTAAGACAACACATGCTGTCAACTACATATCAGTTATAAACTACTAAACATGTTTGTTACAAATACATATGCTCAAGAACCAGAGAGTCAATGCAGTTGGGGTTTTCCTGATTGTAGAGCAACTTGTTCATATACAAGACTACACAACTACACCACATTTCACTAATTTTGTTAGTAAATAACTTGGACTTGTATCCAATATTAAATTTGCATGAAAGTCTGTTGCTTCCCTCTGTATCTCTCTCAGCTTTCTCTGAAGGGACCATCGAGGCCTTGTTGTGAGTTGCAACCCAAACTGCCCCGTTCTCCTCCCTTGTTACTTTCTCTGACCTGTCCTGGCTTTTCCTCCTTCTGCACTTCGCTTCTTGCTTGAGAATGTATGTTTGTATGTGAGCTACCCTGGATCTTATTGTGGATAAATGCGTTGATGTCATGACTTTGATGGAAACCTGGCCTGTGGACAATAACATATTATTTTGTCCTGAAACCTCTCTATGCAGCTACATGTTCCATTACCTGCCCCACCCAAGCAACCACAATGGGAGTGTAACCCTCATTCTTACCTTGGTCGCTCTACCTGACCATGATGGCACCTTCTCCAGTTTTGAGTTCCCCATCGCACCACCCATGAGGCCTTGCTCTTCACTCACATAAATGCTCATTGCATTCTAGTATTGTTCTAGTTGTGTGGCTCCAGTATCAAACTTCCCTTTAAACCCTTCTCTTCTGCCCCTTCCACTCTCAGCTCCAACAAAAATCTTGTGGACTTCTTTGCCATTAAGCCTAAGAACTGCTGTTGCATTGTCTCTGCCGCATCCCTTCATTTCCTTTCTCCACTAAGCCAGGTTGACTGAAATTTGCTGAATAACTGAAATGAAGGTCCAGATTGGCCACGATCTAATTGAATGTCTGAACAGACATAAATGTCTGAATGGCCTATTGATTTCATGTTTTTCCCTGATCTAGCCTTGAATCTGCATCCGTCTCCAGTTTCTCTAGTGTCTTGCCTCATGTCCTGTCTGAGCTCCAACAAAGCCATTTCTTTCACACTCATCCCTTCCCTTGCCACTGTGTCAGATTGAGCCACATGTTTCTTAAGTTTGATGTCCTATTTGTGCATGAGCTGAGCTTCTGACTCTGAATCTTTCCTATCACAGAAGCCGGCTCCTTCCACCTCCAGTACGTCGTTGCCTCATCCGTGTTTTTTATCATCTTTGGACAGGATAATTTCAAGTTCTCCCACTTCCCACACTGTGTAAACGCAGCCTCGTCCAAAGTTCTGTTCTTCGTATTCTAACCTGTAATGGATCCATCACCTTTGTGCCTACTGACTCTTCCCCTGTTCTCTGTACTCCCCCTCCCTCCCTCCCTCCCTCTCTCTGTCTGTTCTCACTGAGGGATCATGACAATTCCTAAGGCTTAAAATAGGGTCACTGGTGGGGAGAGGTTTGGGATGAATTGCTTTGTGACCAAGCCTTTCCCCGCCAATGAGACCACCATGTGCCCCACCCCACCCCATCCTGCAACCTTCTCAAAATTGCGCTTTCCTCAAATTCTGTTGTCTATCCTCCATTTACTTTGACTCCCAGGTGGTGGCCATGATGACAACTATCCAGGCCCTAGATGCTGCAGGTCTGTTCATAAACCTCTCCTTGACCTCTATCTCTCCTTAAATAGAAAATGCTTAAAAATCTACCTCTTTTCTGACCATTCCTAATTATTTGGCTTGATTGCAGATTTGATGAATAACAGTTCTGTGAATCACCTCGGCACACGATCTGATGTTATAAGCATCTATGAATGCAGTGGTTTCTGGTGGTTACATCTCCTCAGTGTGAAGTCTCCAGCCTCTGCTTTGACTGAACAGCGTTATCAGGCTGAGAAAACACATCCCACTGCCTTACTCAGAACTATCAGTCGCCTACTCCTTACGAGCTGTGACAATTCACCAACTTTACCACTCCATTTCTATTCTCATAGGGACCTCAACTACTAGTCCACATCCTTCAAACTAAATGACCTCCTGCTCAGCACAAGCACTGTTACAGCATCATGAAGCATTTGGTATAAGGATAAAACAAGTCATGTACGATGCGTAATTTCCCCTTGATTTGCAATCAGAGTGGCCTTGCCAATGAGATGAAGACCTTAAGTGTCAGGTGCAAACCTCAGATCAACTGAAAATTATTGGGAGCAGAAAGGAGGCAGTGTTGACGTATGTATTCATATGTAGGGACCTGTCCTCTGCAGGCAAAAGGAATATGTCCAGGCATTGCTCCTTTTGTTGAATTAACCAAAAGCTTGGGAATTACTAGTTTGCTAGTGCATTTTAGCAATGCCTAAAAAAAAAAAATATCAGAATCAATTTGTCAACCAATTAGCACCTTATCCTCATGTGTATATACGTTGTTCCTCCTTTTCGAATTTGGCATTCCTGTGTGTGTCCTGATGAGTCGACAGCATGCCTTTTTTTTCCCGGCAATAATCAAGTTCTATGCCAACAATCTAATACTAATTTGTATTATTTAGCATCTTCAACAGAGTAAAACGTCCCAAAGTGCTCACAGGAGAATTAATATTTAACGTGGAGCTACTTCAGGAGACATTACACTCCCTGCTCAATACTGTAATACACTGCCAGCCCAATACTGTAACACTCTGCCTGTTACACTCCCAGCACAATACTGTAGCGCACTGATCAGATATAAATTTTAAGTTGCAATTTAAATGAAGAAAGAGATTTGAGAGGGATTTCAGAGTTTAGGGCCTGAGCACTTGAAAGCATGGCCAACAGTGGTAGATCCATTAGAATACTGGATGTTCAAAAGGTCTGAATTGGAGGAGTCCAATCTTTTAAGAGGATTGAAGAGCTGAAGGTGGATGGAACCAAAATTAAAAGCAATGAGATTTCTCAGCATAATTTATCCAAGAATCCTTGGTTTTGATTTTTTGCTTTACTTTTTGCAAGAGGTTATGAGTCAGGATATTGGGTTGTTTGTGCATGTCAGCTACATCCTGTCCGGATGGATCATGCTGTTAGACTTATATGCCTCTTCCCATCCTTCCTTGCACACTTTATTGACGAGTAACAAGCCAACAAGAGCAGAGACTCACTGAGCAAATGTCTAACAGGAATGCTAAGGGAAGCAAAAAAAAAAACCGACCAACGTCCTTTAGCGATCTCAGCAAGTAGAAACTCGGTGGGGTGTGTTCAAAAAGGGACTGTTCTGTTTTCCAGGCGAATCAATGAGAAATCGGTCTGGTGCTGCGGCTGGTTACCGTGCACGCCATTGCGGATTGCCGCTACAGCTGGCCATGCTGACTGCGTGGACTACCTGCTCAAACAAGGGGCTGAGGTGGACTTGGTTGATGTGAAGGGGCAGACGGCGCTGTATGTGGCTGTCCTGAACGGTCATTTGGACTGCACCAGGATTCTCGTGCAGGCGGGGGCTGACCCGAATGGAAGTACCCACCACCGCAGCACGCCCGTCTATCATGCCTCGCGAGTGGGACGAGCAGACATCCTCAAAGAGCTCATCAAGTAAGTTGGCGGCGGGGGGGGGGGAGGGGAGGGGTGTGTTGA
>NC_057716.1:18136409-18179863 GCF_004010195.1 Chiloscyllium plagiosum | reverse complement strand
GGGAGGGTGATGGCAGGGAGGGGGTGTGGTGATGGGTAGGAGTGGTGGTGGGGAGGGCAGAGGCAACTGGCCAGGGGGAGTTGTAGAGGGGAGAGAGTGGACTTTACCTCTTGACTGAGGTTGAGTGGCAGGGGAAGTTGACAACGAAATGGTGGGGTTTCTCCAAGAAAGAGGGAGCACCTGTCTCCCCTCTCAGCCTGGTATCTTCTCTCAGCGGCAGTCAGGCTTCACAGGCCATGCAAACTAATTTTAAATCTAAAAGTGCGAGGGATGTAAAACTGGCCTCGCAATCCTCAGAAGCCGGTCCAAGCCCTCCGCGCTCAGAAGCCACACCCCACCAGAATCGCACCCTGGGAAACTTTCAGTTTGGGAAGGCTCGGTGTAGGACACAATAACAGGGGTGTGGGATACCATTTGTGGGTTGGTTACACTATCTGACCTGAGGGTGGTCGTGGAACCGCACCATCATACACCAGGCAGATTTCCCTTCCCTGTCTTCGGTGTGTTTTGAGTCAGCTGTTTGAATCCCGGTGAACACTTGTTTCTTTTCTGGGATGGGTTGAGATGTCCCAGATAAAAGGACGGTCCCTTCTCTGTACCATTTATCAGTGATCCCTGCTGCAAAATACATTGGCTGAGTGTACAATCAAGACAATGAAAACCCCCTACTATTCACTTAAAAAAATATGTTTTATAGATTTTTTCTGCCCTCTTATCTAAGACCATAAAAAGAAAAATAGGCCATTCTGCCCCTCAAACCTGCTCTGCTGTTGATTTGGTACGTCGCTGATGTGTCTTAACTCCCTTAACCTCGCCCTTAACCATACAAAAAAATCTTATCAATCACCAATTAAAAGTATTCAATTGACCTCCTGCCCTTTAACTGATTTATGGTGGAGAGAGTTCTGGATGTCCTCTATCCTTTATGTAAGGAAATGTTTCCTGGCATCTGAAACAAAAACAAATTGCTGGAGAAACTTAGCATGTCTGGCAGCGTGGAGTCATACAGTACAGAAACAGACCCTTTGGTACCACTCATCCATGCCAACCAGGTATCTTAAATTCATCTAATTCCAATCTGTGGAGAGAGAGCAGAATTAATGTTTCGAGTCCAGAAACCATTCTTCAGAACTGATAGTAGCTTGGAAAAACTGTTATGTACATTGAGGACAGGCGTTTGGGTTGAGGGTGGGGATGCAGAGAAGAGGGAGTGAGCAGATAGATGAAGAGTGAGCCTACAGAGAAAGAGAATGAGAGTCAGGCAAAGGGATTGATGATAGTAAGCCAGGCTGATAACAGGAAAGCGTAAGTGGGTTAAGCTGTGCTGAAAGCTGCCCATGTGAATGCAGAGCCTGGGTGTGGGTAAAAGACGTAGGTGTTCAGGTTCCATCATTATTGAACTCAATAATGAGTTCTTAACACTGCAGGGCCCCCCAAGCAGAAAATGAGATACTGAATGGCCCAGTTCTAATGTTAAGGAAGGAAAGCCTGCCCTGGTGTGGGATATTAGAAAATAATTAGTGCCTGTCCTCTATGGTACCTTGCTAGTCCCCCATAGATATTTGTTGAGAGTCTGATTAATTTGGGCTACCATGAAGGTCTTGACTTTTCAACCTGTACCTTTCCTGAGGAATAGTGACCTTCAGGTTGAACTCACCAGCAGTCATCTCTCTCTAATGAGAGAGAGCAGCCTCTGGGACTATCGCGACTTTACAACATAAATAAAGCGTGCAGCAGTCAAGGCATTATTAGTAGGAGCATGGAGTTCAGGAGAGAGGAG
Source organism: Chiloscyllium plagiosum (assembly GCF_004010195.1). NCBI lineage: Eukaryota > Metazoa > Chordata > Chondrichthyes > Orectolobiformes > Hemiscylliidae > Chiloscyllium > Chiloscyllium plagiosum. The sequence continues at coordinate 18,178,083 of NC_057716.1, read as the reverse complement.
GTTATGTAAAACTTTTATAAAACACTAGTTTGGCCTCAGTTGTGCTCACTTGTGGGTGCAGCACTTTAGTTAGGATGTGAAGGGGTTGACGAGAGTTCAGAAACGATTCCAGGGTTGAGGTACTTTAGTTATAGAGATAAATTGGAGAGGATTTCTCAGAAAAGTTTGAGGGGAGATTTGACAGAGGTGTTCAAAATCCTGAGGGATCTGGACAGAGTAGAGAGAGGGGACAACTGTTTACATTGCTGGGAGGATTGAGAATAATAATGCGCAGATTTAAGATAATTTGGTTTTTAAAAAAAATGAGAAGTGTTTTCATGCAATGAGGACCGAGGATCTGGAATGAACTGTCTGAGAGTTTGGTGGAGGCCTTCACAAGGGAATCAGGGCATTATTTTAAATGATGAAGCTTGGGGAATGGCACCAGGAGGATTGCTCCTGCAGAGAGTTTACGGAGACAAGATGTATCGAAAGACCTCTTGCTGTGCAGACCATGCTATAATTCCGTTATCAGCTTGTGCTATGAATACTCTCTGCCAGAGGGTGTGGTGGAGGCTGGTACAATTGCAACATTTAAGAGGCATTTGGATGGGTATATGAATAAGAAGGGTTTGGAGGGATATGGGCCGGGTGCTGGCAGGTGGGACTAGATTGGGTTGGGATATCTGGTCGGCATGGACGGGTTGGACCGAAGGGTCTGTTTCCATGCTGTACATCTCTGTGACTCTGACCTTCAGTGTAGAATGTTGACCTCAAGTGCTTCATAGGTTTGCCTCATAGACTGATTTGGATTTGTTAATATTACAAAGAATAAAGGAAATTACAGCACAGGAACAGGCCCTTAGGGCCCTTGGTCCTCCAAGCTTGCGCTGATCCAGATCCTCTGTTATCTATTTTCTAAGGATCCCTCTGCTCCATGTCCGTTCATAATGTTTTCATTTTTATTTTGTGGTGTGTTATATGATTTTTTCCTCTTCCCCCACCCACCTGAGTCTTCTCACTGCAAGCTCTCCTGCATGTTATAGAGACCATTGTATTGTAGACCTCAGATCCTCCATTCCTGATATGCTTAATCCCTCAGCCTGATGGTGAACAGTGAGAGACACAATCCACCAAATGTGCATACGCTGCACACTTGCAGCAGAATTAATTCAGATACGAATGCAAATGGAAATCTTGAACAATGACTCTTTCTCGCCTTCACTTATTTCTAGCTAAAATACTGAGACCATTCAAACCACTGTGTCAGGAGGACAGGAATTTTCTTTGTGTGGTTTAACACTGTATCACAGAGAATGAAGCAGCACTGAAGAAAACCATACAGCCTATTATGCCTGGGCTGGCTGTTTAAAAAGAACTATACATTTAGTTACACGCACCCTGTCATTATGCCACAAATGTTTCTTCGTTGAGTATTTACCCAATTTTCTTTTGCAAGTGAGATTTTTAATCTGCTTCCATTGCATCTATGAGAAGTAAAATCTCAGATCTGAACAAACATGAGAAAAAAAAAATCCATTTTGCCCGTGATCTTTTGCCAATTAGATTCATGGTTTTAAATCCGTGTTCTTTGGTTACTGACCTTCCTGTCAGTGGAAGTAATCTCTCCTTTTTACTATATCATGATGTTGCACATTTCTGTTAAATCATCCATTTAGCATTCTCTGCTGTACTTGCTGCAATCCCATCTCATGTATAAATACCAACATACAAATTAGGAGCAGGAATAGGCCAGTCTAGTCTGCGCCACCATTTAACAAGATCGTGGCCTGAATTCCGTTTTTCCCACCAACCCCTCCTCACAACATGACCCTCTGAGAGAGCAAAATCCTTGTTACCTCCATCTTAAACCTTTTATTTTTAATCTCTGTCCCCGAGATATAGTTTCCTCACAAGGCAAAACATCTTGTCAGCTTATTTTCTGTTCAGCCCCCTTGGATCCTTGTATGTCTCGATAAGATTACCTCTCATTCTTCCAAACTGCAATGGTTGCAGGCCCAGATTCCAGTCTTTCCTCATAAAATAAGGTGCCTGTCCCATGTATCAATCGAGTGAACCTTCTCTGAACTGGTTATAATGCATTTACATTCTTCCTTAGATAAGGAGATCAAAACTGTACACAATGGTATGGATGTGTCCTCAGCAGCATGTTATACAGCTGTTATAAAACACCCTTGCTTTTATATTCCATTTCCTTTGTCTTCCTGATCACTTGCTGTGCCTCCACTGTAACATTTTGTGATTCATGTTGCAAGGTATCCATCCTTATGCACCTCAAGAGTAAGGCAATTGCTCTCCATTGAAATAGTGTGCTGCTGTTCTATCCTTCCTGAGAAAATGGACAAGTTCACCATTTTCCCACATCATACTCAAGCATTTACACCGTGGACATGCATGTCATTGAGATTCAACTTCAGAATGAGTGAATGGTTCGTTTCACAGTTTACATTTATGTTTCAGACACGGTGCGGATGTCGATGTTAATCATCATGTATCTAGTCGTGTCTCAATGCCTGCTGCCAGGAGATTCACATCACTAGGCGTGTGTCCTCTCTACATCAGTTCTGCCTATCAGCATCTCCAGTGTTTCAAGTTGTTGCTGAAAGCTGGGGCGAACCCCGATTATAACTACTGGGGCCAGGTAGACGTGACGGCCTTTCCCCGTGGATCGCCGGTCTGTGTTCTCGATGCTGTTCTACGTCACGGCTGCGACGCACAGTTTGTAAAACTTTTGATTGACTTCGGTGCTAACTTGAACCTGGTTAATTGGGAGGGTTTGGATGCAGAAACAATGGGACGGATGAAGGTGAATGAAGAGGCCTTGCAGATCTTCAGGGCTGCTAAAGGTAACATTGCAACAAAGCAGGGTTTCAGCTTTATTTCCTGACTCAGCAACATTTCTGAATGTAACTTTTATTAACCAAAAGCATAGATGTAGTTTGTGGCTAATGAAATACATATTTATTAAACTTAACCGTAACAATACCTCCGTTAATAATACCTTGTCAATTGTTATCTCACTACCTGTATGCTTAGCAACTGCTTTATGATAGGTTACCAGGTTTTTGCTTATTGTTTTCTCTTTCAAGAAAATTGCAACGTGAATCAGTGGTTAGCGCTGATGCCTCACAGTGCTAGGGACCCAAGTTTGATTCCAGTCTCAGGCAACTGTCTGTGTGGAGTTTGCACAATCTCCCCGTGTCTGGGTTTCCTCCAGGTGCTCTAGTTTCCTCCCACAATCCAAAGACGTGTAGGTTAGGTGGATTGGCCATGGGAAATGCAGAGTTACAGGGATGGGTGGGTCTAGGTGGGATGCTCTTTGGAGGTCGAGTGTGGACTCGATGGACTGAATGGCCTGCTTCCACATTATAGGGGTTCTATGAAGTTGTGCACAGTAGATCGGAGATTTTCAACCTTCATGTTTCATTGGTGCTTCCCCCCCCCCCCAAGTTGTAGAACCTCCACAAATTTCCATGCAACACAAGGATATTTTCTATGTAAAAATAACTCGTGAATGGTCTGCCTGATCCTTGGCTGTTGTCCATTGATGCTCTGTCCTGGGCTGTGTGCTTGATGGTCTTTGTCAGTGTGGATTTACCAGTGCCCACGCTCTGGGGCAGGGGGTGGAGACCAGACCCTTGAGTGAATCTTAGTTGGAGCAAATACTGAACCTGTGCTGTTGGTGTTATTCAGAACTACTTGCTAGCTGTCCAGCCAACTAAGCTAACTATCCCTCGGATAGACAATTAAACATATACAGCAAACTTTGTTTTAACCTGCACCTTATGAACCAGCATTCTTGATAAACCAGCAAAAATTATATATCTCCTATACCAGAAGTTAACTGTACTTTCATGATGTTAGAGCAGTCAGTTGAGGATGCGAGTGAGAAGGCTGTCAGTAAATTTTATTTAAGACAAAGTTAGATTATTATTTCAGTGAATAATGCCTCAAATAAAGTAGAACAGTGATGTGTATACCGTCTGCGTTGTTTCTATTTGTGTGTGTTTTTACATTGATTCTGTGGACCTCTTGATCAATTGGAATATTTGATCAGTCAGCACACTCCTGGTCTCATAGGTCCTGGTTAATAAAAAGTTTGCTGTCTTTATTCTTACAATGACTCGGTGGGTAGCACTCGTATTGAATTGAGGTTGTGGATTCGATGCAGAGATCTAGGCCTACACCAGGGTATAAGCAGGACCGAGTGAATGCTGCACTGTCAGAGATTCTATCTTTCAGACAAGTTGAAAATCGTACAACATCGGATTATAGTGTTCTTCTACAAAATCTCACCCTGGGATCTTTAATGCACAATTCGGGCCTTGATTTAGATGTCTTATCTGAAAGATGATGTGGCGGCGCTGGTGTTGGACTGGGGTTAAAAATACAAAGTTAAAAATCACAACACCAGGTTATAGTCCAACAGGTTTATTTGGAAGCACTCGCTTTTGGAGCGCAGGTCCTTCATCAGTTGGCTGTGTTGAAAGAGCAGCATTCCTAAAGCTAGTGTTTCCAAATAAACTTGTTGGACTATAATCCGATGTTGTACGATTTTCAACTTGTCTGAAAGATAGAATCTCTGACAGTGCAGCATTCACTCGGTCCTGCTTATACCCTGGTGTAGGCCTAGATCTCTGCATCGAATCCACAACCTCAATTCAATACGAGTGCTACCCACCGAGTCATTGTAAGAATAAAGACAGCAAACTTTTTATTAACCAGGACCTATGAGACCAGGAGTGTGCTGACTGATCAAATATTCCAATTGATCAAGAGGTCCACAGAATCAATGTAAAAACACACACAAATAGAAACAACGCAGACGGTATACACATCACTGTTCTACTTTATTTGAGGCATTATTCACTGAAATAATAATCTAACTTCGTGATTCTATCTACCACCTACAATATTATAGTTTTTGTGTGGTGCAAGAAGACACCTCAAAAGGAAAGGCAATGCCGATTGCTGGTCTGAGTTGCTATTTGAACTTGTACTGATCAATGTTTAAACGTGGCCTTGAGGTGTGAAGAGAATTTGGTTGTGACCCACAGTAGTGTCACAGGATGAGCAATCATGGTTGTGAGCTTCCTCTCCTTTAATGTGGCAGTGGTCAGTGATATATTAGAATGTTTGCTGATTTGTTTATAGTAACAGTTTGTACAGCTTAAGTAAACCTGATTGTTTAACAATCGGCACATCTTTATCAGGAAGACAGGAAGGATAAGTAAGCCAGTGACTTTGCACAGGAAAAAGCAGAGGATTAAGCTAAGAGAGACAGTTTGTATCATCGTTGCAGTGGTCAATGAGAAAACATGGAGTAGATATACACTATGATCTATTACCCCATAAACAATGTGGCATAATAAAACCATTGCTATAACTTAATGTACTGTATCCATATATTCTACAGTAACAGTGTGCTTTATAAACTGAGTTGTCTTAGCAATCTAGAGCCCCAGGCTAATGTTTGAGGACATGGGTTTGAGTCCCACCCTGGGATGTAGTGAAATTTGAGTTTTAAAAATGTGGAATTAAATTAGCCGAATTGTGATTGTGAATAGGTTGTCATAAAATGACAGAGTTTCAAAGAATGAGAGGTGATCTTGTTTGAACTTACAGGAATAGCTAGGGTGAGTGTAGCTAAAATGTTTCTCCTGCTTGTTGTTTAGAACCAGGGGTGCAGTTTCAGAATATTGCAAACCTTTGGAATTCTCTACCTCAGTGGGCCGTGGGATCTCATTCTTTGAGTATGTTTAAGCTAAAGATTGATAGATTACTGATTTACCAATGGTGTGCAGGATAATGAGAATGGGCTGGGAAAAAGGAATTGAGTGTTCAATTAGCTGTGATTGTATTGAATGGCAGAGCAGGCTCAATACTGCTCTTTCTATGTCCTCAGTTCCAGTGTTTATTTGTTATCCTCCCTGGGTGTCCTCTTATAGCTGATTTAATACCAGTGATGGGATGAGACCTATTTTTATTTGGGCATTCATTAAGCACCTAAAGCTCTTAATTGATGGCAGGCAATTGGCACAACAATTTTTCCAAGCTGTCTATTTTGACAATGAGATATATATGTAAGAATTGCCAAAGCAAGCATGGCCTCTGGGCAGATTTTGACCATCCACCTGGGGTTGGAGAGGTGGAAGTCTGCTGACCAAGCTGAAAGACCTTGCAGTAATAGCCTGCACTCTCTGTTGTGTCAGCCTCTTGACGACCATTTCCACATTAGCTGCCTTCAAAAGCTTCTGAAGATTAGTTAGCAGCTCAAAGTACCAGATACTGAGGAACATATTGGAGCCGGCAAACCAAGCATTCATACTGCGTTGGGACAGTTGCAACAGCAATTTGGTCGGGCTGGTCATGGAGCCATTATGCCTCATTTTGCAATAAAATAAAGCACAGCAAATAGTTAGAATGCTAGGAAGTTTCAGAGAACCCATTCCAGTCTCTGAGTTCATAGGCTAAGGTTGAGCATCAATTGTGGGCAAACCATAAATAAAAATAGGTAAATGTACCAAAGGGCCTCCACTCCCCTCACCGTGAAGAAATTACCAGCAAGATTTCATTTTTTCTAAATTTTAACTGTAACATGAATCTGAGCCAATACATAGTTAACATGAGTTACCAGGTAAATGATACTTCAGCTAAAAAGATAAATCCCATTTTAAAATTGATACAACAAAGCTGCATCTTCCGTAACCATTAGGAACCAGCATGTGACCTGAACTATATATGGCTGCAGAACCTCCTGAGACAGTTAGAGGGTACAGATTCCCAAGAAAACCCTTCAGCTGAACCCTTTTAAATGTTAAACAGGCAAGTTGGCTCAGTCAAAACTGAAGCAGTAAAGATGCTTCACCTCTGCTCTAATTCCACATACCTTTGTGTCCTGCTTAACTATTTAGGACACAACGGGCTCCTTGTAAATGTCCATTCTTTGTTCGCCCCTCTGCTGCAGCTCTCCTATGTGACTACCTTTATAGCTTCCATGTATTAACATCCTTTCTATTGGTACTGCTTTGAGTTGAAAGATCACAAGGTTACATTGACCAGTGGTTCTACTTATTCAAGAAAATTGCAATTACAATGGATTGAAACTCTAAGAAGTTCCATTCAAATATTCTTAAAACTGTTTTAAAGACATTATATCTATCTTATTGCACTGCTTCCAGGTCAAAGATGGTCACAACTTTGATAGGTAATATTGCAAGTTGAGGATTGGCATGCCTAATGAACACTATCCAATCTCACCCTAGGAAAGTTTTCTTCCTTTTCCCAATATAGGTCTTGTTTTACACTGCTGGAATTGAACCTTTTGAGCAAGGATGTTCTAGCTCATAGTTTGAAACAAAGCTAATTACAGTGATGAGAATTTTGGACAACACAATTAAACTTATCCATCAGATGCTGCTGTGTGTTTTACTCCTGCATGAGCAGTAAGTCCCTTGAAATGTGTGTGTAATGAACAGATGATCTTTGAGTGCCATGCGTTTTGATTGCTGTCAATGACATACTTGAAAATATTCCTAAACTGTCCTCTGAAAACCCTAGATCATTTGACCATAATTTCTTGTCACAGATTGTTATGGGATCAAGACACTGATGGCTTTGATAACTGCTGTCGGGCAATTATGAGAGTTGGACATTAACTTTTAATGGGAGTTGATGGAAAGATTTATAAAAGGCAGAAATCTGTTCTGCTAAAAGTTAAAATTTAAAAAGGAACCTAGCTGAATGTGAAGTCTAATAATACTCCTAGCCCTTTTCCAGTTGCTTCAGTTATTGAAGTACATGTCGAATATTTTTTTTCTTCCAGGTCACGAATGGATTTCATCAGTTGTTGCTCTGCTACTTCCAGTTAATCCCTGAGCTGTAACATTTAACTAGTTGGCCTGTATCCCCATTTACCTGGCTGGCTTGTATCATTATTTACCAGTATGATCTGTATCCTTGATGTGGAGGTGCTGGTGTTGGACTGGGGTGGACAAAGTTAAAAGTCACACAACACCAGGTTATAGTTCAGCAGGTTTATTTGGCTTTCAGAGCATGATGAAAGAGCAGGGCTCTGAAAGTTAGTATTTCCAAATAAACCTGTTGGTCTATAGCCTGGTGTTATGTGATTTTTAACTTTAGATAGGTATAGTATTTACATGTATGGTCTGTATCTCCATTTTCCTTGTGTTGATATCAACGCATCTGTCTAAACCTTGAACATTTCAGTTGACTCAACATCCAAAGCCTTTTGGAATGGAAAGCTCTAGGCTTTTGCCAACCTGTGTTATTTTAGTTCACAACTAAGTGACGTAGCTGTAATTTTAAGACTTCCCAAGAAGAAAATGCTTGCATTTATACAGCACCTTTCATAATCTCAGGATGTTCCCAGTACTTTACAGCCCGTGCTTACTAGAGTAGTGTAGTCATTGTTGCGGTGTTGGAAATAAAACAGCCAATACTGCAAACAGCAATATGACAACAACCTGATGTTGTAGTTAGCGATTTTATTCGAGGGATAAACCTGGATGCTCAAGGAGAACTCTCCTGCTCATTGCATTGTCCCATCAGAGAGGGCATATAAAAGCTCAGGTTTTCCTTCTCGCCGAAAGGACAGCATCGGTGGCAGTGTCGAGCTCCCTCAGTTCTCTACAAAAGTGCCAACCTTGATTGTGTGGCAGCATCTCTGAAATGGATCCTGTAATTCTTGACTTTCTGACTACAAGCGGATTGCTGTATGTTTGGTAGCATTTGCCCGTCTTTAGGTAAGGTGCGTAACACTAACACAAGGTGGGTTTTGGGCAGCATTGTTGCTGAAAATAATTGATTGAGTTCTTGCGTCTGTCAGAACCTTTCAAACGAAATCACAATTCCAATGTCTGGAACCTTTTACTTTTAAGATATTTTGCCCAGTCGTAATGAAAAAGCCCTTCCAAAGAATTTTGGAAGGAAAGAGGAATGACTGTAATCATCTGCCACATAAGAAAGGTCAAATAATTTTCATCGTTTTCATGAAGTAAATTGAAATTTTGACTCCCTCTCAGCTTCAGGAATGGGGCAAATGATTGTAATTAGTACATAAACATGTATAGAGTGTACATAAAAAATATAGTCTTAGTCTTGAACTTGTTTGGATTGGTCTTTAATTGATATCTAAATTGGAAAGTGTGCAGAGTTGTGCCATGAGCAAAGATTTCCAAATCGATCAAATAAAGCAAATCCTGACACTTGCGTGGGTCTGGAACACTTTGGGAGTCATGGCAACATTTCAGCTCTCAATGAAAACGCACTCCTTTTTTTTTGACTTAGTGCAGAGAATGAGGGAATATTTCCTGCTTTCACACATGCTGTGAATTCTAGCTTACAATATTCATATCTTAAATTTGGCCAACAAAAGTTGATTTATTTCCTGCGAAGACATTGGGCTTTAGCTTTTTAGAGATTCTACACAGTAGAGAAGTCTGGCATTATTGCTCATTTAAAGGATATTGCTTTCCAAACAGGTACTCCCAGGACACTGACCTCTTCCTGCCGTATAGTTATTCGGAGAGCACTGGGGAAGTTCCGTCTTCATATGATCCAGACGCTGCCAATTCCAGACACTGTCAAAATCTTCCTGTTACATGAGGACACCTGAGGGAGAATCACGTCTCCCTGCCCTGCGTGATCCCTGTTGGACTGAAGCCTCACTACACCAATCTGTCGTCTGGTGAATCGCGGGCAATTCTTGTTTCTGCCACACACAACTGTTGCAACCTGTCTTGGAAAGTGAGTTCATTTTCTTTGCTTTCCTTCCTCTTCCTGCTCCATGTAACTCAAAAAGACTTACCCAGTGAATAAAATCTGTATTTCGTGGGGTCCTATTTGCAAAACACACAGAAACCGCAGAGATCAAATATAAAACCGTGTCCGTACCTTTTTAAAAGGCGTCTGCATTTAAAAAAATGTACTTTGGTCACGAGGATGCATAACATCCACCACCCTCCAGGTGAATTTAATGCATTAATTCAATCTCAGGGGTAAAATTGTGTATGTCATTCAAACTTTTCATTCGTTGCATTTGATGCCCTCCAAAGTTTTCACTTGGATTACTTGTCGACGGTATTCAGGATCCTCTGTGTGTTTCAGTGGGTTCCTTCACTTTGCTGACTGTACAGAGGCTGTGAAAGCAGTCTTTACTTGAGAGTTTGAATGGCATTAGACGTAATCTGATAGAGTTGCAGGGTTGGATTATTCCCAGTTCACTCCGCAACAATTTCCTCAACATTTAAGATGGTGTGGCTTTACTTGGTGAGCAGAAATATGACTTGTTTTCTCGAACCAATATTTGATATTCCCCAGTCACCCCATTTAAGGACACTCCAGCTGCCCCTTTACATTACATTCAAAAAGTTGCCAAGGACTGGGCAACTAGGACTGAGATGAAGCATTTCTTCACTCGGGATAATTAAACTCTGTATTTCTTTGCTACAGAAGGCTGTGGAGGCTAAGTCACTGAATATATTCAAATAAGAGATGCACACGTTGTTTAGATTTTAAGCACATCAGTGGGTATGGAGAAAAATGAATATAACATTGCGACAGAGGATCAGCTGTCATATTGAATGAGGGAGGCATGATGGCTTAGTGGTTAGCACTGCTGCCTCACATCACCAGAGACCGGGGTATGATGCTACCCTCGGGTAACTGTCTGTGAGGACTTTGCACGTTCTACCTGTGGCTGCGTGGGTTTCCTCTGGTTTTCTCCCGCAGTCCAAGGATGTGTAGATTAGGTGGATTGACATGCTAAACTATCCATAGTGTCCAGGGATGTGTAGGTTAGGTGGATTAGCCATGAGGAAAGCAGGGTTACAGGGATAGGGTAGAGGGATGGATCTGGATGGGATGCTCTTCAGAGGGTTGGTGTCGACTCAATGGACCAATTAGCCTGCTTCTACGCTAAGAATTCTGTGAATTGCAGAGGCCGATATCGAATGGCCTACCCCTGCTCCTAGTTTGTGTTTTTAGAAACCAGTAGAAGGTGGCACCACAAATATGTGTCCTTGATGATGGGGAGGCCAGCGCATTATTTACAAAAGATAAGGTTGAAGTCAGCCAGAGTGCAGTTGATTCATCTTGGCAGCTACCTGAGGTATTGCAGATGACCATCTTCAGCCAATTCAGTTCACTGTGTGATATCCAAAAAGCAGCTGAAAGCGCTGGATACTGCAAAGAGCATTCTGGCAGTAGCAGATGATTTGTACTCCAGAATAAACTGTGCCCCTAGCCAAGCTATTTCAGTGAAGCTACAACACTGGCATCTGCCCAACAATGTGGAAATTTGCCCAGGTATGTCCTGTGCCCAAAGGCAGGGGAGGCTCTGGCTTAGTGGCAGTGTCACTGGTTGAGTAATCTGGAGTGCCTACTCTTCTGGATTCGTGGGTTCACATCCCACCACGAATTCAATTTTTAAAAAATCTCAATTAAAATGTAGTCTAATGGTGCCCATGTAACTGCTGTTGATCATTCTTTTTCTAATCCCGGCACGGTGGCTCAGTGGTTAGCACTGCTGTCTCACAGCGCCAGGTACTCTGGTTCGATTCCAGCCTCGGGCAACTGTCTGTGTGGAGTTTGCACGTTCTCCCCATGTCTGTGTGGGTTTCCTCCGGGTGCTCTGGTTTCCTCCCACAGTCCAAAGATGTCAGGTCAGGGGAATTGGCCGTGCTAAAATTGCCCATAGTATTAGGTGCATTAGTCAGAGGGAAATGGGTTTGGTTGGGTTACTCTTTGGAGTGTCAGTGTAGACTTGTTGGGCCAAAGGGCCTGTTTCCACACTGTAGGGAATCTTAAAAAAAAACAAACAAAAATCTGCATCCTTTATGGAAAGGAAAATGCCAGACCTTCCCTTACTCCAGGCCCACAGCAATGTGGTTGACTAACTGCCCTCTGAAATGGCCTAACAAATGAAATTGTTGAATTGTACAGTATAGAAGGAGGCCATTCAACCATTGTGTCTGAACCAGCTCCCAAAGAGCTATCTAGCTCGTCCCACGCTCCAGCCTTTCTCCGTAGTCCTCTCAGTTCATCACTTTCAAATATATGTCCAGTTCTGTTTTGAAACCTGCTGTGGATTCTGTCTCCATCACTGTCCCAGGCAGCACATTCTAATTCCAAACAACCCTCTGAGTAAAGAAGTTTCTCCTCATCTCAGTCCTAGCTCTCCTGCTGACAATCTTGAAATTGTCACCCCTTGTCACTGACTTACCAATTAGTGGAAACAGAATATCCTCCCTCATTGTGTCAAAATTGTTCAGAACCCACTGACATTAAGTTGATAGGTCTGTAGTTTCCTGTGTTGTCCTTTGCCCCTTTCTTAAGAAACAGTATCACAATCTTCAAGCCCCATGGGACTAATCCTCTGTTCAGAAAAGCCTGGAAATTTTCAGTCAATGGCTCCACAATTTGCTCTCTTGCCTCTTTCAACAGTCCAGGCCATGTCCAGGCCTGGTCCAGGCCTGGTGACCTCTTTGCCTAGAATGCTGCCAGCCTTTTTAGTACTTCAGAGTGGGAACTGGGCCATTGTCACCATTTTCCAATTTGGTACAGACAAGCAAAATACACATTTAGTTCAAGTAAGGGATGGGTAATAAATGCTGGCCCAAAGAACAAGTTCTGAAAAAAAAAAATCCAACCTGACCAGCTACCACTCTCAAGCTAGAGCCCTATTTGCTATAGGATTTGGATGCTATACTTCCATTAATCCTCAGGTAGTGGAACAGTCTGTGCCTGAATATTACATGACCGCTGGCATTGCTGAAACCTCACTGTCAACATGCTTGGGGCTACCAGTGAGCGGAAACTGAACTGGACCAGCTGTTTCAATACACTGGTTACAAGAACAGGCCAGAGACTAGGAATTATGTGGTAACTCATCTCCTGCCTCCCCAGAGCCTGTCCACTATCTACATGGCACAAGTTAGGAGTGTGATGGAAATTCCTCCACTTGCCTGGATGAACACTCAAGCTCAACACCACCCAGGGCAAAGTAGCCCGCTTGATTGAAACCCCATTCACCACCTTCAACATTCACTGATGCATAGCAGCAGTAGTGTGTACCATCTACATGATGAATTACAGTCACTCACCATGGCTCCTTTGACAGCACTTTTCAAACCCATGACCACTACCACCTGTAAGGTCAATGGCAACAGGGGCATGGGAACCACTTACAAGTTTCCCTGCAAGCCATACGTCATCCTGACCTGGAACTAAACTGTTGTTTCATCAATGACTTTGGGTCAAAATCCACATGCTCCCCCAAACAGCACTGTGATATCTCCCTGCACTATATGGGCTTCAGTGTGTTTTTTTTTGTAAATATATAGATTGGCCAAAAAAACGTTTTTTGACTTTACTAAAATATAAAGTTATTGAAAATATAACAAATACCAGTATAATAAAGAAAAACGCAATTTACAATTCAACTACTGTCTACCATGTATTAACCTCCCCTATAATTCAAAACAAAACCAAACACTGTGCAAAACAACACCAATAAATAAGTAAATAATAAAACAAAGAAAACAACAAAAGAACACAAAATAGCAATCCTCGGCGCAAAGCTTTCAAACAAAAGGAAGGGTAATGTTGTGTATATATGCCTGTATTAACTCGGGAGTTCCCCCCTCCCGGGCCCAGAGCTCACCAAACCTATCCATCCTGGTTAAACAAATAGCCTGGTTAAGATAGCAGACAAATCTGTGTCCAAATAACTCAAAAAGGGCTGCCATGTCTTATAAAAAAGGTCTGTTGTGTGGTGCACCATATTTGCGAATAAATCGAAGGGAATGTACTTCCTAATTAATTTCCGCCATCCCAGCAAGCCCAGCGGGTTCTCAGACACCCAACTCATCAGAATATTCTTCCACGCACAGTAAATAAGAATATTGAATAGTTTCTTCCCATGCCCGTCTAGAGATGATACATTTGGTAGACTGAGGAGGGACATCGGGTCTACTTTAACTTTGGTCCTCAATACCCTCCCTATCTCTCCCGCCACAGCGCTCCAATAAACACGGAGCCTGTGGCATGTCCAGCAACAATGGGTAGGAGTATCTACACTTATTTTACATTTGGGGCACATTGCAGATGCCCCTTTTTAAAATTTCACCAGACAGTCCAGTGCCAAATGAACCCTGTGCACAATTTTTAACTGCATAGCACACTTCCTATTACAGATTGAGATCTTTCGCATGTTCTCCCATATGTCCTCCCACATTTCAAAAGAGATCTCCACTCCTAGCTCTTGCTTCCAGACCTCACATAACCGGTTAATATCCTGCCAGGCCCTGCCACCCAGCAGGCAATAGAGGGCACTAACCAAGAGGGTGCTTGTGGAACGTAGCAACAACCTCTCGGTATCAGGCTTATAGGGCTTGGTGAGAAGTGTAGTCATCTTCTGGATGAAATCCCTAACCTGAAAAAACCAGAAAAGGTCTCTGCTAGACAACCCATATTTGCAGCTCAGTTGCTCGAAAGACATCATAACCTCCCCCTTAAACAAGTTTCCCAAAACTGGAAACTCCTCTCACTGCCCATAGTTTGAGCCCTGAGTCCACCATCCCTGGTCGGAACCCTGGCATACCAACTATGGGAGTGAGTGGCGAAGTCTTGGATAAACAACCCTCACTCTGACGCATTGCCCTTCATGCCTTGATTGTACTAATGACAGTGGGGTTCTGGCAGTGATCCATAACTGTCCTCATCTTATCCATGAACAACAGGTTAATAAGAGGGCACTTTGCCTGGGAGGCCTCGATATCCAGCCATATTGAGTTTGGATCGTTACTTGCCCAATCGCACACAAAGGACAGTAGGGAACTCAATTGATAGCTCCTGATGTCGAGGAAATCAACTCCTCCCCATTCTTGAGGCAACAACAATTTAGTAAGTTTGATGAGGGGCCATCCATGATGCCAGATGAAGGAACTAAACCAACCCATAAGTGTCTGCAGCGTTGACCTGGGAAACATTGTAGGGAGCATATGCATGGGATAAAGGAGGAAGGACATTCGTCTTACTGAGGGCTATTCGGCCCAGCCATGAAATTGGAACAGCCTCCCATCTCTGAAGATCCCACCTAATATTGTCGAGCAAGTGAGCAAAGTTAGTCTGAAATAACAGATCAAATATAGGGGTAATACAAATGCCTAGGTATTGGAACCCCACCTGTGACCGCCTACAAGGCCACCTTCAACCTCTGGCACTTCCTTGAGGTTCCCCAAAGGCATAGCCTCTGATTTTGCAAAGTTGATCTTATATCCTGATATAGCCCCAAATTAATTAATACATTGTATCAGGTGGGGTACGGAGGTCATCGGGTTTGATTAAAAACAAGGACATCATCCACATACATTGTAATCTTGTGTGCCCTTGATCTCGAGCGGTTATGTGCACGCTCTGACGAATGGCCTCTGCCAGCGGCTCTATCACCAAAGTAAACCACAACAGTGAGGGGGGCAGCCTTGACGACTACCCCTACCAATCCTAAAATTCCCAAACTTCACCCCTTTGTGATGACCGCGGCCAGAGAGCCCCGATATAAAACCTCCACCCACCGAGCAAAGACCCCACCCAACCCAAACTGTTCTAAGACATAAAAGAGATAAGGCCATTCCACCCGGTCAAATGCTTTCTCTGCATCTAAGGAAATCACCAACCCCTGAATCGATCGTTGCTAACAAATTTGGACCATATTCAGCAACCTTCTAATATTATTAGACGACCTATGGCCCCTTATAAAACCTGTCTGGTTCTCTTTGACAATACAGGGCAACACCTCTACTCTCAGCACCAAGATCTTAGACAGAATCTTAAAATCTGAATTTAATAGAGAGATGGGCCTGTATGAGGCACAATCCTCAGGAACTTTCCCCTTCTTAAGAATGAAGGAAATATGAGCTTCTCTGAAAGATGGTGGTAAGTATTCATGCATATAGGAGTGATTGTACATCTCCAAAGTCGGCCCTGATAGAATCTCTATAAACTCCTTACAAAACACACCTGGGAACTCATCAGGGCCAGGCGCTTTCCCACTCTGAAGTTGCCTACCTGCCTCCTGTATTTCCTGAACTGTCAAGGGGGTATTAAGGAGAGAGGCCTGTTCCAAGGTTACCCCGGGAGGTCCAGGTTCTTAAAAAAGGCTTCCATTTTAGCCCTCCTTTCCTCTCAATCTTCAGACCAATACAATCCAGAGTAAAAACTCTAAAGTCTCATTAATCCTTTTGGCATTGTATGTAAGGACCCTGGCGCTGGCTCTGATTGCAGTAATGGATTAGGGAGCACGCATTTTGCTTGTCAGATACGCTAAATACTTGCCTGGCCTATCCCCATACTTGAGCAGCCTTTGTCTAGCAAAAGCAAGTTCTTTCTTTGCGGTTTGTGTAAATATTGAATTCACGGCAGCCCAAAGGGCCGTGATCCACTGTAGCTTGGTCACCGAAGGCCTCGCAAAATGTGCCGCCTCAGTTGCTTTCGGCTGCGTTTCAAGTAGACACTGCTGTTCCCCCTTCTGTCATTTCTGGCTAGCTGAATTGGAAATAGCTAATCCCCTAGCAAAGGCCTTAGCGGTCTCCCATAACGAAGATGGACTACTAGGCGTGCCTGAGTTGATAGTCAAGACTTCCTGAAACTTTTTCAAAAAATATTCCACGAATTTAGAATCCTTAAGGAGAAAAGGATCCGAATGCCAGTGCCACAAACCTAGCCCCTCACTCTTCGCCTTAACCTCTAAATATACCGCTACCTGATCAGCGATAGCTATGTTCCCAATTTTACAACCCATAATCGAATCCAGAAGGGTCGAGGGACCCAAAAAAAAGATTAATCCTCGTGTAACATTTATGTAGGTTTGAATAAAAAATGATGAAGTCCCTGCCGGTAGGGTGAAGACATCTTCAAATATTCACCAGCCCCAACTCCTCGTGTAAGTTAGCCACCTGCTTGGCCTGTGAAGAAATAGTTTGGGGCCCACTAGGCATCCTGACCACTGTTGGATCCAAAAGGCAATTAAAATCCCCCCTATAATAATGTGCCGTGTTCCAAAGGCACTCAACTTAGAAAAGGCGCTAATCAAACATTTGAGGGGATGCGCCGGAAGATAGAAGACATTTAAAATGCCATATTCCTCTCCATGTATCAGGGCCTTAAGTATCACTTGCTCATCTTTCACCTGCTCTAATAATGTGAACAGAAGATCTTTCTGGGTAAGTACAGTCACTCCCCTACTTTTAGTAGTAAAGGATGAAAAGAATACTTGGTCATAACTCCCTGTTGTAACTTCAGGTGTTCCCCATCATCAAGATGGGTTTCCTGCAATAGGTTAATATCAACCCTTTGCCTCTTAAGGCTAGAAAGCACTTTTTTTCCTTTTAACAGGCGAATGACTTCCCTTGATGTTCCAGGTGCACCATTTAACAAGACATGTAGCCATATCCCCTTTCAGACCCTTGAAACCCCGGGAGGGAAAAACCTGCTTGCAATGCGCCGAGCACAAGTAAGTAAAGACTCATAGAGTCGCAGAATTGTGTATACAAAAACTACACTACCATAACTACAAACAACTCTTACTACCAAAGAAACTACAAAGAAAACCAACTATAAAACTTTGAACGAGAGATTCTCCCACCCCTGCCCATAGGGGGCACTCACCCTACCCATCCCCTCCTGCACAGCTCTTTCAGGCCTGGACTGTGCCCAAGCCTTCGGCAAAAAAGTAAATAAACAAGGAGATGATCCTTAAGTCAGCAAAAGACGACAAATTCAGGATAAGCACTCTACCCATCCACGGCTCCATGTCACCCCTACTTGTGACGAAAAGAGAAAATGAACAAAAAAAAGGGAAAACCACAAAGGGACCCACAAAATTTCCCATAATAAAATCCAGCTATAAAAATATAATAGGAACAACATATTCCAATATTTTTTTTTAAACATTATTAGGGAAGGAGAAAAAAAGGAAAAGGGAAAACACAGGAAAAGAGAACAAACGTTAATGGTATTCTTTGGCCCAGTCGGTCTATTTTAAAGTGTATACAAAGTTCTTAGCTCTATCCGCCGAGTCAAACTTATAAACTGAGTCCTCGTGGCTGAAATGGAGTACTGCAGGGTATCTCATGGAGTATTGGATGTCCAGGTTCCTCAGCCTCTTTTAACTTCATCAAAGGGTTTCCTCTTTTGAATTACAGCTGCCGAGAAATCCTGGAAAAACATGATTTTTGACCCCTTGTGCAGTAGTGCCTGTGGATCTGGAGGCTTCCATAACTTTTTGCTTGTCTTTGTATGTATGGAAGTGCACTAGGACCGGGTGGGGGTGCTGTACCGGTCCAGACCTGTGCACTGTGACCCGATAGGCCCTTTCAAGCTGCAGCCGGCTGGACTCAATTTGAAGGCCCAGGAACTGCGGCAGCCAGTTATCAGAGAAGCTGACTGGCTGCTCACCTCCTTCACCTTCCGGGAGCCCAACAATCCAAAGATTTGTCCTCCGACCTCAATTTTCGAGGTCGTCAACTTGGTTTTGTAAGGCCCCCACCTCCTGCTCTAGTACCTGCATTCAACCGGATGAGGATTCGATTGCCGCTTCTGAGGCCTTGGTTCAACCCTCCACCTCCTCCGCCCCCCAAGGCTTTGGAGCTCCCTCTCATGTTTCTGCAGCATGGATGCAATGGGTTAGACTTAGGCATGGACTTCCTCATGGGTCTCCTCAATCACAGCCCCAACCTTCGAGCTAAGTCTCGCCATCGCTGCCGCCAATTCCTATGAGTCCGTCAGGTCCCCCGGGGGTTTGGGAGAGGCTGCTGCTGTGGCCTCTGGTGTGCCTGGTGCTGCAGGGGAGTGTCCTCCTTGCTGCTGTTTGCTCACTCCTTTCCCCTTTGGCATCCTTCCCACTTGAAATTGTCAACGAATATGTGTTCTTCAAGCTTTTAAATTAACAATCCCTCCACATAAGTTGGCCAGGGATGGTAAAAAAAAACACCGGTATGCCTTGGCTGTTAGGCAGAGCCGTACACGGCAGTTCTACAGAATCGCCGCCATCTTGCCGAGTCCCCGGCTTTAGTCACCTTCTCAACAACGATTAGGGATGGGCAAAAAATGCCTGCCGTACTAGGGATGTTCCAAAGGAGAGGATGGTGGGATAAAGATAATGTCACTGGATGCGTAATCCAGACTAACTTTCTGGGCACGTGGCTGTGAATCCCCCCCAGAACAGATGGTAAACTTTTAATTCAGTAAAAATCTAGAGTTAAACACTACTCTAATGGTAACTGTGAAGTAATTGTTGTCAAAACCCATAGATCAGCAACTCCCTTTAGGAAAGGAAATCTGCCGTTTTACCCAGTCTCACAACTTCGGGCATAAAGTGACGGCTGCCCCTTCATTACCCTCTGAAATGATCCTAGCAGGTCACTCCGTTCAAGAGTGGTTAGGGACTGGGTGCAAAGTTCAGGAATTATGTCTCAAATTTTAAAAATTCATTCTGTTTTGCATGTGGGTCACAGTCAAAGCTTAGTCAAAATGGAAAAGGGTGTGCTGCTAATGTGGGGATGTCCCTCCATGCGAAGAGGGAACTGTGCTATCTTATTGTTCCTGTAAAATATTGCAGGTAGAACTGCACTAGATCGATCACTGTCAGGCCCTCAGATTAAAGTCAGCCCCAAATGTAGAGATGAAAGTAGTTTTCCTGACAGTATGCACAGCAAAGTGAGTTGGACTCTGATCTGCTTGCGTAGTTCTGAAATGTTTGTTTCTCCTCGCTGAGGAGATCCAAGATTTGTGCTGAATCTTAGGGAGTTTTTGTTCTAGTATTGCCTGGGTCCTCTGCTGGTAGAGAAGGTAACGGTATCTTTCAATATGACAATCACAGCCAGTTCTCAAACTTTAGTTAGAGATTACAATCTCCTTGAACTTACACTGCTATTTAATAAGATTGTGACAGAATGTCTACATCACCCCATGTTCCCTCTCTGTTGATTCCCATTGTACCCAAAATATTTATTGATCTCAGTCACTCCATGTCTGAAGTCTCCAAGGTAGAGAATTCCAAAGATTTCCAGCTGAGTGAAGAAATTTCTGCTCCTCTCAGTTCTAACTGGTCGGCCTCTTGACCTGAGAGTGTGTGACCCCTGCTTCTACACTCACCAGCCCAAGGAATTAGCCTTCTAGCAGCTACCTTTTTGAGCTCTCTCAGAATTTGTGGTGCTTCAACGAGATCGCCTTTTGTCCTTCTGAATATTTTCGACTCAACCTTTTCAGCGATGTTATTACGCACCTCTGGAGCAGGTGGGAAATGAACCCAGGCTCCTGACACAGAGATAGGGATTCTACCCATTGTGCCACAAAAGCCCACATTCTTACATTCTTCTGTTCCCCTCTCGTTCTTCCGAAATCTTGAGAATGTTAACCCATTCTGCTCAATCTTCCCTCATAGGACAACCCTCTAACGAACCGGTTTGATGTGAGGATCAAGGGAAGTGAGAGTAAAGTGTGTAAATTGAGTTGATGCGTAGACTTACGTCAGTCTGGTTGAACGGGCAGAAAAGGCTGGAGGGACTGAATGGCCTGCTTCTGCTCCTGCTAAATGTAAAATAGAAGCTTGTTAATCTATTGCACTATCTGGTATCCCTCCACGTATCTTGCTTTTAACGGAAACAAAACGTGTTTGTGCAGAGGTGGGGGTGTGTGACAAAAAAAGTAGTTTGGTGAAGCTTGTTTATCATTTTTGAATTTAGATGTTTAATCCAACTACTGTTATTGCTGAATTTATGTTTGTTCTGATTGTGTTCTTACGAACTGAGGCAATAAACTTCTTCAGTCTGATATTTAATTCCATTGAGTGCAACAAAACTGAAAAACAAAAGCCAGTTGATCAGAAACCACCTACACTCTACAACATATTGTCAAATTCTCTTCCTTGGTTTTACAAGCTGGGTAGCTTCATTTGGAAATGAGTCTACTTGCTTTGTAACTATCTGTGATGAATAAAAACAGTTGAAAAGGTTTGAGGAAGAAATACAATTGTCCGTTACCCAACGATCGTGCAGCGCTCTGGAGATCTGCTGGTGCATTCACTTTTCAAACAAAAAAAAGCTTGAAAAAGTAATCTTTAGAAGTCACTCATCTCCACTTGGCCAGCCCACCCTGCAGCCGGTCAGACCTATTAACTTGGCTTGAGGCGTGACTTCTACCCCATCGATTGAGAAGCCATGATATCAAGAACTGCTGGCCAATCGAAGCAGCTCTTTTGTCCCAGTGGCACCACCAGATGTAGTGGCCACCCCTGGAACTATAGGTTATCCATGAAGAAGAAACGGTACTAAAGGCTGAACTTCCAGGTTTGTCTGGGCTCTTACAGGTTGGCAGGTTCTGGTGAGGGGTGTGGGGACCAAGATTTGAGGGAGAGGGTTGACTCAGTGGATCCTGTGTTGGACAAAACTTGTCTTAAGAGGATCGCCATCATCCCCACTGGCCTGGCTGCAAGATTCCAGGTATATCCTTGACAAGGCCCCAGTCTCTCCCACTGTGGGTAAAATTCCAGTAGAAACAGAGGGGACTGGTGATGGGCACCAGACCCAGGCAGCAAATGTGCTCATTTCCTGCCATCCCACCCCCAGGGTCCCTCTTTGCTTCTGCAGAGTCAATGATTCTGAGTGAAGCAATAGGGAACAGTTCCTTGTGTATCCTCCATAGCAACACCTCAACCAATATGAATTGGCTTGCCAACTAACCATCAGCATTTTGCTAACCAATTGTCACCCATTTCCCATGCAGTCAGTTGATGATCCTTTTGGAATATGGCACTTCTGCATCTGTTATGATAACAGGATGAGGAAATGCTTCAAAAACAAGTCATTATTTCCAACAAAATTTGAAGAATAGGTTAAAGAACTAAATTCATTTGGGCCGATTCATGAAAAAAGAACGTTTCTCATTGGATTGCTCCCATTGTTCTGTTCATGTATAATGCAACTCAATGTAGATCTTGCTCATTCTCCTGTATCTTTATTCTTTGGCTAATTGATCACTTCTTTATAAACTGCGTAGTGGTAAAACACTTCCTCCTGCTCTGTAACATGGTTCCTTCAATTCGATATTCAGATCTGTGCATTTAAAAGCACTTTATTGTGTACACTGGAGAGTGAGAGTTTAACAATGATGTTTTGATGTGGTCAAACAATCCAAGTTGATGTATCATGCCATTTGGTATCTTTGTGCTGATTTAGTTGTTCATTAATTTATTAAAAGCTGTTATAACATAAAAGATACATTTATTATGCTTTCTTTCTGTCCAGAAACAACATCCAGGCACAAGTCCAGCTTCCAGCATCTAGTCTGGTTAAATGAAAGTTCAAGGCACATGAGCTAGTCTTACTCACTGACAGCTATATTAGGATCGCCAGTGCTTGGTCATGGTGCCATTCAAGGCAAGGTGGCATGTCTATCTCTCCACTAGTGACGTTGCACAGTGAGGTGATCAGCAATTATGTCTTCTGCTAAGGCACATTTTACATCACTTCAAAACTATTAACAGTGCAGTATCCATAGAATCTAGGTTGACAGACAGTATATCCTTTTCTTTATCCATCAGGAATTTAACTTAATCTCTATCCATCTGGAGCATCTCAGCCAGTTTGTAATGGGTTTGAGCTCAAAGACCCATGCTGATTTCTCCCAACCAGGGCTGAGGGAGTGCTGTAGTGCCAAAATTTGTTGTCATTTGGATGAGATAATAATAAGTTGAGGCCATGACTGCCCTCTCAGTTGGATGTCAAAGATCTCGCAGCTATGATCTCGGTGACCTGGCCCATATTAATCTGTCAGTCATATATCAAAAACAGATTATCTAGTCAAAAACAGATTATCTAGTAATTACCTCATTAACTGTTTGTAGGAGTTTGCTGTGAACAAATTGGTTGCCTCAGTGTCTACACTGCAGCAGTGACAATGTTTTGCAAAAAGTATTTCATTAACTGTAAAGCGCTATGTGTTTTAATAATGAAAAATATTAATCTTTTGCTTTTAGAAACTCTGCAGATATTAGTAAAGTGTTCCTTCAAAATTACTCACCAAAATTACACAAAATCTGCACAAATTTTTATGAGTCAACTTCTGATAATCGAGGTTGCAATAATGAGTTAACACCAAAGTTACTCTTGATCCCTGAGCTGTGTCTAAAAGGCTCCTTGTTTCTCGAGAATAATTCAAGCAATCTGTTCTGGAAATCTGCGAGCCCTGATCGTGATGTGAGGGTCAAAGGTCCCTTAGCTATCCCCTTCATCACAGAGTTTGTGACTTTAATGAGAGAACACCTCATTATTGCAGGGTGTGTGGGTGAGAACTTATGATCAGTGGCACAGTGGTTAGCACTGCTGCCTCACAGCACCAGAGACCCAGGTTCAATTCCCGCCTCAGGCGACTGGCTGTGTGGAGTTTGCACATTCTCCCCGTGTCTGTGTGAGTTTCCTCTGGGTGCTCTGGTTTCCTCCCACAGTCCAAAAATGTGCAGGTCAGGTGAATTGGCCATGATAAATTACCCATAGTGTTAGGTGAAAGGGTAAATGTAGGGGAATGGGTCTGGGTGGGTTGCTCTTCGGCGGGTTGGTGTGGACTTGTTGGGCCGAAGGGCCTGTTTCCACACTGTAAGTAATCTAATCTAATCTAAAAACTCCAGAAGAGGGATATCTCTTACACTTGCTCCTGTCCTCCAAAAATCTCGCATGAGCCAATGTCTGTGGGAGCTGTTCGCAGATCCTGCCTCCTCCATTCAACCTGGGATTCCTACAGAAAGACCTCCTCAAAGTCCCTTTTATTTTGAAAGGATTACTGACCTGTCACTTGGCAGTCCTGTCATTCTAGTCTTCCTATCCAAAGGATGTTGTGAAACTTGAAAGGGTTCAGAGAGGATTTACAAGGATGTTGCCAGGGTTGGAGGGTTTGAGCTTTAGGGAGAGGTTGAATGGGCTGAGACTGTTTTCCCTGGAGCATCAGAGGCTGAGGGGTGACCTTATAGAGGTTTATAAAATGATGAGGGGCATGGATAGGATAAATAGACAAAGTTTTTTTCCTGGGGTGGGGGAGTCCAGAACTACAAGGCATTAATTTAGAGTGAGGGGAGAAAGATATAAAAGGGACCTAAGGGACACCTTTTTAATACAGAGGGTGTGCTGCCAGAGCTGCCAGAGGAAGTGGTGGAGGCGGGTACAATGATAGCATTTAAAAGGCATCTGGATGGATATTGAATAGGAAGGATATGGGCCAAGTGTTGCCAAATGGAACTGGATTAGGTTAGAATATCTGGTTGGCATGGATGAGTTGGACCGAAGGGTCTGTTTCTGTGCTGTACCTCTCTGCATCTGAAGCATCCTGGAAAGAGCGACATGTTGCTGACGTGTTTTCTCTTGCATTCATCAGGACATGGGCAGTCTAACAACTTGTTTCACTGCCGCCTGATCATCTTCTAACTTACAGAAGTGTTCAAAGAAAATTTTTGTAAACTTTGATTTTTGTTTTGATGGGCCCTCTGATTTTTCTTTAGGGGTTGCTCACAGCATTCTTCTCCAGGGCAATTTGGGAAAGGTCAGTAACCCCTTAATTTTTTGATTTATTTAATTTGATTTATTATTGTCATACGTACCAAGATACAGTGAAAAGTATTGTTTTGCATGCTCTATGGGCAGCTCATACCCTACAAAGTGCATCAGGTAGCAGCCCCTGGAAACACAGTGACCTAGATCAGCAGGCAGCTTGTGATTCTGAGATCATGCCTTTAGACTAGAAATAGGAACTCTTAGAATGTTTCTGATTTCTGGGTGTATGTAGAATGCAATGCAGGAAAGTGGAATTAACATCATGATCAGATATCAATGTTAATCTTACTGAACGTGGAGTGGGCTTGAAGGGTGGGATGGCCTACTCCTGTATTTGTGATGTTCTTACACTTGTTGATTATTAAGCTGCTAAAATAAACGAATAAACTGGTGACTTGAAGCTCCGTCTTTTAGTTTGGGACTCAGCCACTGAAAAAATAAAATTGACTCCATCTGTTCCTGACCAGCAGCAAGGACTGAGGGTTTGGTTTAACTTCCCAACATCAAAGAGCAAACCTGTCAAAATAACCAGCCTGTGTTTCTAGTGGCACCACCTGACTCTTGGTAAGTGTTCAGAAACCATACAGGGAAAGTAAATGCCAGCATTACATTTAAGGAGCACCATCATATGGCTAAGCATTTTAATGGTACCCAAATGACTCACTTCATTTTGTCAAACTGTAATAGCATGTGGGCGCCCCTAGGTTTGTCAATGACTATTAAAATAATTAATCCTGTTTTGGGGTTTATGAAGAGTACATGATATGATCGTTGGACAGCTCTCATTTTGAAGCAACCACAATCCAACATGGAAACAATTCCGATGCTGACTTAGTGAAACCATCTGGGTTGCTAAGGCATGTTGTTCCCGGGAACAGAGATGGGATAAATTAAATCACTGCAGGGCTCATGTAGTAAATGCCTCTTTTTTTAAAAGATTTTTTTTTGCAAAAGTCACAAAGATATGATTGATTATATCAGATGGTGTTATCAAATTATTGAATAGTCTGGTCGAGAGATGTGTTGATGTTGCCCCTGTTTTTCGATCAAGATTGAATGCATCCAAAATGGCTGATGATATTTGCACATCTCTGTTGTTGAAAGCTGGAGTTTTGGCATCCATGGCCTGTATCTGAGGCAGGTGTTAGTCCTTTGGCGTATTTGGTAGGGAGTGGTCACAGCAGTTACAGTTCACCCTCCCAAAACTGGACAGCCCTATTGAACACGGACAGCTGTGAATCACCACAAATGTGTTTTTTAGATTAGATTACTTACAGTGTGGAAACAGGCCCTTCGGCCCAAAGGTCCACACTGACCCTCCGAAGAGCAACCCACCCAGACCCATTCCCCTACATTTACCCCTTCACCTCACACTACGGGCAATTTAGCGTGGCCAATTCACCTAACCTGCACATCTTTGGACTGTGGGAGG
This sequence comes from Chiloscyllium plagiosum, assembly GCF_004010195.1. Lineage (NCBI taxonomy): Eukaryota > Metazoa > Chordata > Chondrichthyes > Orectolobiformes > Hemiscylliidae > Chiloscyllium > Chiloscyllium plagiosum. The sequence continues at coordinate 18,152,031 of NC_057716.1, read as the reverse complement.
AAACTGGAGCACCCAGAGGAAACCCACGTAGACACGGGGAGAAATTTGCAGGCGGTTGAGTGAAAAGACCATGAAGGTCCTCTGGGAAATCACATAATTAAATTTCTTCAGAAATAATTACCTGAATGTGGAACTGGGGGACACAGTTCTCCAAGACTATTGAAATCCTGTACTTGCCCCTCTCCTGGTTGCATCCTTTCTTCCCAGTCATTGAATTGTCCCCTTTGTGCCCTCACTCCCCCACATGTACAAAAACCACACTCTAACCAAGGGCTGCAGCATTGTCATTTAAAGCCCCCTTAACCATAAGCCATCTGATAACTTCCATGGGTTCCCCCATCTCTCCAGACTGGCAAATCGATGCCCTTCATCAATCAGGATTGCTCCCTATGCTCAGTTGGCCCCAGTAAGCTGGTTCTGTCCAGTTTTAACCCTACTAAGAATGAATTGCTGGCCGAGCAATAATCACACCTCTGATAACCAGCCTCTTGATCAGCATGTCACTTGGGTTTATTAGTCTGTGAATGTTAGCCTGTTACCCTACAATGCTGTCTTATAACTCCCAATGGTGTCAATATCATTGGATATATTTTCCTTGATTTATCATTAGGGAAAAGTTAGTCAAAGCATAAAGTGCTTTTCTGCTAAGTAAACTAGAGCAATAGATCTTCCTGAAGCTATAACCTCCCATCTGATCAAGTCTGTAACTATCTGCAAAGTTTGTTTGCTTCTGTATTCATAGATAATGCATTTTTCACAGCAACTATCCTGCGTGTTTGTTCCATTTTGTTTACACAGCAGAGGCAACAGGAGTTCCATCACCTTTTGTGATCTATCTACAATTGTAACCTGATGTTCCTCCTATGGTTTGTCAGAGCTTCTGTCCACGATATAATTTGTTGAACATGCATTTACTACTCAACCACACATCATCCTCGCCACAACTCAATGCTTCTTGTTTCCATTTCTCATATCCTGTGGATAGGTGGCCGGCCTTAAAGAGAAATGTCGCCCGCACCACTTCTTATTCGCAGTTGAGGGTCTCATTATATTGTAGCAGTCAAACTACACTTTGCCTTTGTCTTTCAAAGGCCACATTCTCAGTGGAATACATTGAGACCTTAGGTCCTGGACGAATGTTATCCAAGTCTTGCTGCACATGAGAACGGGCTGTTTCAATATCTTGAGGACAAAACTGATAAAAACGACAGTATACCTGAATGTCAAGAATAGATGACTATCCTCAAGTTTAACTGGAGAGATGGGGGGGACACTGTCACCTTCCTGGAGGTTCAGAGTAGCTACCCTTCAAGATACCCTTCAAGACCGTGTGGGCAGCATGGTGGCACAGTGGTTAGCACTGCTGCCTCACAGTGCCAGAGACCCGTGTTCAATTCCCGCCTCAGGCGACAGTCTGTGTGGAGCTTGCACATTCTCCCCGTGTCTGCGTGGGTTTCCTCCGGTTGCTCCGGTTTCCTCCCACAGTCCAAAAATGTGCAGGTTAGGTGAATTGGCCATGCTAAATTGTCCGTAGTGTTAGGTGAAAGGGTAAATGTAGGGGAATGGGTCTGGGTGGGTTGAGCTTCGGTGGGTCGGTGTGGACTTGTTGGGCCGAAGGACCTGTTCCCACACTGTCAGTAATCTAATCTAATATAGAGATTGTTATTAACCAAGAATAAGCTCAATAGGCTGAGAGACCTTTCTCATTTATGGAAAATGTTCTGTTCCCTCTCCAACAGCACAGCATTACCTAAGATGGAAAGTGATGAACATGACTTTGTCCCAATCAGTCAGTTCAATTTGAACAAGTGACATGAAGAGGTCAATGTGTTAAAAGCTAGTCACAACTAGGGGCTATATAATCTATCATTTTGTTTCAACTAGGCATAGCACCACTTCCCGAACCAGTAAGCCAAGCTAGGGCTAATAGTTTTGTTGCCAAATGAATGGTAGGGGTCCAGAGTAATGTCTAAGCTGATCATTACATGGATGTGTTCTTATACAATTGAAGAAATTATGTATTCTAAAAATCTGTCTCAAGGTCTTCCATTTAGAGTCTGTCTGAATGTTTAATTAGACAGTGATACTGTAAGTCCCCATGTTTTGTTGTGGACTGCAGTTTCAAGCACCGCTCTCCTGTTTTCTCCCAAAACCTGCTTTCAGTAACAGGCGAGATTTAACCGGGTCAGAGCTCTGTGGACAGCATGTTAGCTGTGAGGTGTTCAGTGTTGGAGTGTTTGAGCCCCAGTTCCAAACACTACAGTATCAAACACACTCTCAAAGGGGAAAAGATAGCAATCATCAGAGCTTATGAAATGCAGTCAGTTCACTTGGCAGAACTTTCTGAAATCTGTTTTCTTTAAAATACTGGCTGTTCTTTAGTTTCTTTCAGATGACCGAATGAATTGCAGAATGGACAATTATTTTGATGCCTGTCAAACAAAGTTATGCTTGTTTTTTTTACAATCTAAAGTGTGCACACATTCTGACTCAAACACAACTCTTATGCAAACGCCCTGGTCCATTTATCAGAACTTTAGTGTGATTTGTCTTCTGTCATTGATTGTGATTCTGTATATGGGGCTGAGCATAACGCCACTTCCAGAACCAGTAAGCTAAGCTAGGACTAATAATTATGTTGCTGAATGAATGACAGAGGACCAGAGCAATGTGATCTAGAGGCATGAGTTTAAATCCCACCATAGCTTCTGACAAATTCAGTTAGTTAAAATCTTAAGCAAGTATTGATAAAGGTGACCATGTAACTACTGAACTGTATTAAAAGTCCAGGACGGAGAAAGTGAGGACTGCAGATGCTGGAGATCAGAGTAGAGAGTGTGGTGCTGGAAAAGCACAGCTGGTCAGGCAGCATCTGAGGAGCAGGAGAATCAAACTTTCGAGCATAAGTCCTTCATCAGAAATGAGGCTTGTGGGCTGGGGGCTGAGAGATAAATGGGAGGAGGGTGGGGCTGGGGAGAAAGTAGCTCAAAATGCAATAGGTAGATAAAGGTGAGGGAGAAGGTGATAGGTTGGAGAGGAGAGTGGAGTGGATATATGGGAAAGACAATGGACAGGTCAAGAAGACGGTGCTGAGTTGGAAACTTGGGACTGGGATAAGGTGGGGGGGTGGGGAAATGAGGAAACTGGTGAAATCCACATTAATTCCGTGGAGTTGGAGGGTCCCAAGGCAGAAGATGAGGTGTTCTTCCTCCAGGCGTCAGGTGGTTAGGGTGTGGCAATGGAGGAGGCCAGGACCTACATGTCCTTGGTGGATTGGGATGGGGAGTTGAACTGTTCAGCCACAGGGCAGTGGGGTTGGTTGGTGTGGGTGTCCTAGAGATGTTCTCTGAAATGATCTGCAAGTTGGCATCCTGTCTCCCTGATGTAGAGGAGACCACATCGGGTGCATCGGATAGAGTAAATGACATTGGTGGAAGTACAGGTAAATTTCTGTCAGATGTGGAAGGATCTTTTGGGGCTTTGGATGGATGTGAGGGGGTAGATGTGGGTGCAGGTTTTTCATTTCTTGTGGTGGCAGGGTAAGGAGCCGGGAGTGAGATTTGGGCCGGTGGGGCGCATATATCTGACAAGGGAGTTGTGGAGGGAATGGTCTCTCCGAAATGCTGATAGGGGTGGGGAGGGAAATATATCCTTAGTGGTGGGGTCTGTTTTTAGGTGACGAAAATGGCGGAGGATGATGCAATGTACATAGAGGTTGGTGGGGTGGAAGGTGAGGACTGAGTGGGGGTTCTGTCCTTGTTGCATTGGGAGGGGTGGGGTCCAAGGGCAGAGATGTGGGAAATGGAGGAGATGCATTGGTGGGCATTGTTGACCACGTGGGAGGGGAAATTGCGGTCTTTGAAGACAGAGTCGATTTTGCCTATTTTTCTTGGTAGGATGTAGAATTGGGCGGAGCGGGGTTCTCAGATATTTTCTTGGGTAGGAGGTAGGACTTCTTCATTTCTAACTGCCACCATGACATAGACCTCCTTAACCTGTCCACCCTCCTCACCCATTCCAACCTCTTGTCCTCACAATGCTCAGCCCTCCACTCCCTCCACTCCAATCCTAACCTCACCATCAAACTCGCAGACAAGGTGGGGGTGTTGTGGTAGTTTGGCGCACCGACCTCTACATCGCTGAAGCCAGGCACCAATTCGCAGACACCTCCTAATGCCCCCTCAACCACAACCTCACCTCCCATCACTAAACCATCATTTGCCAGACCATTGACAACCTCATCACCTCAGGGATCTCCCACCCACAGCCTCCAACCTCATTGTTCGTGAACCCCGCACTGTCTGATTCTACCTCCTACTGAAGATTCACAAACCTGTCTTCCCTGGTCGACTCATTGTCAAAGCCTGCACCTGTCCCATTGAACTTACCTCTGCATACCTTGACACTGCCCTGTACCTCTTAGTCCAGGAATCCCTACCTAAGTTCAGGGCACCACCCACGCCTTTCACCTCCTCCAAGACTTTAGTTTCTTCGGCTCCCGACACCTTATCTTCACCATGGACATCCAGTCCCTGTACACACCCATTCGCCATGAAGAAGGCCTCCCAGCCCTCTGTTTCCTCCTCTCACGCCATCCCAACCAGTACCCTTCCACTGACATTCATCCGCCTGGCTGAACTGGTTCTCACCCTTAACAACTTCTCCTTCTGATCCTCCCACTTCCTCCAAACCAAAGGGGCCATGGGCACCCCCATGGGCCCCAACTATGCCTGCCTCTTTATCTGGTATGTGGAACAGTCCATCTTCTGCAGCTACACTGGCACCATTCCCCATTTTTACCTCTACTACATTGATGACTGTATCAGCACCATCTCGTGCTCCCATGAGGAGATTGAACAGTTCATCAACTTCACTGACACCTTTCACCCAAACCTCACATTCACTTGAACCATCTCAGACACCTCCCTCCCCTTCCTGGACCTCTCCATATCCATCACTGGTGACCGACTAACCACGGATATCTACTACAAACCCATTGACTCTCACAGCTACCTCGACTACACCTCCTCCCACCCTGCCTCTGTAAAAACACCACTGCTTATTCCCGACTCCTTTGCCTGTGCTGCATCTGATCCCAGGATGACCAATTCCACCATAGAACATTACAGATGGCCTCTTCCTTCAAAGACCACAATTTCCCCTCCCACGTGGTCAACGATGCCCTCCAGCATATCTCCTCCATTTCCCACACCTCCACCCTTGAACCCCACCTCTCCAACTGCAACAAGGACACAACCCCTCGGTCCTCACCTTCCACCCCATCAACCACCGTGTACATTGCATCATCCTCCACCACTTCCATCACCTACAAAACAGACCCCACCACTAGGGATATATTTCCCTCCACACCCCTATCACCATTCCCTCCACGAATCCCTTGGCAGATCCATGCCCCCACACCAGTCCGCACCCCATCCTGCCACTGCAAGAAGAGTAAATCTGCACCTACACCTCCCTCCTCACCTCCATCCAAGGCCCCAAAGGATCCTTGCACATCTGACAGTAATTCACCTGTACTTGCACCAATGTCATCTACTGTATCCAATGCACTCGATGTGGTCTCCTCTACATTGGGAAGACAGGATGCCAACTTGCGGATCATTTCAGAGAACATCTCTGGGACACCTGCACCAACCAACCAACCCCACTGCCCCATGGCTGAACATTTCAACTCCCCCTCCCTTGCCACCAAGGACATGTAGGTCCTGGGCCCTCCTCCATCGCCAAACCCTAACCAGCTGACTGCCTGGACGAGACACGCCTCATCTTCCACCTTAGGACTGCGTAACCACTTAGGATTAATGTGGATTTCACCAGTTTCCTCATTTCCCATCCCCCACCTTATCCCAGTCCCAAGTCTTCAACTCAGCACTGCCCTCTTGACCTGTCCATCTGTCTGCTTTCCCATCTATCTGCTTCACCCTCCTCTCCGACCTATCACCTTCTCCCTCACCTACATCTACCTATTGCATTCTGAGCTACCTTGCCCCCAGCCCCAACACCTTCCCACTTATCTCTCAGTCCCCCGGCCCACAATCCTCACTCATGAAAAAGGGCTTATGCCTGAAACTTCGAATCTCCTGCTCCTTGGATGCTGCCTGACCTGCTGTGCTTTTCCAGCACCACACACTGTACTAAAAGTCCACTTTATTCACTAATGTTCTTTAGAATTATAGAATACCTACTCTCGAATTCACACCATCAATGAGCATACACCCAGACCCACCTCCCTACCCTACATTTCACATGGCTAATTCACCGAGCCCAAACACTTTTGGACTGTAGGTGGAAACCAGAGCACCCAGAGGAAACCCACACACACACACTGGGAGAATGTCTGTGTGGAGTTTGCACAATCAGTTGAGGGTGGAATTAGAACACAGTCCCTGGCACTGTGAGGTAGCAGTGCTAACCACTGAGCCACCGTGCCGCCCCTTCAGGGAAGGAGCTCGACAATATTAAAGTGTTTCTCGAATTGCTTTGTTTCAAACTGTTGTAGTCATACTTATTTTTTCGCTGGGTTCTTTAGGCCAGTACCATTGCTGGGTATCCCTGACTTAACCATCTTCAGCTGTCTCCTCAGACCTTTCTTCCACCATAAGACCAGAAATGAGGGGTTTACTGACGATTGCACAAAGTTCAGCACCATTTATGGTCCTCATATACTGGTACAGAAATAAAATAATGTGGATGCTGGAAATCTGAATTACAAACGTCAAGGGCTGGGAGCTCTCAGCAGGTCGGGTAGCACCTAAAGAGAAACAGTGCTCGATGAAGTTTTATTGGAACAGTTTTATCATCAGATACTGAAGCAGTGTATTGCCACATGCAGCAAGATTTGGACATTTAAGTTTGGACTGATAAGTAACAACATCTGTGTTGCAAAATTGCAGGGAATAACCTCCAACAATGATCTTCATGAAATTCAATAACTCTTTGATAACTCAATCCACTCTATCAACATAACAAGAGGAAGGTAAGGGAGATAAATCATGCTATGTTCGATTTATACCATATATAGATGGTGATAGTGCATTAATACTCTAAACAATGCTTGCAATCCAGATAGATCCCAGTCCTCTGAAAATCTTTTTTTTTTCAACTAAATACAGCAACTATTTCTTATCTCCTTGAAAGCTATGTTTTTCTCTGTCTCGAGTCACTTGATTTCCAGAAAAAAAATCATAAAATCTAACCGTGCAGATAGAGGCCTTTAGGCCCATCAAATCTGCATCGACCCTCTGAAGAGCATCCCACCTTTAACTCCACGTTTAAAGTGGCTAATCCACTTAGCCTACATATCCCTGGATACCACAGGGCAGTTAAACGTGGCCAATCCACCTAATCTGCACGTCTTTGGACTCTGGGAGGAAAACAGAGAACCTGGAGGAAGCCTATGCAGACACGGGGAGAATGTGCAAACTCCAAACAGACAGTTACCTAAGGCTGAGAAGTGAACCCAGGCGCTGTGAGGCAGCAGTGCTAATCACTGAGCCACTATACCACCAGCCCAAGATAACACCAAATGGCTTACAGTGCACAGCAAACTGTTGGTTTCAGCTTCAAGACGTCACATGATACAATTCCTCTCTATCCAGAGAATATCCAAATAATGCAAGTCCAAAATTTTTCACTTTTTTCCAGATAGACTTTAAATAAAGATATGCATTTTCAACAGAGTAATTACACCATCCCCAGGATTTGTTCATCAGACACCTACCAGCAGGTAAGGAAAAATGTGGATTGAAATGTTGATCTGAATTTATTCAGAGAATAATGATACATGCTACAGCCCTGTATAGTAGCTGGCTACCCCTCCCCCTAAAGCTATCTGGGATGCTGCCTGACCTGCTGTGCTTTTCCAGCATCACTCTAATCTTGACTCCGATCCTCAGCATCTGCAGTACTCACTTTCGCCTATACAAGTTGTGTACACAGTGAATTGACAGCTTAAGTTTATAGATTTCAAATAACATTGAGTTTCATTTGTAGCAAATAAATACACAAGGCTTACTTTAATAATTCAGTGGTATTAGAGAGTCATTTTAAGTTGTAGGGCTGGATTCCTTTGAAGTTATTTTATAGTTACAGCCCTTTATTCTGTTTCTATGGGATTTCAGTCTGGATTTTTTCATTATCTGAGTTACAATAGGTCCTCCACCCAAAAAGATGTTAGTCCCAGACCTTCTGCTAAGTTTTAAATTGGATGGGGTGAACTTAGGATGGAGTAGTAATTTGTAAATACCATTCTTGAAGTAAATTTCTTAGTGACAAACATTCCGAACGTTGCAAGTGTAATAAATCAAGCAATGGTGAATCAATACCCTGTTTTTCAGTACTTTTAATTTACATTTATTTTGACAAAGCCTAAGATTTGCAAACATCAAAATGATATGTCATCATAATTATGTCTACTTTAAGGCATAATAAAAAATTGCATTGCTAGATACATGCAGTTTTAAGTTCAAAAGAAAAAAATTTCAGAAATGCAACAGATCATAGAATCATACAGCATAGAAACAGACCCTTTGGTCCAACTCGTCCATGCCAACCAAGATTCCCAACCCTAACCAGTCCTACTTTTCTGCATTTGGCCCTTATCCCTCTAAACCTTTCCTATTCGTGTACCTGTCCAAATGGCTTTTAAATGTTGTAACCGGCATCTACCACTTCCTCTGGCAGCTGATTCCACATATGAACAATACTCTGTGAAAAAGTTGCCCCTCAGATCCCTTTTAAATCTTTTCTCCTCTCACCTGAAAATTATGCCCTCTAGTTTTGAACTCGCCTACCGTAAGGAAAATGACCTTTGCTATTCACCTGATCTGTGTCCCTGATGATTTTATGAACCTCTATAAGGTTGGCCCTCAACTTCCAACGCTCCAGTGAAAGATGTCCCAGCCAATCCAGCCTCTCCTTATAACTCAAACCGTCCAGTTACAGTAACATCTTTGCAAATCTTTTCTGCACCCTTTGCAATTTAATAATATCCTTCCTGTATCAGGGCAACCAGAATTGTATGCAGTACTCCAAAAAGGGGCCTCTCCAACACCCTGTATAACTTCATCATGACATCCCAACTCCTATACTCATTGTTCCTCTTGTGGTACGAAAATCATAAAAGCATCCTCTTGCAGCATCCAGTTGACTCTAAACGTATCTTACTTACTATTCCTCCACAAGATTTTCAACCGAGAGCAATCTGCTGACAACAGCTGCAAGTTGGGCAGCTTTGTGGCTTTCTGGCAGGCTTTTAAAAACATCAGAACCACAAAACTACCCAAATGTTAAAAGTAACAGTGCTACAACTATTAGCCAACTGGATTGAAAGCACAGCTTTAAATTAAGTCAGGGTTAGCAGCCTGCGATTTCTAATTTTATTTTTATAAGCCAGATTTTCAGCTCTGAAACTCTGGCTGCTCCATCTGGGCATGGATGAGAACTCCAGATCCCAAGCCCAGCTCAGGGCCCTGGTGCACTGCAACATCTCCCAGATCCTGCCTTTGACCAGGAACTTAACTGTCACCATTGACCAGGAACTTAACTGGACTAACTGTACAAAGATTGCGAATAATTCAGTAGTGAGTGACTCCCAGCCTGACTCCTCAAACACTTCCACTTACAAGTCAGTTACAAGTCAGGAGTGCGAAGGAATAACTGATGAGTGCAACTCCCAACAACACTCAAGAAAATTGATACCATCCAGGACAAAACAGTCCTATTGATTGGCTCTGCATCCACCACTTTGAAAATTTGTGGTTTCCAATATCCCTTGACCAATGATCATGTCATCTGTTCAGAGGGATTCTGCTGTGGGTCTTTATATCTTCCGAATAGGCCAGTTATTGACTCTCAGATTTTTGAGTACATGGTGTGGGATATTGCAGAAGATAGTGGAACGTAGAGTACAAGATTCTATACTGCTGTCCTCTCATTATTAAAGAGCTGTAGTGCAGTTTGAAGGACGAGTTGTGCCCATTCTGAATGGTGGCAAACTCCTCCCAGTCACACTGTCATTGAGAGTTTCAATGAGAGCTTCACAATGTATGAGTACCATTTTCTTTGTTGTTCTCTGGAACATAAGGCAATTGAGAAAATAAGACCTGGTGAGGAGACTGTTCTCAGTGATGCAAACCCAGCGTCCAGTCGTCATTGAGGTTGATTCTGCAGGGCATTTGCTCGGGATCAAGAGGGATATTTGTGGGCAGAGTCACAGAGGCTGCCCTTTTATTAGAGAGATGGTGGTGAGACCTCAGATTAAGAAGGCAGGGTCTTCACAATGACCTCAGCTAGTATAGGAATTGAGCCTGCCTTATTGGTGGCACTCTACATTGCAAAACAGCCATCCAAGCTAACCAACCTCCAGTCATAGCACGTGCCTGACTCCCCTTCCCATTGAATATGAAGAATGCAGCAGAGATGTTGCTGGTGGAATTTCTCTTATATTGTTGGTATACAGTCCTGGTGCTACTGCAGTACAGGAGTGGTAATCAGGCCCTGGAATGGGGGATACATCAGGGCCCAACAACAGGGATTGCAGCAGTTCAAGTAAATAGATTACCACCAACTCCACCTCTAGACATAGGCAACAAATCTGGGCCTTGCCAGTGAGAGCATTTTTAAACATCTCACTGACATAATTTCATTTTTGAGTTGGCATTGCTTATTATATAGGACATGTGCAATTCTAGGAGATCAGCCATGATTAATGATTGAAGGACAATCTAATTTCAATTACATCTGTCAGGCTAATGATAGTGACAATTAATTAAGGGCAGCATGGTGGCTCAGTGGTTAGCACTGCTGCTTCACAGTGCCAGGGATCCGGGCTCAATTTCACCCTCAATGACTATCTGTGTGGAGTTTTCACATTCTCCCCGTGTCTGCACCAGTCTGCTGTGGCTATGTCCCACAGTCCAAGGATGTGCAGGTTAGGTGGATAGCCATGCTAAATTGCCCATTGTGTCCAAGGATGTCTAGACTAGGTGGGTTAGCCATGGGACATGCAGGGTTACAGGGGTGTGTGAGTCTGGGTGAGATGCTCTTCAGAGGGTTGGTGTGGACATAATGGGCTGAATGGCCTGTTTCCACACTGTAGAGATTCTATAATAATTAGATTAGTTCTGCACCGAGGATTCTGAAACAGTTCAGCCTTTTTGTTCATAGGATGTGGCTAGGTCAATATTAATTATTCATTGTTAATTACCCAGAGGGCAGTTAAGAGTCAAACATATTGCTGTGGTCTGGAGTCACATAAAGGCCAGATCAGATAAAGACAGTAGATCTCCTACTGTAAAGAGTTCTGGTGCAGGCGGACATTAGTGACCCATATGTTCCAACAAATAAGAGTTGCATGGTAGCTACTAGGCTAGTGCTTTACTCTAGATTTTTTTTTTAAAAATCATATTTCGCTATCTGCCATTGAAGGAATCAAATGCATGTCTCCAGAACACTTGGGGTTCTGGAGTGCTAATCCTATAACATTCTCATCACGCCATCGTCTCTTCCAATCCATCTTCCCTTGCCAGGCGAATGATATCATTGTGGTTGGAAATTTGTTATGGAACTTTTTCCAGTGGGAAAACTGGAAACTGTCACCAGCATCTCATTCATGTGTCTTAGTGAATCATCTTCAGTGGCTTAGTAACAGTTATCAGTTGATTGTTCAGAGAATCACATTTCAGTGTCGTATTCTCAGAGTGGTTTTGCATTTGAGATTGGCATGTCCTACAGTCTTGTCATCTTTGGCGGTCCCTGGCAATCAGGAATGACTTGTTTGGACTCTGATTCATGGCTTCTGGGATGGCTGATAGTTGACTGCACAGTGTCCAGACTCTGGAACATGTAAGACAGGTGTTGTTTGAATGTGGATGGGTTGCCTGGAGTTTGTGCACTGTCTTTGACTCTGTATGTTCCTAATAAAGTCTCTCGAAGTCTGGGGTGCCTTCCAGAATGGATCTTCTCCATCCTGGTCTGTTGCAAATCAGGGTCTCTGGTGAGTTGGTGGAGATGTTTGACCTCTTCACTGATGCTTTGAGGACACCCATATAGGGTTCTTGCTGCTGTCTTGGGTGTCTCCTACAACAACCAGATTGAGCATATGTGTGGCGATCATGAATATGTTTCAATCAGATTCCTAAGGATGTTGTTATGAAGCCCATCGCTAGTGAAGCTCAAAATTGTGAATGTCTCATCCAGTGCCAGACCCAGCACTAAAACCTGACAGGATTGGTCAACCCCTAACCTCCGATGCTGTACTGAAGGACAAATGGCGTTGGTTTGTTGGGTTAGGGAATTTCTTTGCTGTCTGTTTTGCCTGGAGAGCTTGTCAGCTTTGCTCCTGTGCCTCCTGTGAGCTGCGTTTTGGATCTCGCAAGATCATGAGGCACTGTGGGTGTACCTGCACCAGAGGAACTATAGTAATTCACACAACAGCTCACTACCCACCTTCTCAAGGGCAATTAGGGCAATAACTGCTGGCCCAGTCAATGGAGCCCAAATCCCAATTTAAAAAAATGAAAAATTCTCAGTACCTGGATGAAGGGGCACCTTGAGCAGGGGTTGGGTCTGACATCACAGTTGGGAAAAAGGCAAAATGCTATGGATAGCAAACACAGAGATTGCTGGGGAAACGCAACAGAACTGGTAGCATCTGTGGAGAGAAAAACAGAGTTAATGTTTTGAGTCCAGTGTAACTCTTATTCAGAAGTTATATAATTGATGAGCTGAAGAGTGGAAGATTGCTGGAGAAAAGACAAGATGGGCCGTGTTGAATTGCCTACCATCAACCTCACCCACAAAACCTCTCTGCCAAAAGATTCAACAACCAAGCACATAGTTTAATTGATCATTTGATTTTTGAATTCTTTATATTACGATGGTGCTTATCCTTAAAAGAAAATGATTCAATGGCTGTGAAACGCGTAAGGACACTTGAAGATATCTACATAGCACTATAAAAGCAAACAAATTTTATTATTCACAATTGTCTGCATGTCTTGGTTACATCCCTGAAAACTATCTACTTTATAAATGTGTTGACCAGTGGATGTAGCGGTTGATAATTCAGTCCCCAGTTGGATTGTTGGGAACAAAACTTCCCAGAACTTTGACAGTGGTCCCTCAAAAAATTCAACATTCAGGCCTGGCTCCAAATTCTAACAACAAATCAAAGAAACAGCAACCACAAGGACTCACTCCAGATTGTTCCATTTCTAATGAGATGGCCTCTATTTCATTGTATCCTGTCATGGATACAGTCATAGATTTCTGTGGGCCAGTGTATTTTACCCAGAATATATAAATCATTACAAATATATTCTTTTCTGACCACAGCACATCCTTGCGAGTTTAGTAACACAGATATTGCGAATTGGAAATAAACTGTTGTTTCTTTTCTCTTCAGCTCCAGCATGTTCAAAGTAGAAACCTATGAATTGGCCCGTGAAGCAATTCAATTGGATCTGTAACCCAACTGCATTGACCTGCCTTCTTTCCATATCCTTTTACACTCTTCACAAACTAACATATGTCCAACCATGTTGGAAAATCCAACTAACAATCTGTTAGGGAGTGGGATCTAGGTATCCTACTCTTTGTGTGCCTGATTTCATTTCTAATTATAGGATTATTTCAGTTTGTTCTGTACTCACTCACCTGGAAAGACAAGGTAGTAGCATCAAGGGAACAAATGGCTACTTCAAGCCACATTCTGACATGGAACTATATCTTACCTTCACTGTTATTAAGTTAAAATCCTGGAATCTAAAATCCTGGAATTTGGTGGACAGTTCAAGAAGGCCACTCACCATCCTTAAAGAAGTTAGGAACTAGTTTTTACGACCTATCAAATCCCTCAGGAACTCTAAATGCATTGGTCAGAATCTTATAAGGCCCTGAGAGTGTGGGCTATGTCGAGAAATCTGTGAGAATGACATAAGGATTCATCAAGGCCTTTCACAACGTTGGGAGCAACAAACCACATTTTCCAACAGAATTCCAGGTATCAAGGTTGGATTCTCGCCAGTGAACAGCAAGCAGCCTCTTCATAGGAATTATTGGTCAATAGCACCCTGAATAACATGGAATCTCACCTTATTAATAGGCAAGCTCTTGTTCTCCCACCCACCGGATAGAAACTAGATGCCGAGAATTCCCAACATGGAAGTTTGAACAGGCCTGGCAACTCAGCTTTTTGATTCATTCTCTGGACCTCCACCCTGAACACCTAGCACCAACATCTCAGGACACTCTCCATGGGCAATGGCCACATCCACCCTAGGTGTACAGATGTGCGCAGCCAGTTTCTCTGCACCATCACAGTATATCCCTGATCCACTGAGCGTGGTTCTGCAATGCACTATGAGCACACCAGCTCTTTTCATTGCAGTGCTGCTGTCAGGAAACTGTGTGTTCTTGGACAGACAGCTCAGAGGCTGGACTGGGCTGGGTTACACAGCTGGTCACTTGCTCTCCTAGTGCTCCCTCACCTTGTGCCTACTTGGCTGCTCACAGCATCTCTGCCTAGCCCAGCCCTGCCCTTTTAGTGCAGATGGAGAGTCAGGAAGTTTGTAATGGTTGTTATCAGTTAGTAGTGAAGGGGCTGGATGTGTTGTTGTATGGCAGTGTGCTACATCAGAGTTATAACAGCAGAGACACTGCACTTGATTGAACCAAACAGCCATGTCTCAAACTTGGGGAGTGGCGTAGTAGTGTTCAGTCAGGTCAAGGGAGACACCATTCAGGCGGCTGACCCTTGTAAAGTCAACCTCCAATAGCAATCCAAAGGCTTGGACACGGTCAGTCGGCCACCTGGAGTGGTCAGGATCAGCTCCCTCTTTTCATGGGGATGGGGGTGGGGAGCGGTGAGGAAACAAATGCCAGGCACCCACCACTCACCTTGGTTCTTCCTGCCCTAATATCACTGTTTGTTCCTGGACTGAGAGGAAGAGAGGGACTTACTGAGATGAAATGGGGTGGCACAGCTGTTGGTGGGAAAGCTAAAGAGTGTTGCTGACCAAAGAAACCTTGGAATGCAAGTTCATAGCTCCTTGAAAATAGAGTTGCAGGTAGATAGGATAGTGGACAAGGCATTCTAGAGGGCATAGGTTTAGGATCAGAGGGGAAAGATATAAAAGGGATTTAGGGTGTAGGCTTACTCGCTGAGCTGTAGGTTTGATATCCAGATGTTTCATTACCTGTGAAGCGAAACTGTTGTCTCCTGCTTTCTATTTATATCTTTCTCCTGGATGGGGTTCCTGGGGTTTGTGGTGATGTCATTTCCTGTTCGTTTTCCGAGGGGTTGATAAATGGCATCTAGATCTATGTGCTTGTTTATGGCATTGTGGTTGGAGTGTCAGGCCTCTAGGAATTCTCTGGCATGTCTTTGCTTAGCCTGTCCCAGGATAGATGTGTTGTCCCAGTCGAAGTGGTGGTTTTTTTTCATCCGTGTGTAGGGCTATGAGGGAGAGAAGGTCGTTCTTTTTGTGGCTAGCTGGTGTTCGTGTATCCTGGTGGCTAACTTTCTTCCTGTTTGTCCTACGTAGTGTTTGTGGCAGTCCTTGCATGGAATTTTATAGATGATGTTGGTTTTGTCCATGGG
>NC_057716.1:18122115-18136061 GCF_004010195.1 Chiloscyllium plagiosum | reverse complement strand
ATATGAATAGGAGGGTTTAGAGGGATATGGGCCAAGTGCTAGCAAATGGGACTAGATTAGGTTGGGATATCTGATCAGCATGGACGAGTTGGTGAAGGGCTTTTGCCTGAAACATCAATTTTCCTGCTCCTCGGATGCTATCTGGCCTGCTGTGCTTTTCCAGTACCACTCTGATCTAAACTCTGGTTTCCAGCATCTGCAGTCCTCACTTTTGCCAATTTGGATCGAAGGGTCTGTTTCCGTGCTGTACATCTCTATGACTCTATGTCCTGAGTGAGTGATTAGAGTGTGCTGAGGTCACATGGAATGAGTAGTGAGCGGTGGGTTTAGGAGAGTGAGGGAAGGTATTGTAGGCAACAGTCAAAGTGATGGAACGTGAGGCTTCGTGGGAGGTGAGTGTAGTCACTGAGATAGAGTAAAAATGAGGTATTGGAGAGAAGAGTGTGACACTTACACTGGTGAAGCAGAGAACGTTGTTGACCTTCTTCCTCTGCTGGGTGTTCCTCCAGATGCCTGACCTGGGTGGCAGCCTCAAACCAGGCTGGCAGGCTTGGTGTCATGATCTGTATTGCCATCTGTGGCAGGGGCGAACATCCTCCTCTGGCCAACCCCATTCTCTAGAAGATACAGATCTGTATCTACAAAGGGGGGGCAGGTGGGCAATTTGTCACATCTAGGACAAATATCACAAACTCTGCAGAGCACCTCTGGGCTGGCAGTGCTTTACCCTGGGTATATAATGAGCTTGTAGAAACCTCCCTGACACCAGAAATAACAGGATATCCTGGCTGTGGCAACTAACTCTAGTTATGGCAAGTTGGAAAGTTGGGCTAGCTCTGATGAAAAGGGGACTCATAGGGGTGGGATAGGTAGTCAATGAGGCACATTGGTGTGTGGTACAGAGTTAATGAGGCACAGCGGGGGACTTGGTAGTTAATGAGGCACAGAGTGGGTTAGGTAGTCAATGAGGCACAATGGAGGGATAGGTAGTTAATGAGGCACAGTGGAGGGATAGGTAGCTAATGAGGCACAGAGTGGGTAAGGTGGTTAATGAAACACAGTGAAGGGATAGGTAGCTAATGAGGCACAGTATGGGGAGGTAATTAATGAGGCACATTGGGGTGTGGTACAGAGTTAATGAGGCACACTGGAGGAGTTGGTAGTTGATGAGGCACAGTGGAGGGAGGAGGTAATTTATGAAGCACATTGGGGTGGGTTAGGTAGTTAATGAGGCAGAGTGGGTGAATAGGTAGTTAATGAGACACAGTGGGGGTGGGTGGGTAGTTAATGAGACAGTAGAGGCGGGTAGGTAGTTAATGAGGCATAGTGGGGGTGGGTGGGTAATTAATGAGGCACAGTGGGGTGGGTGGGTAATTAATGAGGCACAGTGGGAGGGTAATTAGTTATTGAGATGCACTATGGGGTAGCTAGTTAATGAGGCGCAGTGTGGGGTAGGTAGTTAATGAGACACAGTGTGGGGCGAGGTAGTTAATAAGGCACATTGTGGGAATAGGTAGTTAATGAGGCACATTGGGGGAATAGGTAGTTAATGAGGCACATTGGAGTAGAGTAGATAGTCAATGAGGTGGGTTTTGGACAACAACTTGAGAAGCTCACTAGGCCTTGTGGATAGAATCTCTCCATAAAACTCAACAAAAGTGACATGTAGCCATAATATGATCAGATTCAGCCCCTTGATTAGATCACCCCTTGGTCCTGTGATCTTGAGGGATTTCAAGATGCAACCTTCCCCAATTATTTAAATCTTTTAGCATCAGTACATGGAAATACAGGAAATAGGAACCAGACTAGACCATTCACATCTTTGATTCTGCTCTGCCGTTCAATATGATCCTGACAGTGCCATTTGATATTTCCCTAGAAGTGCTCAAAATGCAATACAGAGGAACCTTGATTATCTGAACGAGATGGGCGGGCAGTATTTCGTTCAGATAATTGATTATTCGGTTAATTGATTCAATGCCTCTCCTCTGGGGCACGGAGTTTTCTGAAGTTTCCATTTTTCTCTCTCTGCCTGCCTTGCTCCCTCTCTGTCTCAAGTTTTGTTTCTGAGCAGACACACACTTGTGTGTAAGGGACCTGCGGCATTGCTAAAGCCTCCCGTTGCCCCCCCCCCCTGCCCCAACCCCCATCAATTCAATGGGATTGACACAGCGAGCACTTGGCTACGTCCGCTCCCCGTTCAGGAGACTAGGCAGTAGCAAACTGCGCATGAGCCCCCAGCCCCAGTCTGACCCTCCATCCCGCCCCCGTCCATGCCCCCCCCACCGGGGTAGCCAGATTGGATACCAACAGTAAGACTGCTGCTGCCTTTGAGGGGTGAGTCTCAAAATAGCACGCACACACACACAGTGTTTTACTGCACCATTTGACAAGTTCCCACTCTGCCCTGTACAGGACAATATTGGAGAGATTATCTGGGGAAGGGGGGTTTAGGGTACACCCCTGTGTAGAACACCAGGGAAAGTGTGAAGAGAGAGAGAGGGCAGGCAGTCAGTCATTTGGAGATGGTGCTTGGGCTCCCATCGATGTCCAGGACTGTTCTCGGCAGCATTTCAGTAAGCCAGGTTCATTTTTAATCACTGTAAACAAAAGATGTGATTAGTGTTGAAACATCCCCTTGATGCAATGTTTCTATCTGGACTTTGAAATCATCTTCGGATAATCTGAAATTTGGATAATTGATATTCGGATAATCGAGGTTCCTCTGTATATCCATTGATAGAATCGGAACAAGGTGCTATTCTAGCTGAAGAAGTTTCTATTGCAGCATCCTTGAGGTAACAGACAGCAATCCCTTTCACTTATTTCTTGTACCTTTCCACTAGTGTTAGTGATTTCAGGACTTGGACCTCTAAATTTCTCTGCTCTTCCACAATTTCTGGTTTCTCCCCATTTTGAGCCTACTCTGATCTTTCATTCATGGATCCAAGATGGATTATCCCATAACAGCCCACAGTGAGCACTCTCATAACCCATCAATGTCCCCTTCCAATGTTTTGCACTCAACTGCCTGCCACCTAAATTATCAGCAAACTTGGGAAATGGCTCCCTGATTATTCCTTCTCTCTCCGAGAGTACGGATATTGAGAAATATTCTCAAGGCTTTGTTTGGCATTGTCTGCAGGGCTGAATATCGCTTTTATTATCACTTTGAGTCAATCTGGATTCAGCGCTTGTGGCTTGGCACTGACCGGTGCTCGAAATGATTTCTTTTCCTTGCGTCCTGCTTCTTTGATGAGTAGCTTAGCTGCTGTAAATTGTAAGAAAATGTAACTGGTCTCCCAGGGAATTCTGAAATCAGGAAGTTAATAGATGAGGAAAAGTTTGGGTGGGATTGGATTCTATGAAGGAAGCATTTCTTTTTTATCTTTTGGGATTTATTTCAACTCACAAACCAACCAGCAGAGTTGAATTGATGCTGACTGCCCACACAATCAACTATCACATTGTGCAACTGTGTTTCATCAGAGCCAAAACCGCATTGCACTGTTCAATCACATCCACAATCCACTTGACATCATATAACAGTGATCTCAACCGCTAACAAAAGTTATCATGGGAACAGTAACTGAAAAAAAAAACGTGCATAGCACCCTTCGCCACCTAAGGGTGGCTCAAAGCTATTGTAGCCAAATAAGTACTTTTGAAGTGTCACTTTTCTTGCAATGTAGCAGACAGGGACAGAAGGATGCATTACATTAATGTTACTGAACTAACAATCCATGTTAATGCTCTGGTGATGCAGATTCACATTTCACTGCAGCAGTTAGTAGAACTTAGATTCAATGAATTAAATCTGGACTTGGAAGTGCATCTCAGTAATAATAATGGATTGTTTTCAAAGCCCATCTGTTTGACTCGTATTCTTTCGAGAAGGAAATCTGCCATCGAAGGTGGATCTGGCCTAGATGTAAGTCCAGACTCACCAGCAGTTAGGTCGATTCTAAATTGACCTCTGGAATGGCTGAGCAAACCACTCAGTTCGAGGACAATTAGAGATGGTCAGCAACCATTGCTCTTGCCAGCAATGCTTACGTCCCCATGAATTCAGAAAAGGTGGGGGCAAATTTGAACGCAGAAATCTCCCATGAACAGCCATGTGATAATGTCCGGATTATCTTTATTCATGATGTTAATTGAGGAATAAATACTTGGAGAGGGCACTCACAATAATGAGCCGGCTCTTCTTCAACGCAGAGCCATGAAATCTTGTACATCTGCCACTGCAAGCAGATGGGTCTTTATTTTAACATCTCACCTAAAAAAGCACTCCCACCTCTGACAATTTGTCACACTCTCAGTTCTATGCCAGGGCATTAGACTTAATTTTTGTGCACCCATTCTGCAGTGGTACTTGATCGCACAATCTTCTACCCCAAAACTAAGCATATTTCCAACTGGCTCGCAAGCATATTTCGTTACTCAGTCTTTTCATCATCACTCAACATCATCACATTCAGTGTTGCAGGCTCAATACTTATTAAATTTCCTGGCACCCTCATATCACTAAACCACTATTTGCATTTAAACGGCATCCATAAAGTAGTAAAATATCCAAAGACCTAGCATTGCTTTACCCAACAATGACAACAATGGAAATCCGTACATGCACTTTAGTGTAATTTTTCTGTAACATTATAGATACTGCCCTGCATGGTATGAATCTGTATATTCATGCCTGCAAAATGTCAAAAATTACACGGTTAAACTTTACAAACGTAATAATGTGTGGAATGCAATTAAAATGTCCTTTCAATTAATAATGCAAATAGATTATTAATTCAAACGACATGTTAAAACTTAAAAGGGGCAATACTTGTAAATTTAACAGAAACTGGAATTTCAAGCACCAGTAGCTTTCTGGCTTATACAGCTGTGGTTGCTTTATTAAAAATATTTTTCTTAACTTGCCAATTTGCAATGGTTTCAAGTTCTCTTTTTGAGAGATATAACATACCTTTTTTTAAAATTGGTAATTAAAACACTTTGTTTTGTCTGATGACTTGGTCTGACAACATAAGTTTCCACTTTTAAAAACTGAAAGAATGGATTCATGTCATCTCAAGTATCCCCGATGGAGCAACGTAGAGTCTCCGTCTTAAACCTGGTCTTTGCAATCCTGTACCTTTTGGTGAACTGGATGAGGGTGTATTTTTAAAAAGCCAGAAGTATATCAACCACATCATTCTAACCTCGACTGCAGAGCTCATCACAAAAAAAGCATTGTCAAAGCATTACTTCACAAAGTTGGATCGCTCAATGACCTCACAGATTTGCACTGTGACAGGATTGACAAAAGGACAAAGTATTGTTGCACCATCAATCTATGTCTCCCTGCATCTTTGGGAATCCTGTAAAACTGGGGTACTCCTGGTCACTCATGTTATATCTTCATTAGGAAGTGTATGAAAAGGCTAGCTCTGGCATTCAACAAATCAGTTGTTTAATTGATTCTTCGATTGGCTTATGTTGGAGATGTGAAGAACCGCTTCCACAGACTTTGAGTCTTTGTTCTGATATTTCGCACAATTTGTATATGCCTTCTCTAGTGAAGAACCACACCCGAAGGCTGATAAACTGAATTAGTTGAGCTATGATCCATGTATCATTGGGCACAATACCAAGAAGGGGCTATCAAAGACCTCCTGTACTTCACAGAATCACTGAATTGCTATGGTGTGGAAGGACATCATTCGTCCCATTGCCTCCATCTGTATTTAATTTATCTTCTGGTAATGCACCTCTTCATCCTCTTGCTATAGTGGAAAGGAATGCAAAACCATCACATTTCTCTACAAGATGTCTGCTGGGGATTAAAGGTCATTTTTACAATGACATAGTGAGGAAGCTGCAGTATTAAAAACATTAGTGGCTAAAACTTTAAATTGGCACCTTAAAGTCAAAAAGGAAGATATTCAAGGCTGAAATGGATAGATTTGTAATCAGTAAGAGAATCAAGAGTTATAGAGAAAAGTGGAATTGAGGATTATGCAATCAGCCATGATCTCATTGAATAGTAGAGCAGACTCAATGGGCTGAATGGCCGATTGCTGCTCCTACATCTTATGGTTTCATATAATACCAATATCAGAAATTGCAATGTTGTAATTGTTTTGGGCCATTACATTGAATACATTATGGGTACCATATTGCTGGATCTTGTGCAAACAGGGGAAGGATTAATAGGAGATGTGTGGGGTACCAATGGACCAGTCCAGGAGGAAGTTTATAAACAATGCAGAACCATAACTGAAGCCTATTAACCACATTGTCATTGTGTATCACCATAAAGCAGGCACTTTGAGATGTACAGTGCGCAACACTGCAATGCTCAGATCTATAGCTCCAGTACATTGTTGTGGTTTGTATGGCATTTGCTCAAATATGCAGTTAGCCCAGCCAAGTCAGTTGGACATGCTAGATCTTACGTATGATTTGCTAAAATTTAAATGTTGCTAAAAAAGAAAAAAGATGTGAAAAGGGGGGCGGAGGGGTAAAGCCTTTACCTAGTGGAGGCCTTTAGGCATTGTCAGGAGAACTGAGAGGTGGAATGTCCTTGCGTTTTGATTCAGTTTTACACTTTAATTAAACCTGACTGTTTCCTCCTGCACAGGAAACAGAAATTGGCTTTGCAGATCCAGAATGGTTTTAAAGTCCTGTTTTCGGTTCATTTTGGCAGCCCATCTCTGACTTTTGTACATTTTGTGCATCTGTTTGTAAAGCAGGAAGTTGCTTAATGTTTAAAGAAAAAAGGGAGTTGGAGGAGGGAAGAGGAATTACTTTTAGAGCTTTTATGTTTACAATGACTCATTCCTCTGTTGAGCTTGTTGCTAACACTCCACTGCGGATGGTCAAAGCTGCACAAGATACAGTTACTGATATTGTAGACCTCCCAGGTACTGGATTTGCATGGTGGAGTTGAGGATTGTGTGATCAGCCATGATCTCATTGAATGATAAAGCAGACTCAATGGGCTGAATGGCCGATTGCTGCTCTTATATCTTATGGTTTCATATAATACCAATATCAGAAATTACAATGTTGTCATTGTTTTGGGCCATTACGTTGAATACATTATGGGTAGCATATTGGTGGATCTTGTGCAAACAGGGAAGAATTAATGGGACACATGTGCTCAGTTTTCCTGGTTGGCTGTGGTAAGCGGAGCGTTTGCATAATTTCCCCCCGTCTGGGTGCCAACTTCCTACCCTGAATCAGATTTGCCCCTCCCACCACTCGGCTTCCAGTAATAAACAATATTGGCATTGCAAGTGGCATAGATAGCAACGTAACATTTTACAGTGGGATATTGATAGATCAAGTGAATGGGCAAAACTGTGTTCAGTGGATGTATATGTTGGTAAATACAAGTTCATAATGTTTGGACCTGAAAAGGATAAAACAGGCACCTTTTCAAAAGGTGAATGAATTGAGTTAGAGAAGGAAGCTGGAGACTTGGAGAGGCCAGATTCCCAGATCATTAGAAGGTCATGAATGTTAATTGTATAAATTGAGATTAAGAACCATACAGGTAGAGGTCATTGATTGGATGATCGGACATATAAAAATACGCTTAGGGATCACGTGGCACTGTGGACGTGTATATCCCTGGGCTAGAAGCCCCAAGTTTAAATCCGACCTACTTCAGAAGTGTGTCATAACATTTCACTAACAATATCAGTGGTTAAAAAAAAACAAAAAAAAGTGCTGGAAATGTTTTGTCAAACACAATTAGTCTTCAGGCTATGATCTTGGGTTCTTGTGACACAGTGGTAGTGTTCTTATCTCTTGGGCCTGAAGATCCCGGTTTAGGTGCTATCTGCCCGAAGGTGAATTGTAACATATCAGACTAGGATGATAAAAATAGTTCTGAAGAGACACTGACTGACATGCATGTAGATTCAAGTCAGGAGATTTCGACCTGTAATGGTTCACTCTGTGAATAATTCTCCACAAAAAAGATTGATGTGTTTCTTCCTCCACCAACTATAAACCATGAGCAACTTAAGAAGACAGTCAAACAAGTTTATGTAATGCTGGCCTTGATATACAGAGGGTAAAAGTTGTGCCATATCTATATAACAGCCTGGACTACTGTGAGGTGCCGTTCCTTAAGAAGGTTGATTGATCTTGGAGGAAGTATGGTGTATATTTATCAGAATTATACCTGGACTGCAAAGGGTTAAATTACACCGAGAGAGTACATAATCTAGGTTTGTATTCCCTGGAATGCAGCAAGTTCAGGGAATCATTTGATACAGGGTTTCAAGTTAATTAGAGGATGATTATTTCACTTGGCCAATCAAAGGCAGATCAAATTTAGCTCAGTTGTTTAGCTGTGCCCACTGTTCACAAAGACTGTTGCCAAGGGCTTAGGGGTTGCCGAATAAAGCAAGCATCTTTCCCAAGTTGGCACATCCTGCATATAGCAGAGGCGGCACAAGTATAGCAGATCCAAGATCCAACCTTTTTCTGACCTGCCATCCATTAGATCTATCTCTAAACCTCTGGAAAAGGACTGTAATTATTTGCTTGGAGTGTGAGGGAGTTGAAAGTCTGTCTAGTTTTCAGTGCACAACAGAACCCCTCAAGAATGAGGTTTGTGAGGTCTTGGAACGCATGAAATGTCGATAGCTAACTTTATTGTGTCTCCTGTACCTGCCCCAGGCAGGAATTTCAGGGTTTAATGTGCACCATAAAAAATGGAGGTGTAGTAAATGTGAATATTTAGTTAGAAGGAACATTTGCCCAGGCGCGTTTTTAGAATAACAAAATGTTATTCAGGTGACCAAACCTAGTCATTCAAAGAAATCAAAGGGTTCAAAACTAGTTTTGGAATCCTTTTTTTATCCAACAAGAAGAAAAGGCAGTGATGGATTTCAATAAAAGTGTTTAATATTTGGGGGGAAATTGAGCAAAATAGAAAGGCCAGACAAATTCACAACAGAAATGAGTAAATAAGTGCACAGAAACAGGGAAAGATTTAACTGTGAATTTATTAGTGCGTGTAATATATGTGGACATACACCCCACAATAAAGTAAGAATAGATCAGCAAAGTTCCTTCAATAAGGAGGGAAACCTAACTTAAAATGAGATTTTAAAAGTTCTGTGTGATGTGTATGTGTGGGATTTCAAAATGTGTTTGATAAGATGCCAAGTAGGAACACACATTAACAAATATGGAGAAATAGCAGCACATATTTGGGGGTGGATGAACAAGGACTGAACATGGACATGAAATGATGATATTATAAAAAGAGAAGAGGAGCAGGGCAGTTCAGGAGCTCCTAAATGTTAAAATTTGATTAGCAAAATTGAGAGAAAAAAAAACTGTCTCCAAGGCTTTATAAGTAAGACTCTAGTGTGTAAGAGCAAAGAGCTAATATCAAACCATATACTAACTATTAATGCAAAAGCCTCATTTGCCAACGGCTAGGGGAAAAGCGGAAAGATATGCAAGTGCAGGGTCATGTAGTCGGATTGGATAGAGATCTGAGAAGATGTGAAGCCCATGTGGTTTATGGGAAGGGCTACTTGGAAAGTGATTTGGATGTATTAGGGTACACCAATGCATTGATGCAAAGGCTGGAAGCCACTGGCCAAAGAGCACTCACTGTCATCTTTCACTCTGCTGGAAATCGCAACAGCAAAGAAAGTGGCACATTCAGAATGAGTGGGGTAAGTGACTCAATCTGTATGACATTCAAGGAATTGTGTGGAAGATGTATTGGGTAGTGACATTATGTGGAACCAAGCACATTGAAGAACCAGAACATGAGTTGCTCCGTACCACTGATCATTCTCTACATCTCATGCTGATGGAGATGAGGCCATCTTAATCATCACTTTGAGTCAGGCTCGATGAGTATTGGTAATATCAGCAACAGATACTAATAAGCCAGAGATCTGATGAAGATTGTATGATTATAATTTGGAATCTTAGGCTTTAGTGGACAGATTGTGAGTATTATAACAAATCTCTCTCCCTGCTATCATCAGCTGTTCGAAAGCAAATTGTGATTTTATTTTTACTCCTTCTTTAAACGGTGAGAGTTTACTTCCCCTCTTTAGCTTGGACTCTGACTTTGTCACGATTGTGACAACATTGTGGCGAAGTTAAACTAGACATGGGGTTATCTTAGATGTGGGAGAGTACTTTGCAACCTAGCCACACTTAGAAACGTAAAAGCAAAATACTGAGGATGCTGGAAATCTGAAAGAAAAAGTAGAAATTGCTGGTGAAACTCAGCAGATCTGGCAGTATCTGTGGGAAAAAAGTAGAGTCAACAGTTTGAGTCCGGTGACTCTTCATCAGAATTCTTCCCATGATGCTGCCAGACCTGGTTTTG
Source organism: Chiloscyllium plagiosum (assembly GCF_004010195.1). Taxonomy (NCBI): domain Eukaryota; kingdom Metazoa; phylum Chordata; class Chondrichthyes; order Orectolobiformes; family Hemiscylliidae; genus Chiloscyllium; species Chiloscyllium plagiosum. Next base: position 18,125,686 of record NC_057716.1, on the reverse strand, counting down.
CCAGCATTTTCTGTTTTTACTTCAGATTGCCAGCATCTACTGCTCTTTGTTTCATTTTAGAGTTAATGTATGTTCTGATGAAGAATCATTGCTGGTCTCCAAATGCTAACACTGTTCCTTCTCCACAGATGCTGCACCACTTACAAACATATGTGAAGAGGTAGAATCAGAAAGGACAAAGAAACTATTCAATTAGTAGCTATTTTTATACAATAACAAATGAGGAATACTGGTTTAATGATGTTTTTGCTTTTAAAATTGAGTCAAAAACTAGAGCTAGCAGTCTGGAATTCCTTAATGGGGATGGATTATTGGCTAGCCAACAGTTGAGGAGTCATTTGCAGTTTTTTTGATTTTACAAAACAATTCCTGGAAAGTCTTCTGAGGCAGTTTTACTGAAATGGAACGTCACCGTTTCAATGAAAGAAAGTTTTGCTTGCAGAGAGCACAAATACAGGTTGCTCCTTAAAAGCCAGAGGCTTTTCCTTTGTAGCCCAGAGTTGTATGGAGCTGTGCTGATCCCTGAACTGATTGTTATTTCAAAATTGCCTGATTAAAAGACAATTGGAAACAATGCTGTGTGAGTCATGTGACAAAACCTCCTGCAGTGTAAAAGTTCTCATTGATTTGAATTGATTTGATTTATTTACTGTCATGTGTACCATGATACAAAACACAGTGAAAAGTATTATATAGTGTTACTACCCTCCGGCGCCATCTTAAAACACAGAAAAATAAACAATAAATATAAAGGCAGAAGTAAGGAAAGCGTCCAACTTTACAGTCCTTCTTGTTAAGTACTCCATCATGGGCCTGGTGGTCAGGCACGAATCCCCTTCGCCACCACCACTGCAACTAGAATGAAGTCGCCACTCTTTGGCGCCATCTTGCCTCCATTGATGTTAGCGGCGCCATCTTGATTACAAACTTGACTACAAAACCGGAATGAGGAAGGAAACAAAGCCAAAAAGAATGAGAAACTTTCAGATATTAAAGTCTTATTTAAGTCTTCTCTCCATGCAGGCACCTGGGCCAAACCACAGCCTAGAGTTTTGGGAGGAGCTGAGTGTTTGCTGCCACAATGAGGCAAAGGCCAACTGTCTGTGCCCCATTCCAGAGGTTAAGTAGAACGTCATTAACACTTCTTCTTGTAGGGTGTGTGTAACTTGCAATTTTATTGTGCGAGGGTCTTGAATGTTTGGTGATGATCTCTCATTCTGTAGCGGGTTACAACACAATGGTTAACATTCCAGGCACATTAGATGGTACATAGGACATTGATTATGTTGTAGACCTTGACTTCTGAGAAGTGTCTGCAAGGTTATTGCTGAGTATCATCACACGGTTATAGCAGCCAACTATGTAGAACTTTTAATATGTTTTTAATTCAGTCACTAAATATATAAATAGATACATATTAAAATTGATTTTTACTCCATTCATGATCAGGGAAAAGGAAATAAGGGAGAGACCTGGAATGAATTGCTTTCTGATTATACACCTGTCTTTTGGAAGAGATGAGAAACGGAAGTCATAAATATCTGTTGAAGTATGCACTCTTGGAAGAATAGCAAGGGAGTTCTCCCAGTCTCTTCCCTAACTTTTTATAGAATATATATTTATCTCCCAAAAGTGAGTTATTAGATCTTCAAGAGGATAACATATCTCCTTGTAAATTTTAATCTTTTCACTGTCAATGAGACATCTGGGAATAGTAGCATACTGGTTATGTTCCTGCACTGGTAATCCAGAACCCTGGTCTTATAGTACAGAAATGTGAGTTCAAATCCCATGTGGCAGCTGGAGAATTTCAATTCAGTTACTTAAATAAACCTGGAACAGAAAGCTAGTCTGTCTGATCTTGAAACGATTGGACTATTGTGAGAATCCATCTGGTTCACTAATTTCCTTGAAAGGGAAGAAACGGGACTAGGATATCTGGTCAGCATGGATGAGTTAGACCGAAGGGTCTGTTTCCAAGCTGTACAGCTCTGTGACTCCATGACTGTAAATTCACAGTCTCTACCAGGCCTGACCTACATATGCTTCTAGAGCCACAGCAGAGTTGACAACTCTTAACTGCTGCCTGATATAATCCAGCAAGCCACTCAGTTCTGTCGGGCAGCAATGGTGGCTCTGCACTGCTTCAAGAAGGCAGTTCACCGCCATTGCCTTCCTGAAGGCAACTAAGCCTGGGCAATAAATATCAGTCATGCCAGCAGCACCCACTTCTCCTAAAAGAATGAAAATACAATCCTATGGTCGCCAAGCTGATGTTGTCGCTATTGCTTTCATTCTTTCCAGCCTGGTTATCTTCAGATGAACTATTTGTGTCCCTGAGAAGGAAGGTTGTTTGACAGGATGAAACCACAAAATAAAATTAAATATCGGTTAAGTGCCTGATGCTGTTTCTGAATTTGCATTGCTTCCTGCTCTTGAAACAGTGATGGTTATTAAACAGTCATCCCTGGACTGAATATATTCTGAGCAGAACGATTACCACATTCTGGATGACTTTGATCATAAGTACCTTTGGCAGTGTTTTATTATTTGTGAAATAGTGAGCTGGCCCCGTGTGTGTGCACATGCAGGTTTGATCTTTTGCCCATTTTCTCCCTCTTGTATCCCTGCTGTATATTGTTCGATGAGAATCTGTTTCTTATAACTTCTGAGATCATTAAGCACGAAACTGATTTTGGATTGGTTCCTTATGTTTCCCCTTCCTTGCGTTCACCAAACCTTTTTGCAACATCAAGGTACATCAACACGAGGCACAAGCAAGAGTTTATTCGGATCCAATGCCCTGAATTTTTTGTTGTATAAAGAGGGGCATGGATAGGATAAGTAGACAAAGTCTTTTCCTTGGGATGGGGAAGTCCAGAACTAGAGGGCATAGGTTTAGGGTGAGAGGGGAAAGATATAAAAGCAACCTAAGGGGCAACTTTTTCACGCAGAGGGTGGTACATGTGTGTAATGAGCTGCCAGAGGATGTGGTGGAGGCTGGTACAATTGCAACATTTAAAAGGCATTTGGTTGGGTATATGAATAGGAAGGGTTTGGAGGGATCTGGGCTGGGTGCTGGTAGTTGGGATTAGATTGGGTTGGGATATCTGGTTGGCATGAACAAGTTGGACCAAAGGGTCTGTTTCCGTGCTGTACATCTCTATGACTATGACTATCTCAAACTGGCAGTCCATATGGTCAGTGACAAGATTCCTCTAAAAATTCAGTCAAGGAATTCCTGATGGGTATCTGACCCTGGCCCAACTCTCACACTACAATGTATCCACCCTACTCCTCCAAACTCACAACTAAGATCAGTTACTACAGACACTCACCCCAGTACACCCAACAATCTCGCCCACAGCCCACTACACATACCCACTGTGAGTGCAAACCTCCACAGTCAGATTCAAACCCATATCCCCCATTCACACTTTGACCGACACACATTTGCAGACACCCAACACATACTCACACATTGTCAAAACACAGCATTCCAATAACTTCACCCCTACAGTCATTTCCAAGTGTACTCACGTACCTCCTCCCCAACACACACATCCCCAAA
>NC_057716.1:18095791-18121912 GCF_004010195.1 Chiloscyllium plagiosum | reverse complement strand
ACACACACACATGCACTCATCCCCACACAAACTCATCACACCTACATGCATCCTTGTTCACACCCAAATCCATATCCAACCATGTATATTAATTCAGCCCAAAACACCACATGTTAAGCCAAATACATGCCCTCTCCCAAACACCGTGCGATCACTCCCACTCCTCCCATGCACATGAATCATTACACCGACCCACACCAATACAAACACGCACTTCAGTATCCCTCACTGAATTCACTCAAACATGTGCACATGCAATCGCACATAGGCACCAATACCCATAGCCTCACATATATGCATGCTCTTGCAAACACAAATATGCACACACACACACACGTGTGCAGGTAAACACAAGACAGACACACACATCACCAATGCACATAAACACCCACAAAAATATGCACAAAGTCAACAAGCACAAACAGATACACAACCAAGGACACAGCCAGCTGCTCATAGATAGATACTGACACACTCAAACACTACTAAGTACATTAACTGAAACATTCACAATGACGGGTACACACACTGTCATATCCACATTCTCAAATACTCTCACAAATACACATTTATACTACATTTATTCACAGAGAGACATAGACACACAAAGGTACAGAAACAAATACACACATATGCATGCATTTACTCACATGCACGCACACACACACACTCTACCAAGTCTGCATGGATTTACTCATGCACACACACAAATGCAGACACTCACAAATACCCACACATTTACTCAACACATAAAGACACAAACACTCACACACCCACCCTAACATACTGGATCCAAAATTGTTGATCACTAAAACCAGTGAAATGAAAGGAAGTTATTCGCGGAGTGCAGCCTTCCTGGAAACTGTTACGATGAAAAGAAAAAGAAGCATGAAACCCATGTGTCATATCCACCACATCGGCAGTGTGTGTGAGTGAAGGGATGATGCATCTTTGTGTGTTTTACTTCATTATGTGTGTTGAGCAAACATGTGCCAGAAGGTTTATTTTCCCACGAACATGTTGTCCTTTTTTTCCCAGCTGTTGGAGACACTGCAGAAAAATACAAGCAAACTTAACCATACACTATTCAGTATTTGGAATATAGGTCAAAAGGAAGGATTTGAGATTGTGACATGTCTCCCTGGTCTGAAGCAGAGACGAGAGATGTCTCAGGGTCATGTGGGTAATGTGTGAAGGGAAGTAGAAGTCTGGAACTCTCCAGAGAAGAACTGTTGAGGCTAGGAGTCAATTGAAGATTATGAGGAGCTAAACCTGATATATTTTTGTTAGGCAAGGGTATTAAGAGTTTTGGAATGAAGAAGGGAAGGTGTTGGAGTTAAGGTAAATATTTTTTGGTTGAATGATAGGGTGGTCTAGAGGGGCTGAATGATCTCCTCTTGCTACCATCTGAGTTCATTTGACTACAGTCAAGGAGGACAGTGAATGCTTGAAAATTGTCCTCAATGCCTCTGAAATAAGGAAGCAAAATAAAAGCAGCAGTAGAGACTGGGTGCAATCGCACACAATGGTCTAATTTTTAGCACCAGCAAATAGCAAGCATAAAGACATTGAAAAAACATTTCAAGTGTGTTCAAAAATGTAACAACATGCACTCGGTGACAAAATTCATTTCCAGCAATCTCTGAGAATATGACTTTCAGAGAACAGACCATTCCAAAAGATAAAAACAAAAAACTGTGGATGCTGGAAGTCAGAAACAAAAACAGAAATTGCTGGAAAATTTCAGCAGATCTGGCAGCATTTGTGGACAGAAAGCAGAATTAACATTTCTGGTCCAGTGACCCTTCTTCAGAACTGACTGTAGCTGGGAAAATATTGGTACATATGCTGAAGATGGGGTGCAGAGGGGGAGGAGAAAACGATAGGTGCTCAAGCCTTAGAATTATAGAGCTCAGTACTGAGTCCTGAGGCTGCAGGGTCCTGAAATGGAAAATGAGGTGCTGTTCTTCCAGCTTGTGATGGGCTTTGCTAGAACAATGCAGCAAGCCCAAGGCAGAGATGTTAGGGAGGGAGCATGGTGGTATGTTGAAGTCATAAGCATCAGGAAACTCAGGATCATTTTTGCAGACAGCACTTAGGTGTTCTGCAAAGCGGTCACCCAGTCTGCATTTCGTCTCCCCAGTATAGAGGAAGCCACATTGTGAGCAGTGAATGCAGTAGGCGAGATTGAGTGAGGTGCAGGTAAATCACTGCTTCACCTGAAAGATATGCCTGGAGCCTTGGGTGCTGAGGAGGGAGGTGGTAAACTGGCAGATGTTACACCTTCTGCAGTTGTAGGGGAAGGTGCTGTATGGATGTGAGGTGGTGTTGGGAGTGGCTGAGGAGGAGGAGAGGACCAGGGTGCCCCGAAGTGAATGGTCCCTGTGGAAGACTAACAAGGGAGAGGAGGGGAATATGTGCTTAGTGATGGCATGCTGCTGGAGGTGGCAGAAATAGGGGCTAATGATTTTTTAGATGTGGATGCTAGTGGGATGGTAGGTGAAGATGAGGGGGACCCTAATGCTGTTGTGGTAGGGAAGGAGTGAGAACCGAAGTGCTTGGACCCTGCTGAGGGCCCTGTCATCTGCAGAGTTGGAGAATCCTCGGTTGAGGAAAAAGGAGGACATTGGAATGGTCCCTTGTAGAATCTAGCATCATCGGAACAGATAGGACAGAGAAACTGAAGCTTGAAGAATGGAATCGAGCCTTTACGGTAAGCAGGCTGTGAGCATGTATGGTCAAGATAACTGTGGGAGTTAGTGGGTTTGTAGGGTATATGGGTGGCCAGCCTATCACCAGAAATGGAAAGATAAATGTTGAGGAAGGGAAGGGAGGAGTTAGAGATAGCCCACCTGACGGTCACAGCCAGATGGAAATTAGAAGTGAAATTGATAAACCTTTCTGTTCCAGAATGAGAGAAGGTAGTAGCACCAATGAAGTCATTGATGTATCAGAGAAACAGTTGTAGGTGGGGCTGGAGTGGGACTGGAACAAGGAATGTTCCACGTATTCCAAAATAACTGAGGACCGTACAGTTATACAATAGCTTGGTGACAGACAGTCATTCCAAAGATGTCAGCAAAGAGGATGATAGTGTCATGATTCAATGAAGACCTGAGGTCCTGTCAGAGGGGGTGGTGTGGAGGAGGGAGGACCAGCAGAGGAGACAATGACACCATACGTTGGCACTCTGATCTCAAGTTGCCATCCAGTCAGTACCATCTCCACATAGTGGAAGTTTGGCCAGCGGTGTTGTAAGCAGGTCAGTGATCATCTTGCCAGGATGGGTAAGTGCCAGCCTCTTTTCTCAGCCAGCTCAGACACACTCTATCTCTGATACTGTACCCACCTCCCACCAATGCTCCTGTTCTGCCATTTGCACTATTGCTTGCAACATGTTCCATCATTTGCTCTCACTCTCACCTAGCCTCCCACACCTCACATGCTCTCTGCGCTGCCCTCTCACTCACCCAGGAAACCTCTCCCACCTTTTGACCTCCTGCACATGCTCTAGCAGCTGTGCCACCACTTCCAGCTCATTCTGTAACCCTTTCCCCTTCTCATACTCTGGGAAAACAGCTGAAAGTGGGGAGGAATAGGCATGATGGGTGCCAACATCAGACTCCTCACTCCCTATGATGAGAGAATCTTCACAGGAAAAGGCCGGGACTGTTCCTGTGGGGGTACTGAGACATCTGTGTCCCACCACTTGAGTAGGTTCCACTCCTCATTCCATAGCAGCCTCACAGTGACCCCATTGTCAGTCTCAATTGTTGCACACCACAGCTAACCATTGGCTGGGAATCCTCCTCTCCCCCTGTATCTCACAGGTATCAGTGGGATGTCCATGGCTTCGATGGAGAAATGGGCTGCTCTCCCAGAACCCACCTCCACATCTCTGAAGACGAGAGCCTCAAGAGAAGCCATTGACAAGGCTGTCCCTGCACTGTCCCCAGCCCAGATGCTGACTCCTCAGTGGGACCGTCACTTTTAGAAAGTTCAGGAGCACAGTCCGGTGAGCCCCTCACTGTGAGAGCACCGCAGCTGAGCCAGGAAGCTTGGCCTGAGAGGATTGATGGAGACCAGGGACCTGCTCAGGCACAGGCAGGAGAGGAGCCTGTGGTGTGGGCAATCAGAGACTTCACCCACGGGCACAGGGAGGGACAGGAGCAGGCAGACAGCTAGGTACAAGGCAATGTCCCCTCATTACCTAGAGGCTACCTGACCAAGCCTCCAGGGCTATAGGGCTCCAGAGCTGAGCCAGCTCCCTCCAGCCCAGCTGTGCAACCTGGCACAACACTGAGACAAATGTGGAGGGACAGGAGGAAGAAAACTTATTGAGGGCATTTGGTGGCACAGCTGACATTGCACTGAATATGAAGTAGCATGATTGCTTTTGCATTACATTCATGTAGCCCTGAATGTGCCAACGAGATGTCTAAGTTCCTGTCTACAAAGGGTGCACCATGGACCGGTGTCTGTGTTAAGAGCTTGCTGTATCTCATAGAAGCAAAAGGACCCAAGGTGTAAACAGGTCAATGGGTCCTGCTAACACCACAACACATGACCCATACCATCCCTCTTCGTTCTCTGGCATCTGTGTCCAAAGCTGTTGGAGAGATGAAGTGCTCAGTGATGTCAGGGACAGAGAGGTGTACAGCAAACAGGCAGGCAATGGGTTAGGATGGCCAGGGATTAGGCCCCCTGCAGGACTCTCCTGTACACTGCCTGGGGCTGTGTGTAATGTTCTCTCCCTTTAAAGGGCCTCACATTGATGGTATTGCAGGTTGAGGCACTTACCCCCCCGCCACTCTAGATGTGGTCACAGCCATTTTCTTTCCCATTGTGGAATTTACAGAATGATGGAAGGTGACACTGAGAATTCCTCACTCAGTGGCTTCCAGCCTCCACCTCGAGCTGTCGGTGATCCCCTTCCTGGTAACTCTTCCTGTGAAGCCCACAGGATTTGTACTTCTGCAGGTCCCATCCAAACCATAAACTTGAGGTGGACCTGCCCACTTTTGCCCTCAGCCCCTGGCATACGAGGTGACCATGCCAGGTGTGGTCATGGTACACTGACCCCCCACCCCACCTTAAGTCATGGATGTGTCCTTCTCCCATATTATCCTGCTTCCATCCATGCTTTACTCCTGACAAATACGAATGCTCTCCTTCACAATTGTCAATCCCCCTTCCCCAGCCTACAGTCCCCAATCCTAATGAATAGCATCCTTTCCGTGGCAGCAGACCCCTGTTGTCCTCCCCAACTCCCTTTCCCCTATGTTCTATGGTCAGACTCGACAAGCAGACTGTGGCCTACCCCCTTGATTGACCAACCTGGGCAGTGCCAGACAAGAAGTACCCAGATCACTGACTGATGCCTGTACTCCTCCCCAACCACAATGGCCCCAGTACAGACGGTGACCCATTCTTTGTATTGCAAAAGCACAGACACCCCCCTGACTGAGAGCACCCTGACTGCATGCCTCACTGTAGCCTGTCCCCTGGACTGGTATTAGAGGTTGCCCCTGTCTGGCTGTACCAGGACTCTTTGACTGTCAGATGTCTTCAAGAACTCCCCTGAAATGTTTGAGACGTAACTGCCTACTTGTGCACGTGCCATGTGTTTGCTGCATGAACTGCTGGCACATGGTTGAGGTGTGAGACTGATGTAACATTCTAACGTACACCACGCTGTATATCCCCATGACTGAGGACTGCTGAGCAGCAAGGCGAGCTGCCTGCATGTGTGACTTCACTAATTGGCACAGCACGGCAAGTCAGGAATGCTCTGAGCTAACAGGGAGGGACTAAGTGAGCAGCCGTGAGATGCAGCTTGGCTGGGTGCCTGTTCCTGCAATGCGAGGTGTCCTTGCAGCAACCTTTCAGTGCTAGTTGCCTGTGTGTCCTACAATGTGAGGCTGTGCTTCCTGAACATTCTGCAAGTGGATCTGAGGATTGCCATGATAAACTGAGGGATTGGCAAATGTCAGATGCCAGTGTCAGTGAACAAGGGGCGCAAGCAGCTGGTGGCCATGGTTGGTGCCCTGAGATGCTGTTTGGTGCTGATGAGAACAAGTTTCTAGGTACACGATCTGACTTCCACATCAACAATTCTCGATGTCTAGCTGCTTCAGCAGGCTTGATAAAATAGGAAGCTGAATATTAATGTGACGGGTTTTGACTGTGGTCAACTAGGTATAATTCCCTTTAATTAGAAACTCACCACTGCCAAATGAGAAACTTGCGGCTCAGTAGATACAGCGAATTGCTCCCGATGTTAAGATGGCCTTCTACATATGTCTTATGTGCATCCACTGCAAATGTTGCCATAGCCCACATCATTCAGATCCCTGTGAAATTCGGCCCGAAGTGAAAGAAAAGGAATTGACTTTTAAACGAGGACGTGAGCTGCTCAGTAACTCAATATCCTCCAAACCTTTTGTTAACGCGGTATGAAATCCTTTAAAGATATTACATGGTGAAAGAATGCAAAAATCAGAGGGTAAAAATATTTGCATCCCAAGCTCGACAAAAGCAAAGCAAGTTTTCAAAGAGACATACATCTGCGATCAAAAGAAATCACTTTTTCTGCTATTCCCTCCCAGAGTGTTTGGCATTGAATCAGACCCACCTCAGATACAGAGCTTCAGCACACACACACATACGCTCTGTCTCACACACACGCAAACTCACAGACACACATGCACATGCAACACAGACAGACACGCACTCTGTCTCACACTTGCACAGACACACACATAGATCACTCAAACACACAGATCACGCACACACACAGACACACACACTCCAGTAATCTGACAGATCTGCTGGAAATACAACAGGCAGTTGAATGAAATTAACCCTATATTTAGGGCTAAGTCAAATATCTCCTAAATGGTGCAAGCCTGTATTTTAGACTACGCTGATGGTCTGAAGTTATGCCTTTGTTCATGTTTCTTTGGATAATTGTGCTACATTTCACTTCACTACAGAGCACATCAGGTTTTAGATTAACTGTATGGAGAGTCTATGTTTGTGTGGCCCAGTTTGTTTACAAGGGCAGGAGCTCTGTCTTAATTTCTTTTTTCTTTATTCTTTCATGGGATATGATGTCAATGGATAAATCCAGCATTTGTTGTTCATCCCAAATTGCTCTTGCTAACCCATTTCAGAGGGCAGTTAAGAGTCAGCTACATTGCTGTGGGTCTGGAGTCACGTGTAAGCCAACTACCAGAGTTTCTTTCCCTAAAGGACATTAATGAACAAGAGTTCACCAGTGATTACATGTGGTAAACATGGGTAATATACTATGCTTGAACACCCCATAACATACATCAAATAGCAAATGCGATCAAGACAGAGTCTATGGAAATCTCAACAACTCTCCCCAAACATTCATTTTCTGGTCATTTATGGGATGAGGGCATCAGTGGCTGAACCAACATTTATTGCCCATCCCTAACAACCCAGTGGGTGGATAAGAGTCAGCCACAATGCTGTGGGGATGGAGTCAGATCCAGGCCACACCAGGTGAAGATGGCAGATTTCCAACCCTAAAGAACCCAATGGGTCTTTACAACAACCGACAGTGGTCGCCATAAAGCTAGCTTTTCATTTCCATATTTTAAAAAATTGAATTCAAAATATCACACTTGCTATAACGGGATTTAAACCCATGATCCCACATCGGGATTCGGGACTTCCAGTTCATTGACATCACCGCTATGCCACCAACTCTCCTGAATGCAGTAAGTCATTATATCTCATTAAACTTCACTGGGGATTATAGCTCTTCACTGATCCTATTTTCAAATTCCCTCTCATTACACAATTGATGACAGCTTTATGGTCATGTTACTAGCTTTATATACCAAATTTATATCAAATTGAATTTAAATTCCACCAGCTGGATTTGAACCATACTACTGTCAACCCAGCAGTTATAAAAATGGGCAAGTGGCTTTATTAAACATTGTATTTAGACAGCAAGCACATACATCTCTTTCTATTGCCTTACGTGAGAGAAAATTACTTTTTCTTCTCAAGCACCAACAGTAAAATTACAAAAGTTAAATCAAAAGGGGCTTGCCCACAAATTGATGTTAAGTGGAGCTTTGAGCTATCTGTGGTGGCCACTGGGCTACCTAATTTGCATAAAAACATGCTCTGTCTACAAAAACACAGAGATGCAGTGAACGTATGAATGTGAAAAAGCTGTCTTTATTGGTCAGTCTATTCACTGTGTACAATATATAATGGTACGGACTTGAACAGTAAAAGGCATTTACAAGTATTTGAGCTGGATTTTATAAAAATCAGTCATTTTTCTCTTCCTGGCGTTCTGTCTTTGGAGATGTGTGATACAGTCTGCATGTTGACAATATTGTCAAGCATTGTTTTCTGTGCTGCAGTATGAAATCTCTAAGGCAGCTGCACATAGACAAACAGATTGGTGAGTTTGTGTGAGTTTGGTTAATACAGAGCTAGCAGGCTGAAAGTTCAGTTATCATAGGGACTGTTTTCCCAGATTTCTTAGCTAACACTACCATCACTACCAGAGTTCTATGTTATCCAGTTTTGACTTGTCACAATTTTACTGTAGTCCTCTGGTTCCCAAGGCATGAACACAAGTGTACTTCCTGTCATGTATAGAGGCTTTGCACCATGAAGGTTACTCATAATTTTTTTTGTCGGAAGTTTTAAAAAATTAGTGCTTTCTTAATAAAAGAAAAGTTTTGCACTGTTCAGAGAGTTTGCAATGCTAAGGTTGTGATGTAGTATTCCAGTGGTACTAACACAGATCATCCTGAATCCAGATCTTGATTGTGTAGAAACATCTAACAATTGGCAACATTGTGTTGCATTAATATAGCTGCTTTAATGCTGAAAGACCTCACCCAACACTTTGCAGAGAGTGTAAAAGGGCAAACTTTGAGCTGAGGGAAGGAAGAAGTTAGGATCGATGACCAAAGCCATGTCCTGAAAGATGAATTTAAAGGACGAGGGGCCAGAGTTGAGGAGGAAGAATTTCTAGAGGAAGGAGATTCAAACTTTCTTAGGGATGTGGTAAAACAAGATGGGAGTTGGGAATATATGTTCCCAAAGGAGGAAGGACTGACAAGTGTAAGGAGAGATAGAAACATGGAGGAATTTGTAAAATGAAAGTTGAGAGAGTCTATGAAAGGATTTCAAAGTACGAAGTGCAAAATAATGACTACTCAGTAGCATACACAACCAGTGTTATCTCAAACCTGCAATGGAAATTTCTTTCCTATCATCGGTGTTGGACAATTCTGTGTCACATCAGACTTGACATTAAGCTCCCATTGCAACATGTCCCTTAAAATTCATCTGCATCTCACTCAGTGAATACCTCTGCAAGTCAGGTGAGCCAGGAATTGTAATGTTATGAGTATATCGCCTGTTACCACCTAGCCCTCAATTTTCCATGAGATCTTGATTTGATTTGATTTATTACTGTCATGTGTACTAAGATACAGTGAAAAGTATTGTTTTGCATGCTAACCAGACAAGTCATACCTTATAGGAGAAAGTGAGGACTGCAGATGCTGGAGATCAGAGCTGAAAAATGTGTTGCTGGAAAAGTGCAGCAGGTCAGGCAGCATCCAAGGAGCAGGAGAATCCTGATTCCTGAAGAAGGGCTTATGCCTAAAACGTCGATTCTCCTGCTCCTTGGATGCTGCCTGACCTGCTGCGCTTTTCCAGCAACACATTTTTCAAATCATACCTTATGTAAGTACATCAAGGTAATAGAACACAACACAGAATATATTGTTACAACTATGGAGAAACTGCAGAGAAAGATCAACTCAAATATATGAGAGGTCCATTCCTAAGCCTTACAACAGCAGGGAAAAATTTGTTCTTAAATCTGTTGGTATGTGTTTTTGAAATTTTGTATCTTCTGCCCAATGGAAGACGGTGGAAGAGAGTCTATTAAGGTTCGGAGGGGTCTTTGATGATGTTGGCTGCTTTCCCAAGACAGTGGCAAGTGTAGACAGAGTCAATGGATAGAAGGCTGGTTTGTGTGATGTACTGGGCTGTGTTCACAACTCACTGTTGTTTCTTGCAGTTTTGGGTAGAGTAGTTGCCATACTAATCTGTGATGTTAGCAGATAGGATGTTTTCTTAGATTAGATTACTTACAGTGTGGAAACAGGCCCTTCGGCCCAACAAGTCCACACCGACCCTCCGAAGAGCAATCCACCTAGACCCATTCCCCTACATTTACCCTTTCACCTAACACTACGGGCAATTTAGCATGGCCAGTTCACCTAACCGGCACAGTTTTGGACTGTGGGAGAAAACTGGAGCACCTGGAGGAAACCCACGCAGACACGGGGAGTACGTGCAAACTCCACACAGACAGTTGCCTGAGGCATGAACTGAACCCGGGTCTCTGGTGCTGTGAGGCAGCAGTGCTATCCACTGTGCCACCATGCATCCATAAAAATTAGTAAGAACCATTGTGGGCATGCCAAATTTCCTTAACATCTTGAGGAAGTAGAGGCATTGGTGTGCTTTCTTGACAAGAGCGTGTCCTCCACTGCGCTTCCTGAAGGCGATGACCAGCTCCTTTGTTTTGCTGACATTGAGAGAAAGAGATTATTGTCTTTACATCATATCACCAAACTGTCTATCTCCTTCTTGTACTCTTGTTGTTGCATGACATCCAATCCACCACAGTAGTGACATCAGCAAATTTATAAATGGAGCTAGAGCTGAATTTGGCCACACAGCCGTGAGTGTAGAAAGAGTATAGGAAGGAACTGAGTAGGCACCCTTGTGGTGCACTGATGTTGAGGGTTATTGTGGAGGAGGTGTTGTCGCCTATCCTTACTGATTGCAGTCTGCGTGTCAGGAAGTCGAAGGTCCAGTTGCAAAAAGGGGGAGCAGAGTCCTAGGTCTCAGAGTCTGGAGATTTGTTTTGTTGGAATTATGTTGTTGAAGGCAAAGCTAAAGTCAATGAATAGGAGTCTGGCATATGTTATTCAGATGTTTCAGGGATGAGTGTAGGGCCAGGGAGATGGTGTCTGCAGTGGACCTATTGAGATGGTAGCAGATCAAGGCAGTCTGGGTGGCCGGACATGATGTGTGCCATTCACCTCTCAATCATGTGACAATTGTTTAAAAATATATCATTTTTATATTCCCAGCAACATTACTGCCATTAATAGGTTTTCCATTGGGAACTGAGGTGCTTGGAAGAGGAAGGGGATCAGTAAAAAAATGCAGGAAAACTGAAATTCTTTAATTGTGCTTGGTGCCCTCCCATAAGTTAATGACACATCCACATCTAGAGACAGAAGTGACAAAATCTCTTCTTGACCAAAGGTTAATACAAACAGAGTTGATATAATCTTCTAAGAGAAAGTGAGGGCTGCAGATGCTGGAGATCAGAGCTGAAAATTTGTTGCTGGAAAAGCGCAACAGGTCAGGCAGCATCCAAGGAGCAGGAGAATCGACGTTTTGGGCATGAGCCCTTCTTCAGGAATTCCTGAAGAAGGGCTCATGTCCGAAACGTCGATTCTCCTGCTCCTTGGATGCTACCTGACCTGCTGCGGTTTTCCAGCAACACATTTTCAGAGTTGATATAATGCCAGTTTCATTTTGATATGACTTGCACCATTGCAAAAAAAAATGGCTTCAGGTTTTAAAAAGTCACTGAAATGAGTGAAGGGAAATACTGATATACATACAGGACATTAGCACAATGGAATGTATCCCTTTACTTAAGGCATAACTGGTCCAAGTTTGCTACCACTGCAAGTGAAACAAATCAACGTTCAACTAAGCTGATACTTGGCAGGAAATGGGAAACTTGCACCAAGATAACTTTAACATGGTGGTCACAGTGATTTAAGTAACCAATTTGGCAAATTACTGACTATTTCTTGTTTCAGAAAGCTGTGGCTATTATTGACATGCTCAAGCACCAGCTTTAATCAACTTAAAGCCAACTTCACTTGCATGGCACAGTCCTGTCACAATTGCCTCCAGAAATATATTTTCAGATTCCAGGTGGTTGTAATACATTTTGAATACTTAGGCTGGTCTAATAATTTGGCCATGGGTTTATTACACCACTAATTGTATATTGCTAAATGCTGTTTATAATTTTGTTTACTTATGAATATTATGATCCTGGATCTAACTGCCAAATGTCTGTTATGATCTGTCTTGGGACCAGTAACATTTTGTTGTAAGTGTGAGATCCAGGGGACCTACTAGGACAATAAAGGTGTACAATTCCACGGATTTGCACAAACTACAATAGACTTTAATCTCCAACTTTGGAACAATAAAACAATCTACATTCCATTCAAAACTTATTTATAAAATTCAGAATTAACAAATGCAAAATATAGGGAACAGATTGTGATCAAACATCCTACAGTGCACATCAAATAGCAAATGTGTTCTAAATATATCCCATGGGTTTCTCAACAACTCCCCCAGACATTAATGATTCAGTAGGTCATCAAATCTCATTGAACTTTTGAAGGAATTATAACTCTTTATTTTTGAGGATCTGTTCTTGAAATTCCATCTTAAGAACTACTCCATCATGCTGCCACAATGCTGTACCAAGTCTGGTTCATCACCCTTCTTTCCTGGATCTGAATTGTGACTTCTCCCTGAATTCTGCAACTGTACTCAAGCGTTCATTCAAATAAACTTTCCATCTAAACACAATGGCTACGAAAACAGTTCAGAGGTTAGGAATACTGCGGTTGGTAACTCACGTCCTAACTTCCCAATGCCTGCCCACCACCTACAAGGCAAAAGTCAGGAGTGTGATGGAATACTCCCCACTTACATGGATGGGTGCAGCCCCAACCACACTCAAGAAGCTTGACATCATCTAGGACAAAATAACCTGCTTGATTGGCACCTCATCTATGAAAAACTTCCATTCCCCACACCCCACTTCAATGTTCAGTCGCAGCAGTGTGTACCATCTACACAATGCACTACAAATATTCATTAAAGACAGCACCTGCCAAACCCATGACATTTTAATCTAGAAGGACAAGGGCAGTAAATACCTGGGAACACCATCGCCTACAGTTCCCCTCCAAGCTACTCATCATTCCTTCACTATTGCTAGGTCAAAAATCTGGAATTCTTACCTGAAGGGTATTATGGATCTACCTACAGTATGTCGACTTAAGTGGTTTAAGAGATGAGCTCATCACCACCTTCGGAAGGGCAACTAAGGATGCGCAATAAATGCTGGCCAGCTATAGATGCCCATGTGTAAATTTTGAAATGTATGGTACGTACAAGATTGAGATTAACAGCACATTCTGGTTTCATGCGCCATATTTTGTTTGGATTTGCACTATATATTTGTTCTTGTCAGTAGTTCAGCTCAGATTTGAATAGATTATAATGGATATCACTGACGCATGAGTGCAGTGATACAGCCTGATTTGGAGTGTAGTGCTCTGAAAGTCTGAAATAACAAAGAAAATGCCAATAATAAACACACCAAAACCTACAATGGCACTGAACAAATTTAAAACCACAATATAAACCACAGCAGACATCCAAATAAAAGAAAAGGTCCAACATAAATCACCAACATCTCTATTCCAATTAACCCATGCAACATAGCCAAGGACACCGCACATCTGAGAATAGCCAAGAACATGCGTAGGTATTTTGTGGTCAGATGGGACTAAAATCTAGACCTGCTGACTGAGAGGCAGGGACACTACCATTGCACCACAGGAGGCCTATGGGCAGTGTATATCTAACTGACAGCAACCATCACAACCAGTTCAATACAATCATTTATTTAAACAGCACAATTGATTCAGTTGACCAAAGCAAAATTGACAAGGTTGAAACTGTAGCTTTTTGAACTTTGAAACTTCATATTTTAGTAAATCACTGGAATTCCTTGCTGAGGTGGAAAATGTTCTGCTGGAGGGTCAGAGACTGCAAACGTTGTGCCAAATCTCTGGTCTCCAGCCAGTTGGAGAACTACTATGTATAGGACCACACATATACACTAGGGGTGAACCCTTTGATCATCCTGAAGTGGAGAGGACTTATGTGGAAATTTCCTAGACAGTATAAAGTTCTGAAACAAAAACAGAAAATTAAAAATCACATAACACCAGGTTATAATCCAACAGGTTTATTTAGAAGCGATTGTCTTTGGAGCAGTGCTCCTTCATCAGGTGGTTGTTGAGTATCAGATTGTAAGACAGAATTTATAGCAAAAGTTTACAGTGTGTTGTAGCTGAAATTATATATTGAAAAGACCTGGATTGTTTGTTATGTCCCTGATCTTTTAGAATGAAGCACTGGAGACACTCAGCAGGTCTGGCAGCATCAGTGGATACAGAAACAATGTTAATGTTTGGATCCAGTGACACTTCATCAAAACTGTTCCGAGGAAGTGTCAGTGGACTCGGAATGTTAACTCTTGTTTCTTGCTTCACAAATATTGCCAGAACGGTTGAGTTTCTCCAGCACTTCCTGTCTTTATTTCCAAATTCCAGCACTCACAGTTGTTTGTTTATATTTAATGGTTTACATTTCTGGTGGGTAATCTGCCTGGTCTCAGGGATTGTCCATGAATATCTCCAACTCTGGTCTAGAATCAGAGACTTCAGTCACTTCCAAGGGTTTTCCTGGATAAGGTACAGCTTAAAGCTCAGTATAACTCCTGGATAACTACACAATTAACTTCCACTTCCACTGTCCTCCCCGATTACCTCCCTGATACCCCAACTACATCCAACTACTCTCTCAAAAACCCGGCTAGCTTCCTTATCCAACCTAATGATCACCCCAGCCCAATGTGAGCCTCTGACTCTACTAATTCCCCGACTAACCCCCTCCATCTGACCACACTTCCAAGCTGACTACCTTCCCAACCTGACCCAGCCACTTCCTGACAACACGATGACCCACAGAACCTGATCTTAACTGGTTAACCTCCAATATGACTATCCCCAACCTTCTGGATCTAACCCCTGATCACTGGACTATTCCCCTGACCTGGCCATCCCTCCCGCGCTGACTGCACCATTTCCATAGAGAGCCACCACTGGCCTGACTGGACTAATTTCCAAATACCCAAGTAGCCCATTGCCTGACTATCCATCTCACCCATGCCCAACTGCCCCATCAGTCATTTGACCTCCTTACTCCCTCACCCACCTACTCCCTATACATTTACCTTCTACTCAACTCACCCACTTACCTTCCTATCTACCTAACCATATAGCAACTCACACACATATACGCCTACACATTACCCCTCATGCCTATTTATCCCATCAAAAACAAAATAATGTGGGTTCTGGAGAACCCTCAGAGCACTCTGGCGGGGAAGGGATTGGACATCCAGAATGTCAAGGAGATGACTAGGGCCAGGAAAGCAGAAATTGTTAAAACAAACCCACTGCCCACCTTCCCATTCACTCTCTCAGACACTCATCCATTCAAAAACATTTAAACTTACAGCAGGGCAGCAAGTGCTTTAAAAAAAGGGGAAACAACCTGTCTTTCCCCAGCTATATACTCCATGTGGATGCAGTTCCACAATTGATACTATGGTTCTGGATTTCAATCAAAGCAGCACTGAGAAGTATCGAATCAGGGAAACGTACAAGATTTGTTTTTATTCAGGCGTCACTGGCTTAGCCAGCATTTCTTGCTCATCCCAGAGGGCAGGTAAGAGTCAACCATATTGCCCCAACCAGGTAAGGATGGCAGTTTCCTTCCCGAAAAACATCAGTGTTCCAGATGAGTTTTTCAACAATGGTCATCATTCGACTCTTAACTCCAATTTTTTTTAACTGAAGTTAAATTCTACCATCTGTCATGGTGGGATTTGAACCTAGTTGCCCAGAACATTACCTAGGTCTCTGAATTAACAGTCCAGTGCTAAAACCACTAGGCTGTCTGTAGTGATTGTAATGAGGTCAGCCAGGTGGACATCATAGAATCTGAGTTCCCTGATTAGGGCTGTTATTCTGGTCCAATCAGGGATCCCTGGCTGACAGATAGAAACAGGAGTGTGGGGTGCTGGGGATAAAATAAGCACTACCGCACTTAGGCGGTAGTGTGGGGGTTAATTAAAAAAAATATATAAACAGGGGAAATTTGATTCATGCACCTTGTGTCTCTCACCTGCACATCCACACACCCACATCATGGGTGCTGTGGAAAAATAATAAGCACTACCGCAGTTAGGTGGTAGTGTGGGGGTTACAAAAAAAAACAGGAGTGTTGTCTCAAAAAAAAACAGGAGTGTGAGTGGAGTGCATTATTTCCCCCTCCAACTCTATTTTGATTTAGTCCCTACCCTCCCCTTCACTGTTTTGATCACACAGCACTGCCCTTTGATGTGAAGGGCAGTGTTTGTCACTGGCCACCCGGGTGTTTTCCTATCTTCCTGGTGGTGGAAATTGAATAAAGATTCATGCACTTTGTGTCTTTCACTGTGTCTCACACCTGCACACACACACACCATGGGTGCTGGGGAAAAAATAAGCACTACCGCACTTAGGTGGTAGTGTGGGGGTTAAATAAAATAAAAAAAAGAAACAGGAGTGTCAGACATCCTGTTCACTCTGAGACCTGGCTCTGAGGGAGCTGAATCAGTGTCAAGGACTCTCCACGTGTAAGCAAAGGGTGACTTGGCCTCTGTGGAGTTATTTCACTATTGTCTCTCCTGAATCTGGCGATCATTGTTGCTGTTGCTTGGAAGGTCAGGGCCATTAACTCTGCTTCTTTCTCCAGTGATGCTGCCAGACCTGCTGAGTATTTCCAGAATATTGTTTCTATTTCAGATTTACAGCATTGTGGTGCTTTGCTCTTCAGGAAGGAACAGACTTTTTTGTCCCCTTATATGGGTTTAATGCTCCATGTTACTTCTCAAGGTTTTTTTTAAATGAATACAGTAATTCCTCACTTAATGTCGACTTGGTCAATATTTTCAATGGACTGTGGCAGATAAAGGATCAGGTATCATTTTGGCATCATGACGTTCTCTACAATGTCGTGTGCCAAACAGTTTCTGTTCTGTGACCTGCCTATCCATGAGCTTACAGTGCTCCAAAGACATTAACCTCAGTTCCCATGGTTTTAATGGTCTACTCTCCCTCAACGAGGTGTTGCAAGCCAGTCTATTGTGCACTAACAGCATTACCAGACATAGAACATATGCTGTTTCATGAGCTTGTGAAAGATTTTTTAAACTATATCCTTTGTCTGGCAGTGATAATCGAAAGTGACCTCAAACTTTTAGTTTCTCCACTGGGTGAGAAAGAACTTGCAAGAATGCATCCGGGAATACAAAGATTTCAACTTTGCCTCATGTAAAGTGACTGGAGCACTCATATGCAAATTTATTCACAATGTCCGGAAACAGCCAGATTAGATTTGATTAGATTCCCTACAGTGTGGAAACTGGCCCTTCAGCCCAACAAATCCATACCGACCCTCAGAAGAGTAATCCACCCAGACCCATTTCCCTCTTACTGGAGCACCTAACACTATGAACAATTTAGCATGGCCAATTCATCTGACCTGCACATCTTTGGACTGTGGGAGGAAACCGGAGCACCCGGGCGAAATCCACGCAGACACTTTGTGGAGGTACTTTGTGTTGGAAAAATTTCATTTTGCACTCAGATAACTGCTTCCTTGGTCAACATGTGCAACCTCCTAACCTCAACTATAAATATGTAAATAACTGTGGGACTATAGGAATATGAGGGGAAGAAAGACCTGGGGAATGATCTTTGTATGATATGAAGTGTGCCCAGCCAATCTTCCCTCCCAAACCTGAGCAATGGGCAGGAGGGCCACCAAGCATAGCAGCCCATCCTCAATATTTAAATAAACAATTAACCTTAATTGAACTTGGTATCAAACCAGTTGTCGGGAATAAAAGAACTGCCATAATACGGTTGGCATGAGTAGGTGGGTGAGAGTGTGCATTGTGTTCTTGATATCTGGTTCAGGAAGGTTGGGAAGGAAGTTAGGGGCGCGTGGGGGTTGGGGTGGGGTGGGAGCTGTCACATAGTTTGAAGAGTGTCCTTTGTGCCTCAAGGACACCCCTCCCAAGGTGGTCCTCCTCCCCTCATTCCTCACCACCCACCTTTGAGACCTTGGCCTGCACTCATTTTGCCTCTAACCCAGGATCTTTGATCCCTTTCTGCCCATAAAACCTGAGATGTCTCTGGTTCCAGTTGACATTCCCACTCCTTGATCCTGGAGACTCCTGACACCAATTGGCTGACAGCAGAACAGCTGGTGAGAGAGGGGTTACCTCCCACTGTGCAGCAGTGGGCATTGTTAGCCTAAAACACGGATCCAACCAGTAGTCACTTTGGATAATAGTTCGTAGCTTATAATTGATAATAAGGTTACCAATTGTTTTGAGATAATTTAAAATTGAATCTGCAAAAAAATTTCTGATATTTCAGCCAGTACGAAAGAAGTAATATTTATCCTATAGTAACCCTGTCACATTTAGTTGTCGGCCTGGTCCAGTCTTGTGACATTGCCAGTGCTGAGTTAGAAAGCTTTTGGTTCAAGCCATATCATGGAACTTGAGTATAAACCTTGGCAGTACTGTGGGAGTGCTTTACTGTCAGAAGTACCATCTTTCAGCTGCAAAACAAAGACATGACTGTGTGTTCTGGCTGATTACAACAGATGGAATTTTATGTGTTTGAGATTCTTCAAAGCTTTGTTTTCTCTGCATGAGTAATACACAGCTCTTCCCACTCCAGATTCCTAGTTACACAGAGAGACTGGGTAGGCCACATGGGGGTGGCAGGTTGACCAGCTGGGGTGAAATGGATAGAGGCAACTAGTGGGTTGGGTGGGTAATTTGATTCACTTGCAAGTCATTGACACATTGGCTTGATAATCAGCAGCTTCTGAAAGTGCTGAAATAAACCCCACAGTTAACATGTTAAAACTTTTTTTATTCAAACTGCAGTACTATAATTTGAAGAAGATAATTCCAGGATAAGCATATAATTAAACTTAATCCTGGGATAGTCCTTTCTTTAGGATGTTTGCTGACAGCCAATCTTGGAATTCCAACCAGGGGATCGAAAACTAAAATTAGCTAAACTAAAACTAAAATTCACATTTGGATTTTTCCAGTGCATGTGAGATTCCATGTGGTTAAATTATAGTGGTGCTGGAAAAGCACAGCAGGTCAGGCAACATCCGAGGAGCAGGAAGACCTGCTGTGCTTTTCCAGCACCACTCTAATCTAAACTCTGGTTTCCAGCATCTGCAGTCCTCACTTTTGCCTAGATTTCATGTGGTGTCTCACTTGAGTTCAGAGCTGGACTCAGTAATAAGAATGAGTGACAATACCCAGAAATGTGTTAAAATAACTTTTAGTGGATATAATGATAATGATAATTATAACATAATAATTATAAAAACAATTATACTGTAAATTATAACACAACAAAATATGGTGTCACGGTGGCTCAGTGGTGAGCACGGCTGTCCGACAGTGCCAGGGACCCAGGTTTGATTCCACCCTTGGGCAACTGTTTGCACATTCTCTGTAAGTCTCTGTGAGTTTCCTCTGGGTGCTCCAGTTTCCTCCTACAGTTCAAAGATGTTCCAGGTAGGTG
The DNA here is from genome assembly GCF_004010195.1 of Chiloscyllium plagiosum. NCBI lineage: Eukaryota > Metazoa > Chordata > Chondrichthyes > Orectolobiformes > Hemiscylliidae > Chiloscyllium > Chiloscyllium plagiosum. The sequence continues at coordinate 18,102,251 of NC_057716.1, read as the reverse complement.
GATTGGCCATGCTAAATTGCCCACACTGTCCAGAGATGTGTAGCCTAGGTGGATTGGCCATGGGAAATGCAGGGTGGGCCTGGGTGGGTTTGCTTTTTGGAGGGCCAATCTGGGCTGAATGGCCTGCTTCCACACTGTAAGGATTCTATGATATTTTATGAAGTAAATGTAGCATCATTGAAAGGAATGAAAGTATAGAGTACATATTAGTGATTTTTGAGAAGATTTGATTGGCCATGGGAAATGCAGGGTGGGCCTGGGTGGGTTTGCTTTTTGGAGGGCCAATCTGGGCTGAATGGCCTGCTTCCACACTGTAAGGATTCTATGATATTTTATAAAGTAAATGTAGCATCATTGAAAGGAATGAAAGCATAGAGTACATATTAGTGATTTTTGAGAAGATTTGTAGCTCAGGTTGATGGTAAGTATGTAAGTTAGCTCGCTGAGCTAGAATGTTTGTTTTCAGACTTTTTGTCACCATACTAGGTAACATCATCAGTGAGAATCTTCAGTGAAGCGCTGGTGCTGTGTCCCACCTCTCTATTTGTAGGTCTTGGTTTCTTAAGGTGGGTGATATCACTACCGGTTCTTTTTTTTTCAAACAAAGGCAGATAGGATCTAAATCAATGTATTTATTGATGGAATTCTGGTTAGAATGCCATGCCTCTAAGAATTCTCATGCTTGTCTTTGTTTCGCCTGTCCTCGGATGTGTGTGTTGTCCCAGTCAAAGTTGTGTCCTTCTTTGTCTCTATGTATGGAAACTAATGATAGTGGATTACGTTTTTTGGTGGCTAGTTGTTGTTTGTCCACCCTGATGGCAAATTTCTGGTTGTTTGTCTGATGTAGTGTTTTTTACAATTCTTGTCTGGTATCTTGTAAATGACATTAGATTTGCTGGTAGTATCTAATGGATTCTTTAGTTTCATTAGTCACTGTTTAAGTGTGTTGTAAGTTTGTGGGCTACCATGATGCCAATGGGTCTGAGTAGTCTGGAAGTCATTTAAGATATGTCTTTGATGTAAAGTAATGTGGCTATAGTGTTTGGTTGCGTTGTGTCTGCTTGTTTGGGTTTGTTTCTGAGGAATTGGCGGATTGCGCTTATTGAGTATCTCTTTTTTGTATAGATATTTTTCTTCTGCTTTTTGTAGTTCTTGGGAGCTGCAGTGTACATATATCAAAAGAAAGGAAGAAATGCACATTTATTGTTACAAAAATAGTCCCCAAATTGGAAACTTATCCCTAAAATGGTAAATTAACTCTTAGCATGTAAATGACCAAGTCTTTGAGTAACCCTACATGGGGGTGCTCTCTCTAGTCAGTCCCTCTGTTGACTATAATTCTCAATGGTTGACTGTGGACCACTTGGCTATAGGAGTGAATCCTGGAAAACACTGTCCCCTTTAAACGATATTTCTGGTACCATTTCAGTATTTTGAGGCTTTCATCTGGAGTTTCTCAAAACAAAAGTCTGGTTACCATTATCTCTTATTGCTCGTGCTCAGCTTCCTGGGATTCATCCAATCGCAGCAAAGTTTTTTAAGATAATGGAAAAAGAAGCGAACCAACTTGAGTCTCGCTGCTGATGTCACAAACTCAAAAGAGTTGTTGCAACTAGCTCATTCACTGCCTAGTGAGATCTGTGTATCGAAAACACATGTTGACATCTTGAATGATTTTAATCTAGATGTGTTCAAAGAGTTAAGAATGATTGCTGAAAAGCATGAATTTTTGATTTTTGAAAATCAAAAGTTTGCAGATATTGGGAACAATATTAAACACCAGTATGAAGGTATCTTGTCATCTTTTAAAATGTTGAAATGTTAAAATCTTTCTGTGTCTAAGATCTGATCTTGTCAACAGTGACTGGAAGTTTGTTCAGTAAACTTAAACCCATTATGGACTCTTCAGTGGTAGTACCAGCGGTATATCTGATAGCGGGAGGCAGCTCAATGCTGCTGCATTTGTTACTTGGCCTCCTGGATGGTGTTCCAATTTGTAAATTATGTGCACTTCGTTTTAGAGCCCACTGCTGAATTTGGCTTGAAATGAAATGAAAATGCCTTCTTCATTTTAAGTAGACCTAGCAAGGGTTTGTGGTCCATTTTTATTACAAATTTGAGGTATTAGTAAATATATTGGTGGAATTCAATTAAATTGAATCGATTGTCACGTGACCAGGGACACAGTGAAAAGCTTTGTCTTGCGAACTATACAGGCAGATCGCGTAGTTAAGTAGCATAGATAAGTAAATAATAGGTAAACAGCAGCAAAAACAAAAATAAAGTTACAGGCAAATGTTAAGAGTTTGTGAATCCATTCAGTACTCTAACAACAGTAGGGTAGAAACTGTTATGAAACCGGCTGATGCGTGTGTTCAGGCTTCTGTACCTTCTCCCCAGTGGTAGAGGTTGTAGAAAAATATGGCCGGGGGTATGGATCTTTGAGAATGCTGGTGGCCTTTCCTTGACAGCGGGCCTGGTAGATGGATTCTATAGATGGGAGGTTCACCTTCGTGATTGTAACCATCTCCAATCTTGAAACGGTACAGTTGCCATACCAAGTCAATCTTGAAAAATGTCCATTTTACACAGGAAGAAGTGCTAGATGTCCTGAAACGTATAAAGGTGGATAAGTCCCCAGGACCTGATCAGGTGTACTCTAGAGCTCTGTGGGAGGCTAGGGAAGTGATTGCTGGGCGTCTTTCTGAGATATTTGTATTATCGATAGTCACAGGTGAAGTGCTAGAAGACTGGAGGTTGGCTAACATGGTGCCACTATTTAAGAAAGGTGGTAAGGACAAGCCAGGGAACTATAGACCAGTGAGCCTGACGTTGGTGGTGGGCAAGTTGTTGGAGGAAATCCCAAGGGACAGGATGTACTGTACATATATTTGGAAAGGCGAGGACTGATTAAGGATAGCCAACATGGCTTTGTGCATGGGAAATCATGTCTCACAAACTTGATTGAATTTTTTGAAGAAGTAACAAAGAGGATTGATGAGGCAGAGCTGTAGATGTGATTTATATGGACTTCAGTAAGATGTTCGTCAAGGTTCCCCATAGGAGACTGACTAGCAAGGTTAGATCTCATGGAATACAGGGAGAACTAGCCATTTGGATACAGAACTGGCTCAAAGGTAGAAGACAGAGGGTAGTGGTGGAGGGTTGTTTTTCAGACTGGAGGCCTGTGCCCAGTGGGGTGCCAAAAGGATTGGTGCTGGGTCCTCAACTTTTCTTCATTTACATAAATGGTTTGGATGTGAGCATAAGAGGTACAGTTAGTAAGTTTGCAGATGACACCAAAATTGGAGGTGTAGTGGACAGTGAAGAAGGTTACCTCAGATTACAACAGGATCTTGATCAGATGGGCCAATGGGCTGAGAAGTGGCAGATGGAGTTTAGTTCAGATAAATGCAAGGTGCTGCATTTTGGGAAAGCAAATCTTAGCAGGACTTATACACTTAATGGTAAGGTCCTAGGGAGTGTTGCTGAACAAAGAGACCTTGGAGGGCTGGTTCATAGCTCCTTGAAAGTGAAGTCGCAGGTAAATAGGATAGTGAATAAGGTGTTTGGTATGCTCTCCTTTATCGGTCGGAGTATTGAGTACAGGAGTTGGGAGGTCATGTTGCAGCTGTACAGGACTTTGGTTAGGCCACTGTTGGAATATTACATGCAATTCTGGTCTCCTTCCTATTGGAAAGATGTTGTGAAACTTAAAAGGGTTCAGAAAAGACTTACAAGGGTGTTGCCAGAGTTGGAGGATTTGAGCTATAGGAATAGGCTGGGGCTGTTTTCCCTGGAGTGTTGGAGGCTGAGGGGTGACCTTATAGAGGTTTACAAAATCATGAGGGGCATGCATAGGATAAATCGGCAAAGTCTTTTCCCTGGGGTAGGGGAGTCCAGAACTAGAGGGCATAGGCTAGGGTGAGAGGGGAAAGATACAAAAGAGATCTAACGGCCAACTTTTTCATGCAGAAGGTGGTACGTGCATGGAATGAGCTGCCAGAGGATGTGGTGGAGGCTGGTATAATTGCAACATTTAAAAGGCATTTGGATGGGTATATGAATAGGAAGGGTTTGGAGGGATATGGGCCAAGTGCTGGTAGGTTGGACTAGATTGGGTTGGGAGATCTGGTCGGCATGGACACGTTGGACCGAAAGGTCTGTTTTCATGCTGTACATCTCTATGACTCTATGACTGTATGACTTCACCAGTTTCTTTATCTCCCCTCTCCCCACTTCATCCCAGATCCAACCCTCCAACTCTGCGCCGCTCTCATGAACTGTCCTACCTGTCCATCTTCTTTCTCACCTATTCACTCCACCCTCCTCCGACCTATCAGTATCACCTGTCGCCTTCCTGGCTACCTCCCCCCCCCCAACCCCCAACCACCACTCTCCAATTTATCTCTCACCCCCCCCACCCTATTGCTGATGAAGGGCTTATGCCCATATGTCGACTCTCCTACTCCTCGAACGCTGCCTGACCTGCTGTGCTTTTCCAGTGCCACACTTTTTGACAGTGACATCTAATTGGCATAAATTGGGTATAAATTTCAAATTCTAAATACTTATAAAACAAACAGGATGGAAAATTGGATTAAAACTCCATAGTAAAGAGAGTTTATCTCAATGCAGCACTTTCCAGTTGGTTTGAGCATTAAAATAAATATGCGAGCTTCCAATTCGTGTATTGCATTTATCAAAAGATGACAGCATAAACCTCATAGTTGGGTTGATTGATTCCAGGTATATATATCAAATATTGGCATATGTCCCACAGTTTTTTTGTACATATTTAGTATGCGACCTCACCTCATTTCTAAAGGGCACTGCATCTTGAAGCTGGCAATGATCTCTGTTAGCTTTTGTACTTTCAGAACAATTCATTTTGTGGTAGTTACTCCCAACAGTTATAGACCTATATTGACAGAAATCTGAACTCTTGTTAAACTATCCTTACCAGCTAACTGTTGGTTTGTGAACAGGTTATATCTTGTAACTGCAAAGTCATTGCCAAAGCAAGCATGAAGCCAAAGATGGAGAGAATACGTGGGAAACTTGGTTTACACCTCAGTTTCTGAAGCATGGCCAGATCTTGGGAGGTAGTGATGTAAGTCATGTTGGGGTGAAATTGTTGTGCTATTGGGAAATTAGAATAATCTGGTGAAACCTTGTTAGAGAACATAGAACAGTATATCACAGGAACAGGCCCTTCAGCCCACTATGTCTATGCTGAATGTGATGTCATTCTAAGGTATAACCATCTAATTATACATGGCCCGTATCACTCTATGAGGAGAAAGTGAGGACTGCAGATGCTGGAGATCAGAGCTGAAAATGTGTTGCTGGAAAAGCGCAGCAGGTCAGGCAGCATCCAAGGAACAGGAGAATCGACGTTTCGGGCATAAGCCCTTCTTCAGGAATGAGGAAAGTGTGTCCAGCAGGCTAAGATAAAAGGTAGGGAGGAGGGACTTGGGGGAGGGGCGTTGGAAATGTGATAGGTGGAAGGAGGTCAAGGGTAATAGGCCGGAGTGGGGTGGGGGCGGAGAGGTCAGGAAGAAGATTGCAGGTTAGGAAGGCAGGTTAGAATTGCAGGTTAGGGTGTCCACTGACACCCTCCTTCGACTGACTGAACTGGTCCTCACCCTGAACAACTTCTTTTTCCAATCCTCCCACTTCCTCCAAACCAAAGGAGTAGCCATGGGCACCCGCCTGGACCCCAGCTATGCATGCCTCTTCGTAGGATATGTGGAACAGTCCATCTTCCGCAGCTACACTGGCACCACCCCCCACCTTTTCCTATATCGATGACTGTATCGGCGCTGCCTCGTGCTCCCACGAGGAGGTTGAACAGTTCATCCACTTTACCAACACCTTCCACCCCGACCTCAAATTCACCTGGACCGTCTCAGACTCCTCCCTCCCCTTCCTAGACCTTTCCATTTCTATCTCGGGCGACCGAATCAACACGGACATTTACTATAAACCGACTGACTCCCACAGCTACTTAGACTACACCTCCTCCCACCCTGTCCCCTGCAAAAATGCCATCCCATATTCCCAATTCCTTCGTCTCTGCCGCATCTGCTCCCAGGAGGACCAGTTCCAATACCGTACTACCTAGATGGCCTCCTTCTTCAAAGACCGCAATTTCCCCCCAGATGTGGTCGACGATGCCCTCCACTGCATCTCCTCCACTTCCTGCTCCTCTGCCCTTGAGCCCCGCCCCTCCAACCACCACCAGGACAGAGCTCCACTGGTCCTCACCTACCACCCCACCAACCTCCATATACAGCGTATCATCCGCCGTCATTTCCGCCACCTCCAAACGGACCCCACCACCAGGGATATATTTCTCTCCCCTCCCCTATCAGCGTTCCGAAAAGACCACTCCCTCCGTGACTTCCTCGTCAGGTCCACACCCCCCACCAACCCAACCTCCACTCCCGGCACCTTC
>NC_057716.1:18086471-18095502 GCF_004010195.1 Chiloscyllium plagiosum | reverse complement strand
CTCCCCCAAGTCCCTCCTCCCTACCTTTTATCTTAGCCTGTTGGACACACTTTCCTCATTCCTGAAGAAGGGCTTATGCCCGAAACGTCGATTCTCCTGTTCCTTGGATGCTGCCTGACCTGCTGTGCTTTTCCAGCAACACATTTTCAGCCCATATCACTCTATTCCCTGCGTGTTCGTGTGTCTGTCTAAATGCCTGTTAAATGTTGCTATTGTATCTGCCACCTTCCCTGGCAGGGTATTTCAGGCACTAACTACGCGGTATGTGAAAACTTTACCTCACACATCTCATTGAAACTTGCCCCATCTCACGTTAAACCTATGCCCCTACTATTTGACTTTTCCACCCTGGGAAAAAGACTCCAATTATCCATTCTATCCATGCTTCTCATAAATATATATACTTCTTTCGGGTCGCCCTCACCTCCAACGCTCTAGAGAAAACAATCTAGGTTTGTCCAATCTCTCCTTATAACTACTTCACTCCAATACAGGTGGCTTCCTGGCAAATCACTTTTGCACTGTCTCTAGTCTTCACATTCTTTCTGTCGTGTGATGACTGGAACCATGTATAGTACTCCAGTAAACTGATGAAAATTTTCTACAGCGCCAACATGACTTGCCAATTTCTATACTCAGTGCCCTGACCGATGAAGGTGAGCATGCCATATGCATTCCATACCACTTGTGTTGCCACTTTTGAGGAGTTATGGACATGCACTCCAAGTTCCCTCTGTATATCCAGCTCCTAAGGGTCTTTCCGTTTACTGCATACTTTCTTCTTGCATTTGATCCCCAAAGTGCATCACGTCACACTTGTATGCCTGATTCAAGATCCATCTGGTGTGAGGTGTTTCTGAGCCTCTCATCCTAGCTTGAATTTTTGAAAAGCTTATTTTGAGAAATCTTAATTCATAATCGCTACCCATAATTCTCTGAAATAAGTCATGCTGAGGATTAAACTATGAAGGAAATCTGTTCTATCCTTTTTACATTTGCATTTCATACCTTAAGAACAGGAGTAGACCATTCTGCTTCTCAAAAAGGTGCTGAATTTCAGTTCAGTCAAGGCAAATCTACACGTGAGCTCTATTTACTTGCCTTTTATCTGTATCACTTGGTAACTTTACCTAACAATGTGTCATTTTTAGCCTTGAAAATTTCAGTTGACACAGCATGCACACTAGGCAAAAGTGAGGACTGCAGACGCTGGAAATCAGAGTCTAGATTAGAGTGGTGCTGGAAAAGCACAGCAGGTCAGGCAGCATCCAAGGAGTAGGAAAATCGATGTTTCGGGCAAAAGCTCTTCATTCAGTCCTGTTTTTCCTGCTCCTCGGATGCTGCCTGACCTGCTATGCATTTCCAGCACCTCTCTAATCTAAACAGCATGTACGCTATCTTGAGGCAGGAATTTCAGATTGCTACTATGTTATATGAAAGCGTGCTTTCTAGCTCCCCTCCTAAATAACTTCTAATTGTGCCCCCACCAGAGAAAGCAATTTCTTTGTCTACTCAGTCAAATCCTGTTATCATTTTAAGTACTTCAGTTAGAGGAAATCCTCAACGCTGTTAATAGTAAATACCAGCCATGTTAATGTAATTGTCATCACAGTTTAAATCTTTATGACCTGGTATAGTTTTAGTGCGTCTGCACAGGATCCTGTCCAAAGTTCCTGAGATCTGATGCTTAAAGTGAGGTAATCCAAATGGAGTCTATGTACAGCTGAAGCATTTATTTCCCTTTTTGAATTCTACTCATCTTAAAATATGATTAATGTTCTATTAGCCTTTCTGATTACTTTTTTTACTTGTACAATAGCTGTTAGTGATTTGTGTCTGTGGACAACTAAATCCTTGTGATCTTCTGCAGCTCCTAGCTTATCAGTGCTGAAACTTGAACAGGTTCAGAAACAATTTGCAAGGATGATGCCTGGGTTGGAGGGTTTGAACTGGAGGGAGAGGCTGAATAGACGGGCTATTTTCCCTGGAGCATCAGAGGCTTGAGGGGAGACCTTACAGAGATTTATAAAATCATAAGGGCATGGCTGGGGTAAATAGATAAGGTCTCTTCCCCAGGGTAGAGGAGTCCAAAACCACAGGACACAGGTGAGAGGAGAAAGATTTAACAGGGACCTAAGGGGCAACTTTTTCACGTAGAGGGTGGTACGTGTATGGAATGAGATGCCAGAGGAAGTGGTGGAGACAGTTACAATTACAACATTTAAAATGGTGGGCATATGAATAAGAAGGGTTTAGAAAGATGTGGGCCAAATGCTGGCAAATGGGTCTAGAGTTATATAGGGTATCTGGTCAGCATGGACGAGTTGGACCGAAGGGTCTGTTTCCATGCTGTATATTGATCAGGCTATCAGTACAAGGTCACCAACTGTTTACATATTCTCTGGTTTCTCTCTGTCAGTGAGCTTATACCCTCCAGCATCTCCATCTCCCAATTCCACACCAGTTGACCGCTATCCATTTGTAAGGTGTACATTGTCCTGGTCTGTAGTTCAAGGGTCATCAAATAATATATAAAAATAGGCACAAACATCCTTTTTTTAATAACCCTCCTAGTCAGAGGAGAAAAAAAAATAGGTATCAACCAATCAAAAGCAATGAGAAGTAGTCCTTGGGAAATGGCAAGTTCATAGTTAATGATATAACAACTGCTTACCATTGTACTTGGCTTTTGCAGTGAGTAACTTCCGAAAACTCAATACAGGCTAAATACAAGTTCCTTTAAAATCAAGGGCAAAGTCGAAATAAAATTTATGAATATAGAGTTGCAAAAAGCTGTGGCGCAGGCCTCAGCCTAGATCAGGTCAGAGATTTATCAAATGATTACACAGAGAAGGATTCACAGAATTCAACCTACCAGCACAATGGTTCAGCAGTTAGCACTACTCCCTCACAGCACCAAGGACCTGGGTTCATTTCCAGCCTTGGTTGCTGTCTGTGTGGAGTTTGTATGTTAGGTGGGTTCGGTGGATTCGCGATGTTAAAATTGTCCTGCAATGTGTATACTAAGTGGATTAGTCACGGTAACTGTGGGGATAGGGTTGGGGGGGGAAAGGTATCTGGGTGGGATGTTCTTTGAAGTGTCAGTGCAAGCTGAATGGCCTCTTACTACACTGTGGGGATTCTATCATATCCATTTTAACTTTCTGCAAGAGGAATTTAGTCAGCTCCACTCTCAACCTACAGCCCTGCAATTTTTGTTTTCTCTTCAGTTAATTATCCAGCTCACTTTTGAACTCTGCATTGAATCTCCCTCCACTGTACTCTCAGACAGTTCATTCCAGATTTTAACTACTCATTGTGTAAAAAGTCTTCATTAACAAATCATTTTAGAGATCCAAGATGGCGGCGACCCAGCAAGTCTGAGTCTGTAGTGCTCTGCCCAAGACTCAGGCAAAGTGGGCTGCCTGCCTCCACCACACCTGCCAAATCATTCAAAATAATTTTTATTCAATAAATTAGTCATTTTGCATCAAACTTGAGTAGTTTGGTGCTTTGTTAAAATGACTAAGGGGAAGAATGTCTGCAGCTCACAGCAGGCAGGAACCCCTCCCCCACCCTCCCCAAGTGCAGCAGAAGCGTCTGCAGCCACCCTGGGGGACTTACCTACGGTGGCAAGCCTTGTTGCAGTAATTACTAAGCTGGAAGAGAAGATCGACGTCTTCATAGAGGAGTCCCGAAGCAAGTGGAAATTGCTCTCGGTCGCACTGCAAAAGCATGACCAAGACATTGAAAAAAATCGAACATTGGAGGAGCGGAGCTAAAGTCCGCGACCTCCGAGGCTGCACAGAATCGGCCGTGGGTCAGGTCCGGACTCTCGAACAGCGAGACCTCGAGAATCGCGGTCGTCGGAAAAATATTCATTTGCTCGGCCTTCCCGAACGGGAAGAGGAAGGCCAGCTTACAGTGTTTTTGGAGCAGTGGCTCCCTCAAATGTTGAAGCTGGAGGCTGGATCAGGCAAGGTGCAAGTAGAATGGGCCCACCAGGTTACAATACGCAGGGCCGGGTTAGACCAGCGTCCCCGCCCGGTCCTGTTCCGGCGTCAGTGTTACAGGGAGAAGCAAATGCTCCTGGAAGCCTCCAGAACTCTCGGGAAAGTTCCGCAGGCCATGACATACAAGGGATCTAAGATTAGGCCAAGGAATTTTTGGACTCTCTTAAATCAGGGAGAAGCAAATGCTCCTGGAAGCCTCCAGAACTCTCGGGAAAGTTCCGCAGGCCATGACATACAAGGGATCTAAGATTATGCTGTTTCAGGATTTTTCCCCAGCTTGGTCCTCAAGAGGAGGGCGTTTGATGAAATGAAGAAGCGTCTAAGTGATTTAAACATTCAGTACTCCCTGTGATACCCAGTGACGCTACATTTTAACCATGAAGGGTCAGTCTATAACTTCGGATCGCCGGAGAAGGCCAAGGAATTTTTGGACTCTCTTAAATAGATTGTACGAATTAATTCGTGTGGTTACCTTTTTTTTCTCTTATTCTCTTTATTGTTTAATATCATCTCCGGGTGGTAGGGAGGGGGGCTTATTTGTTCTCCACTATTCGATTCTCTTTTTTTTTATATCGACTGGGCGTTGAATTTTTCTATTTTATTATGGGGTGCCTGGGTTGAGGGTGGGGCACTGGTTAGGAGAGGATACGATGGGTTTTCGGATAGGAAGTGATGTCCCCTGGAAGCAAGGGGGAAAATCTCCTTTTAAATATGTTTTTTTTTTATTTAGAAATAGTTTTTTACTATATTGGCATGAGTGTATTAAAGAATCTCTATTTTTGTGAATTTTCTGTGGTCTGTGTTCGGGGTGTTTTGGATGGGGTTCTTCCTCCCAGGGGGTCTCAGAATTGCCTGGATGATTATGGTTAGTCATTCGATTAAATGGTGCACCTGGAATGTCAAGGGGAGTAATTCACCAATCAAAAGGAAGAAAATACTATCAAACCTCAAAAAAGGAAGGGTTGATATAGCTCTCTTACAGGAGACACATTTACTGGGTAAAGAACACTTGAAATTACAACAGGGTGGATTTGATCAGGCCTTCTTTTCATCTTTCAGTTCAAAAAGTAGGTGAGTAGTCATTCTTATTTGGAAGAATCTCCCTTTCAAAATCCTAAGTCAGATAAGAGGTGAATCTGGATGGTACATACTGACTAAAGCCCTTATAAATGGAGAGGAATATGGGATTTTGAATCCGTATTGTCCCCCGGCGCATCCTTTCAAATTTATAATGGAAGCTTTCTCCAAACTGATGGCTCTCGGGGTTCGTCATACAATTATAGAGGGAGATTTTAATTGCATTATGGACCCGGAGACAGACAGGATACCCAAGAGTACTGTGGGTGTATCCCCCAGATCCAGGCAATTGGCAGATTTGAATAAAGAGCTAGGATTGGTAGATGTGTGGAGGTGCCTCCACCCGGAAGGCAGAGATTTGTCTTTTTGTTCTAAACCACATAAGTGTCACACTAGAATTGATATGTTTTTTACCCCCTCGACATTTTTGAATTCCATATTATCCTGCAAAATAGGTAATATAATAATTTCTGATCACGCTACAATGTATATGGAAATCAAGGCTAGGAACAATGAGATGGCCCCCTGACATTGGCGTATGGATTCTTTCTTAATGAAGGATAGTAAATCCATAAAATATTTCTCTCAAGAATTCAAAACTTTTGGAAATTAATTCAGGTACGGCTTGTAACCTGTCAATAATGTGGGAGACCATTAAGGCTTATGCGCAGGGTCTGATAATTTCATACTCGGCGACCCAGAAAAAACTAAAGGGAGAACAACAGCGTCTACTCGAGGCTCGCATAAAGGCTACTGATACAGCATACGTTGATAGGTCCTCTGTTGCTAAATTACAAAGGATGACGGCCCTTGGGACAGCCCTGAATACCGTGCTTACCCAAACGGCAAAGAGGGAAACATTATTTGCAAAGCAAAGATTATATGAATTTGGCGATAAGCCTGGTAGAAACCTAATGTTTCTCGCAAGGGAAACAAAGACCCCTCAAGCTATCACGTCCATCAGGGAAAGTGCTGGTACTCTGACTCACGATCATAAAAGGATCAACACAACCTGCAGAAAGTTTTACTCTGATTTGTATAAATCGCAGGATTGTGAAGATAGAGCCAGGAAGATGGAGTCCTTTTTTAAAAGCCTGGCCTTTCCGGACTTAACCCCGGAACAGGTGTCGGTCCTGAATGCTCCCCTAACAACCCAGGAAGTATTTGATGCAATCAGGCAACTTCAGAGCGGTAAAGTACCTGGTCCAGATGGATTTCAGGTTGAATTCTACAAAGAGTTTACAGGAGTGTTAGCTGGTCCACTTATGGACATGTACAACTACTCATATAGTCAGGGCTGCCTTCCGCCTTAGTTGAAAGAGGCGAATGTCATTCTCAAAAAAGGAAAGGTCCCAGAAGATTGCATGTCATACAGACCAATATCCTTGCTAAATGTAGATTTTTAAATTCTTTCTAAAACATTAGCATTGAGGCTGGAGAGGGTTTTACCATACATCATAAAAGAGGACCAGAAGGAGTTTATGAAGGGCCATAGATCATCTAATTATATTAGAAGGTCTTTGAATGTGATTCAAGTCTGTCATCAGGAAAGAATACTGGGAATAGTAGTCTCGTTGAATGCGGAGAAGGCATTTGACAGGGTTGAATGGTCATACCTGTTCTATACACTGGAAAGGTTTGGTGTTAGAAAGGTATTTGCTAAATGGGTTTCAACATTGTATAATGACCCGAAAGCAGTCGTGATCACCAATGGCTTAGGCTCGGATAGCTTCAGTGTGGGTGTAGGCTGCCGTCAGGATGTCCTCTCTCACCGTTACTATTCACGCTAATAATTGAGCCACTAGCGGAAGCTATTCGGGCTGACCCTAATGTAATGGCCCCGAGGGTTGGCACAGGTAAACGTAAAATTGCCCTTTATACAGATGATGTTCTCCTTTTTCTTAGTAATCCTTTGATGTCCGTGCCCTGCCTGATCCAAGTTATTAATTTATTCAGTGCATTCCCAGGTTACAAAATTAATTTCTCAAAATCGGAGGCCATGCTGATGAGTGGTCCCGCTAATATGTCCCACTTATTGGACGGATCTCACTTTCCCTTTCGGTGGTCTCTGGAGGGTTTTTTTATATTTAAATATTTTTATCACCCCAAACTTTGGCCAGCTATACAAGGTCAATTTTGTGCATCTACTGGAGAGGGTAAGGCAGGACTTCCAGCGATGGGGAGACCTTCCAATTTCCTGGTTAGGCAGAATAGCTCTAATTAAAATGAATGTCTTGCCCCATCTCTTATACCCTCTGCGAATACTCCCGGTGATGCTGCCGAAGCCGGCACTTTGTATGGTTGGCTTGGTTCTTTCATCTGGAATCATAGACTGCCCCTCATTAAGTTAAAGAAACTACAGTTTCCACAGGCAAGGGGAGGGCTGGATTTTCCAGACTTTAAGAAGTATCAGCTGAGTTCCCTATTAAGCTACACAGCCGATTGGGTCTTGTCTGACCCGCAATCAATCTGGCTGGACATCGAGGCTTCTCAAGTAACGTGCCCTCTTACTAACCTCTTATTTTTAGATAAGATGAAATTCATTATGGACCATTGTAAAAACCCTATAGTATTAAACACAATTAAAGCCTGGGAGATAATGTGGCAAAACGAGGGTAATTCACATAAAACCTCCCCTTATACTCCTATAATGGGGGCATGGGGTTTTCAACTTCGGCTCACAGATGCCACGTTTAAATCCTGGAGGTCCAGGGGTATCTCCTATTTAGGGGATCTGTTTGATGAGGGGGTCTTGATGTCTTTTGAACAGCTGTACCAGAAATTTGGACTACCTAACGGAGACCTCTTTCGATACTTCCAAATTCGAGATCACATACAGAAGAAGACTATGTTATTAGATAGCCTTTATAAATCAGATAGAGAACATAGAGTGTTGTGGCCAATGGGTTTACCCTCGGTCAGCACACTCTATCATGAAGTGTCGGAAGACATGGAACGTTTGCTTAGAACATGGGATCCGGAATTGGGGTTAGAAATATCCGCAGAAATGTGGGATAACATCTGGGAAAATGCCAGAAAAATCTCCATCTGTAATAGAACCCAGGCCATTCAGTTAAAGATACTCTATAGGACTCATATAGCACTGGAATGATTGGCAAAATTTAGGGCAGGAGCATCTCCGATGTGACCCAAATGTAAAGTAGAAGTGGGCACTCTCACACACTGCTTATGGACATGTCATAAGATCTGCAAATACAGGGTTAGAGTAGCAAATGCTTTGACAGAATTCTTGGGAACGGAAATTAGAGTAGATCCAGTATCTCTTCTCCTAGGCTTTTTGAGCTTGCCCTCCCTGGATATGCATGGGAGGAAATTATTTTCCATTCTCTCCTTTTGTGCAAGGAAAAATATCTTAGTATACTGGGTGGCTGAGGGCCCTCCAGGACATCTGAATTGGCACAGGTTAATCATGGAATGTATTCCCCTTGACTTCCTTACAAATATGGTGCACCAAAAAACTGAATTATTCCATAAAATATGGCAGCCCTTCCTGAATTACATAAATACAGATATTTCGGCCATTTTGTCAAGGGTTTTCATCTAGTTGTGGTAGCGGTTCTGGCTGGTCTGGGGCTCCTTGAGGGAGGAATCCCTCATGAATACGGGTTTTATTATGACTTAATGTTAATTCGTTCCGAGCATGTACTTCACTATTTAATTACTATGTTATCCTTTATTTTCTTGAGTAATGTAAGATATTTTAATATACGCTGTGGTTAGCTATAGGTTAGATTCCCCACCACCAAGGATATATTTCCCTCCCCTCCCCTATCAGCGTTCCGAAAAGACCACTCCCTCCGTGACTCCCTCGTCAGGTCCATACCCCCCACCAACCCAATCTCCAATCCCGGCACCTTCCCCTGCAACCGCAAGAAATGTAAAACTTGCGCCCACACCTCCTCCCTTACTTCCCTCCAAGG
>NC_057716.1:17992233-18086179 GCF_004010195.1 Chiloscyllium plagiosum | reverse complement strand
TCCACCTATCGCATTTCCAACGCCCCTCCCCCAAGTCCCTCCTCCCTACCTTTTATCTTAGCCTGCTGGACACACTTTCCTCATTCCTGAAGAAGGGCTTATGCCCGAAACGTTGATTCTCCTGTTCCTTGGATGCTGCCTGACCTGCTGCACTTTTCCAGCAACACATTTTCAGCCTAGATTAGTAGTTAGCTGAGTTTTGTCTTTTTCTTTTTTTAATCTCTTTTTGTTTGATAGGTTTCGGTTATTATTTATTTAATATTTAATTGTATATTAGTGTTTGTATTTGCGTTTTTTTTATTTTGTAAGTTTGTAAAAACATGTTAAATTTTCAGTAAAAATATCTATTTAAAAAAAAAATCATCTTAAATCAGTATGCTCTATTTCCACCAGTGGAAGCAGTTTTTCTCAACCTGTTGTACTGTCAAGATTTTGAACATCTCTAACAAATATATTTGTTTTCGCTTCTCTGAAGAGAGCATCCTTGAGCTCCACCAGTTTTAGGTCCTGGGATGGGAAAATTGTGGCCTAAATTGATGGTAGGGAGAATTGGTCAAAATGATGAAAATCAATTGTGCAAAGAAGCTTACAATGAATTCTGCAGTCTGGACAGTTGAACCCTTCTGTTGGAGGGTTACATAGGAACTAGATTAGAAATTTTCATAAACGTTACAAAGGTTGAAAAAAGCAGCAAGTTGCAAAAACAAAACTTCCACACACCATTCTTTATTTCAAATAAAAAGATAGCCAGAAAAGATAGTGTGTGATAAATATCTAGAAAATGCTCCTTAACAAATATGCACTTTCGTGCATTCAAATGTTTGGAATACAAAACTCTTCATTACTATACTCCTACAGTGTTTCCTAACAGAAGCTTAGAAACTAAGGAATAACATCATAGATTGTAACGTTAGAGAAGGTTGCAGCAAAAGTCTTGTTTGTGTCTGATGTGCTTTTAGTTTAAACCAGTTGCAATGTGTTCCCAAAGGTCGAACTCAACCTAAATGCAGAAGCAAAGCTATTGGGCAGCCTTGCATTGCACCAGGCATAAGGTGAGTTCAAATTCAAGTCTGTTTTACAAGGAGGTATGTAATTAGCAATTCCACAATTACTCAACATTAAAGTGACCAGTTGGAAAATTTTGAGGTTAATCACATCAATATTTAAAATGATTTGACTGGAGCAATCTTAATAATCTTCTTGTCAAGCTCTTCAAAAGGACAGAACAAGGCAGCTTACATATAGCCGGGTAATATTAACAGGCTGCCTCAAATTGCATTTGCAGTTGGTGAGTATGTTAGAAGAGCAGCCTTGTTGTCCTACTAAAGGTTGTATGAAAACAGTATGACTTATCTTTGGTGCAGTAAATCTTGATGCTGAAATTGTACAGATTCTGCCAACCTCCTTGAAAGACATCAGCAGAACAGAAAATGTAAACAGTTGTTTACGCACAGACACAGGCACATGCACAATTCCACTTGAACATCTGGCAGTGGAGATAGTGAGGACTGCAGATGCTGGAAAGTCAGAGTCAATAAAATGTGGAGCTGAAAAGAAAAGCACAGCAGGTCCTGATGAAGGGTCATGTCCGAAATGTTAACTCTCTTGCTCTTCTGATGCTGCTTGACCTGCTCTGCTTTTACCAGCGCCATGTATTATCGAATCTGGCAGTGGAAAGGCCATCTTCATGGTCATTCCTGAAGAACAGCTTATGCCCGAAACGTCGATTCTCCTGCTCCTCGGATGCTGCCTGGCCTGCTGCGCTTTTCCAGCACCACACTTTTCAACAGCTTCATGGTCACTTTTGCTATGCTTCATGCTCTGATAACAAAGCTTCTCGTCATCAACAATTGCCACAAGAGAACAGCCCCATTAGAAACATCTACCAGTCCATATTCAGCTAGGATTGTGTGTGACTGGAAATTACAGAATTCTTTGGTCTCTGCTTCTCTGAGGCGAGCCACTGATACTGATGCACCCAGTAGAAATGTACCCTGAAAATATCCACTTTAACCTCAGTTAATACAAATAGGGGTTAAAAGGACAAGTAAAAGAAAAACATGTTCAGAATAAATTTAATGTCAATGAAGTATAATAAAAGGAGGAATGGATTGCAAGATATACAGCTCCAAAATATTATATAGTGGGGGGGATTAAGCTAAGCCAAAGAATTCTTCTGTTTCCAATTTATCAATCGGATTGGAATTCCTATTAAACAATAAAACCCAACTTCTAAATCTACCGCACAGTAACATCAGGAGACTAAAGGCAAACGGTTGCTGGCTAGAATTTAAAGCCACATTAAATGCAACTACCCTTCCTTTGCAGCGCATAACGAAGGAAAAAAAATGCTAAGATCAGCAATTTAAGTTTTATGACTTGGCTTTACCCGTTTGTCTGCAAGGTCTCTGCTGGGACTTGTTACGTGAGCAAGTGAAAATTTTGAGATTCACCAAGATAAAAGGAAAGATTGAAATTCAAGCAATTAGCCCAGTAAAATATGGGCCAGCAGCATGTGGATGCCACCAGCATGTGTATCGTCATCTGAAAATCACTGAAAAGGACCCCAAAATTAAAGTCTTGTCTGTATGTGTACTGAAGCTCATTCTTCATTTTCTTCATGAAGAGATGAACAAGCAATGTTTTTTAAAGTATATTTTTATT
Organism: Chiloscyllium plagiosum; assembly: GCF_004010195.1. Taxonomy (NCBI): domain Eukaryota; kingdom Metazoa; phylum Chordata; class Chondrichthyes; order Orectolobiformes; family Hemiscylliidae; genus Chiloscyllium; species Chiloscyllium plagiosum. The sequence continues at coordinate 18,083,515 of NC_057716.1, read as the reverse complement.
GAAAAAATAGGATTTTTTAATATCACAACAAATAAAATACGATTCAAAACAATACAAAGAAAGAACACAAAAGAGTTTTTAAAAAACTCAACCCGTCCTCATGTACAAATGTATAAATATATATAGAAAAATATATAATAAAAAAACCCAACTAACTATTTAATTAAATAAATAATAACCAACAACAAACTAATAGATAGTAATAACTCAACTCAGCTAAACAAGACACTCATACGTTTGCAGTTCCTCCTCCCTGGATATTGGACTCATGAAATACAATCATTATGGCTATATAAAAGCCCTGTTAGTGTGGCAGATAAATCTGTGTCCAGGTATTCCAAAAAGGGCTGCCACGTCTTGTAAAAATTCTCAGTTTTGTGGTGTACCATATTTGTGAGAAAATCCAAGGGAATATACCCCATAACAATCTTCCACCAACCCGACAGGCCCGGGGGGTTGTTTCGGATACCCAACCGAGCAAGATATTCTTTCTTGCGCAGAAAGTGAAGATGCTGAAAAGTTTTTTTCTTACACGAATCTGCAGGGAACACATTGGGCAGGCCCAGAAGAAGAGAGATCGGGTCCTTCTCCACCCTTACACCCAAAATCCTCTCCATTGCACCCGCCACAGCGCTCCAGTATATTTGAAGCCTACTACAGGACCAGAGACAAGGTACAAACCTTGCACTCGGGACATGTTGAAGATACCCCTGGTTTAAATTTTGACAAACAGTCCGGTGCCAAGTGGACCCTATGGAGAATCTTCAACTATAAAGCATGGGTCCTATTGCAAATTGATATCTTTCTTACATTTTCCCAAATATCTTCCCATGCCTCTGAGGAGACCTCAACACCCACCTCTCTCTCCCACACCCTGCAGAATCGATCAAACTCATATGTGGGGGGCAGCCCCCAATTGATGATATAAAGTGCTGACAGAAAGTATTCTCTAAGCACTGAGCACCCTCCTCTCCATGTTGGATTTGTAGGAATCAGTCAAAAGTGCAGTCTTTTTTTGAATAAAATCCCTAACTTGAAAAAAACGAAAGAGGTCCCTGTTAGATAGCTCATATTTCTGTGCTAACTGATCAAAGGACATCATTGTATCTTCCTCAAATAAACTGCCCATGCAAGACACACCCCTAGCTGCCCAGTGTTTGAATTCTGAATCTATCATCCCTGGTAGAAAACACGCCATACTCACTATAGGTGTAAGAGAAGATGTTTTGCCAATATTGCCTTCCCTCTGCCAAATTGCCCTCCATGTTTTAACAGTATTGATAACTATTGGGCTATGGCAATATTCCCTAACTGTCCTCATTTTGTTCAAAAACAGCAAACTGGTAAGGGGGCACCTTGCCTAGGAGGTTTTGATAACTAACCATATTGAAAGAGGATCCCTACAGGTCCAATCACTCACAGAGGATAAAAGCGAGCTTAATTGGTAGCTTTTAATGTCTGGGAGATCCACTGCCCTCAATCTGTGAGGCAATTGCAGTTTAGCTAATTTAATGAGAGGCTGCTTACGATGCCAAATAAAATAGCTGAACCAGTTATTCAGTCTCCTGAATGTTTGCTTATTGAAAATTAAGGGGGAGCATCCATCTGGGTATAACAAACAGGGGAGAATATTCATCTTAATAAGTGCTATCCAATCCAGCCACGAGTCTGAAAGCGCCTCCCATCTCTGAAGGTCTTGTTTGATTTTGTCAAACAATTGAACAAAATTAGCTTTGAACAACCGATCCAGAACTGGAGAAATGAATATGCCCATACGCAAAACCCCCCTGTGACCACTTAAATGGGAATTGATATTCGCCCTCAAGACCTAGCTCCTTCATAAGACCAAAATCAGAGCCTCTGATTTTGCAAAATTAATCTTGTACCCCCGAAAAGGTGCCAAACGCGTGAATGATTGTATCAGGCGAGGCACCGAAATTGCTGGATTTGACAAAAATATTAGGACATCGTCTGCTTACAACAAAATCTTATGTAATTTTGACCCCACTTCTGGAGCTGATATATTGGGATCCCTACGAATGGCTTCCACCAATGGTTCAATAACCAATGTAAAAAGCAGTAGTGAAAGGGACAGCCCTGTTGGCTACCCCTAAGAATGTTAAAATTGCTGGATCGCACCTCATTGGTGATGACCACAGTGAGAGGGTCACTGTAGAGAACCTTTACCCATCTTATAAAGACTTCGCCCAAACCAAATGGCTCCAGATTTTAGAAAAGGTACCGCCACTCAACTCGGTCAAATGCCTTCTCTGTATCAAGAGAAATCACCACTCCCTGTACTGACTGTTGTTGACACGCTTGAATTGCATTAAGCAGTCTCCTCGCATTATTGGAGGACCTGCGGCCCTTTATGAAGCCTGTTCTGATCCTCTTTAACAGTAAAAGGTAATGCAGTCTCCAGCCTAAACGCAGGAGTCTTAGAGAGGATTTTAAAGCCTGCCCCTCCTCACAAGCCTCAGATTGGTATAACTTAGAGTAAAATCTCTGGAATGCCACATTAATCTTTTTGAAGTCACATGTTAGGTTCCCAGACCCTTCACTAATCGTCATAATGGCTTGAGGGTACTCCTTTTCCTGGCGCGATATGCTAAGTATTTGCCTGGCCTGTCACCATGCTCATATAACCTTTGTTTTATTAAGCTCCTTCTTTACTGTCTGCATGAGCATGGAATTCAATGCAGACCGCTGCACCGTAATCCTCTGTAGTTTGACCAACGAGGACCTGTCAAAGTAAACCTTCTCGCTGCCTTCAACCATGCTTCAAGGAGAAGTTGCTGCTCAGCCTCCTGCTGCTTCCTACTGGCAGAGTAGGAAATAACTAACCCTCTGGCATAGGCTTTAGCAGTTTCCCAAAGGATGGATGAGCTACTAACTGAGCCTGAGTTAATGTCTAGGAACGCCCAAAGCTCCCTAGAGATGTACTCCACAAAGTTATTATTCTTGAGGATAAAGGGATCCATTCGCTAGTGCCTCGAACCCACTGTAGCATCCTTAATCTTAACCAACAGGTACACTGGAGCGTGATTGGAGATGCCACCAAGTCCAGGGTTGCTACAGGGGTCAGGAAAAAAAATCAATCCTGGTGTGATGTCTGTGCGGATTGGAAAAAAACATAAATTTCCTTCCTATAGGGTGGAGATGCCTCTAGATGTCCACCAACCCTAACTCCACACACAGATCCACTAATTGTTTGGTTTGTACAGAGGGTATCGGGGGGCCTTTGGGCAACCTGTCTACTGTGGGATCCATGAGATAGTTAAAATCTTCCCCTATCATGATATGCCGGGAGCCGAGACTGATCAATGTAGAGGATGCATCTACCAAAAATTTGAGGGGATGGGCTGGAGGGCAATAAACATTACAGCATATTCTTCCCCGTTTGTCAGGACTTTGAGAATTACAAACCTCACGTGCGTGTCTTTAACACACTCTAGTAACTTAATGGGAGATTCTTCCTGACCAGTATAGCCACTCCCCTACTTTTGGATTTAAAAGATGAAAAGTAAACCTGATGAAAGCCATTCTGCTGTAGTTTCAAATGCTGGCTATCATCCAAGTGTGTCTCCTGTAACAAAGCAATATCCACCTTCTCCTTTTTAGGACTCAAAAGTACCTTCTTCCTCTTAGTTGGTGAGTGACTCCCCTTGATGTTCCAGGTACACCAGTTAATCAAGTCATTAGCCATAACTTTTTGCAGTAACATTTAGATTACAGAGAGGAAGAACTCGAACTATAAATCGCCAAGTCTTAGTGTTGCAAGATCCATCGAACATAAACAAAACCACTACATTTAACAAACCTACAGAGTTATCAAAGATTATATACAACAAAAACCAAAAAAACAAACCAATATACAAGGGGGCAACGACGATGAATAGGGGAACTCACCCCCTACCCAAAGGGAGCAACTACCCATCCCAAAACCTAATTTCCCATCCGGCTGCCAAGACTGCAGCCTGAGCATTTAAATACCTGAACAGGGTATAAACTGCCTGTAAGTAGGCAATTAGCCATCCCAACCATTTTTGCTCCTCCTAGCTAAAGCCGCACCACAATCATAAGCAGAAGAGAAAGAAAATACACCATGGAATAGCAATGTGAATAAAGAATTTTTTTTTAAAGAAAATAAGGGTAAATGCCCCACCCATCCTTTGGTATAACTTAGCTTAGAAATTGAAAGTACATATCTCAACCGCTGCCAAACATAGTTTAAACCAGATTATTACCAATCAAAAAAAGGAAAAGAAAGCCCAACCAGACTTGCTCTGCTTTTCGAAGAAAAGAAAACAAAGACATACCCAAACAACACAACTATTTGTACATACTAAATTGTTCAGATTAGGTTAATTTGTCCACAAAGTCCCTTGCCTTCTCCGATGTGTCAAAGAGATGTACGGATCCATCTAAGGTGATTCGAAGCATTGCTGAATACCTCAGAAAGTACTGAATCCCAAGCTCCCTCCGTTTTCTCTTGACTCCATCATTGGATTTTCTCTTCTGGATCACTGCTGAGAAGTCCTGGAAGAACATAATCTTAGAGCCCTCATAACTTTGGGCCTTTGGATCCTTCTCCTGGATTCTGGAAGCTCCCACGATTCTCTCCTTATCTCTATAGTGATGAAACTGCACCAAGAGAGGACGAGGACGTTGACCCAGAACCGATCGCTGCGCTGTGACATGGTGAGCCCTCTCAATCTTCAAGCTTCTCATTCCAGTTTCCAAGTTAAGAAACTTTGGCAACCAGTCCTCAATAAATTCCACATGCCGCTCACCTTCCTTACGCTCCAGTAGATCCACCATCCGAATACTTTTTCTCCTGCCCCTGTTCTCAAGATTATCCACTTGGGTCATGCAAATAATGGACCTGCATCACCAGAGCTTGGATCCTATCCTTGGAGGAACTGGTATCAGCTTCCACCACTGTGACTCTGTTACAGAGTCTGTTACAACCTCATCTGTCCTTTTTTCCAGCTGCTGTTCATGCTTCTGCAGCATGATAGAGATCGGGGCCAGCTTCTCCTCTATCTGCTTATCCAACATCTCGCGAGATTTCGTGAGTTCCTTCACCAGGGCCTGGTAGGTAATCAAGTCCAAGGATCCTGCAGGCTGGGCAGCGGGCCCAGACTTGGACATTCCTCCTTCCTTCTTCAGCATCTCTGGACAGCGAAAACCCACGTAGGTTGATTTTTCACAGTTTTCTGGGACTCCATGACCTTTCCAGAGACCCAGGATATTGCAATGGTCCGGGTTGGGCGGGTTAGAAGTTTGTCCTGCTTGTGTTGCGGTGCGGAGCTCTGCACTGCGATCCTCCTAGATCGCTGCTATCTTGGATTTCCCGAACAAGCAATTCTTAATACAGTCTCTCTTCAGACATCATTTACAGTTGAGAATTCATTTCTGATTGTAAGCACTTTATTCAAAATGGTGTATTGAAGACAGACCCATGATTTTAGCAAATCTTACGAGTATGGGGCCATTTCCCTACTGGTTTGTTTGTTGCTTGAGTACATATGAAGAAGGCAACTGGAAGCCACGTCATGTTTTCATTTCCACAGTTATCTTGTTCATTGAACTCAAAACTGATAGATTCTTACAAGCCACTGGAGAGGAAAGTACAAGACTACAAGCCTAGTGAAATGCATAGAGGACCTGCAGACCTCAACCACAATAGAATATAAAAACAGCGAGATATGCTGGAAACGTACTAAACACTAGTTAAACCACAACTAGGGTATCTGTGTGCAATTCTTGTTACTGCATTATATGACAGAAGTGATTGTACCAAAGACAATACAAAGGGGATTCATGCGGATGTTGCAAAAAATTGGAACATTTCAGCTACTAGAAAAGATTGGAACGGCTGGAATTCGATTTCTTTGAACAGAGGAAACTTAAGGGAGATTTAATTAAGGTGCATAAACATTATGACAGACCTAGAGGAAGTAAATTAGGCAACCTACTTACATTAGCAAAGGGTTCAAAAATCAGACAGCATATATTTAAATAATTGATAGAAGGATTAGTAGAGGTGAGGAAACATGTTTTCACGGCATAAAATTCCTGTGATACCAAAATGAAACACAAATGAGGTACCTGGATCTCATTTACTTGAAAATCCTTTTCTTTAAAATTCATTGTGGCATGTGAGTGTCGCTGCCTGGCCAGTATTTATTGCCCATCCCACATTGCTCTTGAGAAGGTGGTGGTGAGCTGCCTTCTTGGACCACTGCAGCCCATGTGCTGTACATAGACCCATACACTGTTAGGGAGAGAAATTCAGGATTTTCACCCAGTGATGGTGAAGGGACAATGATATATTTCCAAGTCAGGATGGTGAGTGGCTTGGAGGGGAATGAGCAGGAGCTAGTATCTGCTGCCCCTGTCCTTCTGGATGGAAGTAGTTGTGGGTTTGGTAGGTGCTGTCGAAGGAACCCTGATGACTTTCTTTTGTGCATCTTGTAGATGGTACATACTTCTGCGACTGAGCATCCGTGGTGGAGGGAGTGGATACCTGTTGATGTGGTGTCAATCAAGCAGGCTGCTTTATCTTGGATGGTGTCACTTGAGTATTGTTGGAACTGCACTCATCCAGGCAACTGAGGAATATTCCAAAACTCTCCTGATTTCTGATCTCTAAATGGTGTACAGACTTTGGGGAACACAAAGGTGAGTTACTCGATGTAGTATTCCTAGTCTGTAGCCTATTCTTGTAGCCATTGTATTTATATGGCTAGTCTAGAATCATGTTTCTGGTTAATGGTCACCTCCAGTATGTTGATAGTGGATGGTTCAGTGATGGAATTGCCACTGAATATGTAGGGGTGTTTTTTTTCATTCATGGGATGAGGGCATCGCTAGGATTTATTGCCTATCCCTAATTATTAATATTACTGGGGATCTGGGGTTGCATTTAGGCCAGACCAGGTAAGGATGGCAGTCTCCTTCCCTAAAGGACATTAGTGAACCAGATGGGTTTTTCCAGACAATCGATTCATGGTTTTAATTGAATTCAATTCCATGTTGTGAATTCAAATTCCACCATCTGCCATGGCAGGATTCAAACCCCAGAACATTACCTGGGTCTCTGGATTAACAGTCCAGTTATAATACCACTAGACCCATCACCTCCCTTGTGATTGTTAAATTGTCTCTTATTGGAGATGGCCATTGCCTGGCATTTGCGTGGTGTAAAGGTTACTTGCCACTTGTCAAATCAAGTCTGGATATTGTCCAGATCCTGTTGCATTAGGACATGGACTGCTCCAGTATCTGAGGCTTCTTGAATAGTGGGAAACATAGTATAATCGTTGGTGATCGGTGGTCAATTTATTTCCAGCATAGCTATTATATACATTCCTGAGTAAACTCCGGACACAGCCTGCACCGTGAGTTCCACAGGGGCCAATGGGCTGTGGTTTTGTGATAACATTTCACTACTTGGTTCATTTGCATGTTGAGCTCTTAAAGGGATAGCACATCAAATGTAATAACAGAACATTCCCTTTTTTGTCCAAAGATAGCTTTTCTATACAATATATTACATTGGGTAATAGTACAGTTAGTTAGACGGAGATACAGACTGTAAAATTTACAAGTACAGAAATGAAGAGTCCATATAAGGGTTTGATTACTCTTTCCAGCACTTATTATGATGCAACCTTTTGAATATGAAGATTTCACGCTTGGCTGTTCTTGGTCTGCAGATATATCATCAGTATGTTGACTGTTATCCTTGAGTCCATCTCACTGTTGCCATCTTTCCTGTTCATTGTACACAAGTGGTAAATTGTATAATCCCACAGCTGGCTTTTATTCCTTCTTAGCTTTGCTGCATTAGATGTCTTAAGTTGAGCTCACCATGCATTTTGAAAACCTTGGTGGGTAACCATTTTCCATTGTGGAGAGTGAGACTCTGACCCTAATCCTGAATGCAGTTGAGATAGTTTTACACCTGCACACTGGTCATGCACCATCACCATCTTCCTATGTTTGTTAACAAATGAAGCTGGATAGGTGATGGTTTGGCAATGTCATTGTCCCTTGCTTTTCAAGCATGTTCCTTGCTGTTAACGGTACCTTATATCTGAGGCATAGTCCTGAGGTATAACGTGGCAACATGAAAGTCTTGATTCATTGTCTTACACTTCAGAATAAGTGATGTAATGCTGTGAACCAATCACACTGCAAGACCGATTAATCTGAGGTAATATGGTGAAGACATCACATGCTTCATATCGCATTTGGCTCCTTAGTCTCTGAAAATCTGCCCTTAATGGGATCGAAGGGAAAATGCTAGAATCTATTGTAAAAGAATAAATAGCTGAGCATTTGGAAAATAGTAGCAGGATAGGACAGAGTCAGCATGGAATTAAGAAAGGAAAATTATGCTTGACAAATGTACTGGAGTTCTTTGAGGATGCAATTAGTAGGGCTGATCAAAGTGAACCAGTGGAAGTAGTTTATTTTAACTTGCTTTTATTTTTGACAAAGTCCTACATCAGAGATTTGTGTGTGAGATTAAAATGCATCGGAGTTGGGGTAATGTGTTCACATGAATAAAATATTGGTTGGCAGACAGGAAAAAAAGATTAAAAATAAACAGGTCTTTTTCCAAATGTCCAGCTATGACTAATGGGCTACTCCAGGGTTCAGTGCTTCGATCCCAGTTATTCATGACATACAGTAATGAGTTAGATGAGCGAACTAAATGTAATATCTCCAAATTTGCAAATAACAAAAGCTGGATGGAAGGGTGCACTGTGAGGAGGATGCAGAGATGTTGCAGTGTGATTTGGACAAGCTGACTGAGTGGGCAGATGCATGACAGGTGCAGTCCAATGTGGATAAATATGAGGTTATCCACTTTGGCAGCAGAAATAGGAAGGCAGATGATTATCTGAATGGCAACAAGTTGAGAGAGGGAATTGTGCAGTGAGACCTGGATGCCCTCATAAACCAGTCACTGAAGGTAAGCATACAGGTGGTAAAGATAGAAAATGGTATGTTGCCCTCTGTAAGGTGAGACAATTTGAATACAAAAGCGAAGATGTCTTGATGCAATTGTCCAGGCCTTCAGTGTGACCATACCTGGAGTATTGTGTGCAGTTTTGGTCTGCTTATCTGAGGAAGCTGGAGAGTGTGTGCTATGAAGATTTACCAGACTGATTCCTGGGATGGCAGCAGTGATGTATGAGGAGGGGTCAAACCAGTTGAGATTATATGCACTGGAGTTCAGAAGAATGAAGGGGGAATCTTATGAAAAACAACAAATTTCTAACAGGACTAGACAGGGTGGATGCAGGAGGGATGTTCCCAATGGTGGGGAGTCCAGAACCAGGGGTCACAGTCTAAGGATACAGCGTAGGCCATTTAGGACTGAAATCAGGTGAAATGTCTGCACCCAGAGAATGGTGAGCCTGTGGAATTCATTATCACACAAAGCAGTCAAGGCCAGAACATTGTGTGATATCAAGAAAGAGTTGGATGTTGCGCTTGGGGCTAAAGGCATCAAAAGATGGAGGAAAAGAAGGGTCAGGCTGCTGAGTCGTATGATCAGGCATGATCATGATCATAATGAACAGCGGAGCAGATTCAAAGGGCTAAATAGTCCACTCCACCTCCTTTTTTTTATGTTTCTGTATACTGCAGCCCATCATCAGAAAGAATTTCTTCAGTTGTATCAGACAGGCTAAATATGGCACACAATGTGTCTGCATGGACGCAGTTGAAGTTTTCTTCACCTGTTTGACAATTGGAAATTTGGAGAAATGATTGGTGATTAAGATGAAATCATTTCCATTCACACTGAATAGATCAGTTCCACTGATTCTGGTACATGTTTAGCACAATTCAGACAGAGAGGACATTTACATTTGCTCCTGTCTCAATCTCGGTTTTGAGTGTTTCTCTGTTTTCTTTTGGCAAATTACGTTGATTGTGGCAAAAGCTTTTAGCTGCCTAATGTTATCCACACTATGTGCTACATTCACAAAGTGGAAAATCTGTTTGTCTTCTGATTGGAAGTTGCTCCTCTCTGGGCCTTAACTCATCTATTTGGCTATGAACTGTGCGTATTCAATTATGCCTTTGCCATTCTCTTGCACCTGGCTTCTGTTTTATTGTTTTGCTGTTGTAGCCCCTGGCTGTATCTTTGGAGCTGGATTTCTTGCAAAGGTGGGTCCAGTATCTTTTTGTACCATATACCATGTGAAGACCTTGAAATGCAGAATGGCTGTACAGTTGATGCAATAGACTGAACTTGCCACACAGCTTGCTTGCTTTTTGAATCTTGGCTATAGTCATAGTCATAGTCATACAGCTTCGGTCCAACTAGTCTATCAAAACTGTTGGCTGCACCTAATCCTTGCAGGTGCTGTTGTCCAGCTACAATGACTCCAAATTTTCTGTTGTCTGCTGGCAACAAATCAATGCTGTGACATTTCTTTTCCAAGGGGTCATTTTGGAACACCATGAAAGATGTTGAGGCAATTACCAATTCCATTTTCCGCATTGACAGTTCAGACCCTGAAAGGTCAAATCATTGTACTTGTTACAGCATCTACCAACTAATTGATCTATTAATTCCTGTGGCTTTTGCCCATAGCACATCAATTCTAAGTGATGAATTCCAATGATGACTCTTAAATGCAACTGATCTATATCTTTTTTAGCATCTTTCCAGTCCTGTTCAGATAATTCCAATGCATTGAATCTGTGTAGTCTCTCATTATCAACTATTGAGTATATTCACAGCTTGCGTAATTGGTTATGCAACTGCTGAGTGGTTAAAACGTTTTGTCTAAAACATTCGAACTCAGCCAGGAGATCAATGGCTTTCCAGTTTATGCAGGGAAGAGATTTGGAATCCGTCTTTCTGTGTTCTCAGCAATGTACTGCATGTTCCTTTTGTATTTTTTGGCTTGAAACTTATTTTAGAGATTGGACTGTTGGCTCTGAACTGTTCCTAAATGCAGTCCCCTCTGTGTATTGCTTGAATTCAGGAATGTTTTCTCTTAATTCAGTGCAGGGGTGACTCCTGATGGATGTTCAAATTTGAAATAGCCTTTATGTAGGCTAGGTTTGATTCAGATAGCTGCCTGGACAAATCTGGCCCACTTGGAGATACAGTTTGTGACATTTTTTTTGTTTTCTTCTTTGTTCTGAGTGCAATGGAAATTTCAGAACTGCTGTTATATTTTGTTTGCTGCTTCCAAACTTGCTTTCAGGCTTGTTAAGGTTGGTTATTTACTTGTTCTGTTCCTTAAATGGAAAAAAAAATTGCTTGTTGCACACCAAGTATTAATAATCTTAAAAGTAATAATGTATCAACATTACACAAATTAGATGTGGGGATTCCATTTTCTTGAAGAACTCTGCTGGGTTTATTTACAGCTAAACTAATATATTACCTGTCGAGGAATAGTGGTCTACAGCAAACAAAAAGGACAAGTCTGCTCTGGTCAAAAGCAAACCCTATTCTAATCCCGTTCGCCGGTACTTGGCCCATTGCCTTGGCATCACAAATGCACACCCAAGTACATCTTAAGTTTTATGAGGGCTTCTGCCTTTACCACCCTTACAGGCAAGGAGTTCCAGATTCCCACCATCCTCTGGGTGAAAAGAAAACTCCTTGTCACTTCCCTCTAAATCTCCTGCCTCTAACTTTAAATCTATGCCTATGGTCATTGACCCTCCATCAATGGAAATACTCTTTCCTCTCTGTCATTGCCCCTCATAACTTCATCCATCTCAGTCATGTCCCCTTCCAGTTTTATCCGCTCCAAGGAAAACAGTCCCAGTCTGTCCAATCTCTCTTCATAACTGAAACTCTCCAGCCCAGGCAACATCATGGTAAGTCTCCTCTACACCCTCTCCAGTGCTATCACATCCGTTCTATAGTGCGGATTCCAGAACTGTACACAATACTCCAACTGTGGCCAAACCAACATTTCACACAGTTCCAATATAACTCCCTGCTCTTAAACTCTGTGTCTCGGCTAATAAAGACAAGTTCCCATATGCCTTCCTATCCATTTTATCTGTCTGTCTTGCAACCTTAAAGGACCAGCCTACATGTCCTGCCCAAGCGCATCAATTATCCAAATCGAATTCTATTTGCTGCTGATCAGTCCATCTGACCAACCCATCTGTATCCTCCATTAATCTTAGGCTACTGTCCTCACTGTTTGCCACTCCATTGCTGCGGTTCTGAGTCATCTCCAATCATAGCCTGGTCCCTGAGTGTGACAGTGCAGGAAGCCTGTGCAATAACAAACACATACTTGGCTCATTTGCCTATTGAGCTCTCGAAGGGTCATCACTCTACACTGTCCTGGACTTCAATGACTAACAGAGTATGAGAGACAGAAACCTTCATCACATTTAAAATTTCCCAGGACATCTGCTTGTAGAGCTGTGACCTTCAAACTTAGTGCAGGGAGATGAAATTAGGCTGTGTAGTTCTTTGTTGAGCAATACAGACATGATGGGCCAAATGACCTCCTCTGGATTATAAGTTTTCCATGCTTGCTATAATTCTATAAAAAGTTTCTAAAAAACAGACATTGAATTCAGGCCATCAGTCTTTCTATTTACTCCAACTGCGATTTTTCCTTCCATTAGTTATATCTATCTGTTTGACTATCTGAGAGAAAGTCAGCAGAAATACTTTCTAATTCCTGAGGGCTATCAAGTAAGTAAGCTGCATATCCATCTTCCCTCACTGTTCAATATCAGCCAACTGCTATCTCGTCTCCAGGCACCTTTCCCCATGCCAGCAACATCAGAGCTCATGGATGTCAGTAAACCTTTGCTTACAAACAATTAATCAGGAGAACTTTTGCTAATGCAGGGACAGGAATGTAAGTTAATATTTAATCAACTCTAGTTAATACCATCAGCAAACATTCATTATTGAAGGCAGTTATCGGTTATTCAAATTACAATCTATGTTGTACACATTACAGAAAGATGGTGTTTCCTAATAATAAGCTTCCTGTGGGAATCACCTCACTTCAGTAATGGTGAGCAAACTACATGTACATCTGACCCATTTACTTTGGCAATAAGCCATAGAAAACCATGAAGTTTTCATTTTTACTCATTTTTGGTTCAGATTTTCCAGTCAATCTGAAATAGTGCAAATACATTTTGTAATGCATGTTTTTACAAACTTGAAGTTACGCCCTGAAATATGAGCAGAGCAATATCCTGCTGTCAATGTATACCCAACATAGGGGACTTTATGTAGTGACCGTGACTCCATGCTGGGCTTCGGTGAGGCTATTAGTCCATCACTTAGGTTCTGCTGACCTTGATCTTCAGAGGGCACCATTAACGTTTGGATATGCCCAACAATACAGGCATTTCAAAATAATAAGTTCAAGAACAGCTTCTTCCCCACTGTTATTAGAGTTCTGAATGGACCTCTCAAATTTCAAACCCAATGTTAATCTTCCCTTTTGTGCACCTTCTTTGCAGCCGTAATTTTATGTTCCTCACCCTATGAGTCGAGAGTGTGTTGCTGGAAAATCACAGCAGGTCAGGCAGCATCCAAGGAGCAGGAGAATCGATGTTTGGGTCTGATGAAGGGTTTATGCCCAAAACGTCGATTCTCCTGTTCCTCGGATGCTGCCTGACCTGCTGTGCTTTTCCAGCACCACACTCTCGACTCTGATCTCCAGCATCTGCAGTCCTCACTTTCTCCCTCTATCACCCTATGATTTTGCATGGTATGATCTGACTGTACTTCTCACAAAACAAAACTTTTCACTGTACCTAGGTACATGTGACAATAACAAAACAAATCAAGTCAAAGTTGTCCCATTCTACATTGTTGCCTCTATTATGTAACTATTCAAAACAACCAATACGCTGACAAGACTTTGACAATGCAACATGATTGCAGATTGGCGGATGGAGGTCACACGGGGCAGTGGTTGTTCCAGCCATTGAGCTCCCAGTGGGAAAAGGTTGAATGCAAACCAATTGCAGAGAGACGGGGCTGAATATTCACTTTGCAATACATGCATACGTCTACTTATCCACCCTGTTCTGATATTCATAAGTTTAGGATGAGGCTGCCATCTATTTTGCCATCCATGGTGATACAAAACTCAGAAACTCTTAAATGGGTGAAGAGAATGGAATAAGTTCAAAAAGAGAAGCATATTTCCTGTCAAAACATTCAATAATGTGTGAACAACATGAGCATTAAACCTGATTCTTGATGTGCCAGAATAATTTGGGCTTTTCAATTGCTGAGCCTGAATATTTGGTAGTGGTGAAGCATACAGGAAGGTCTCCAAATTTGAATGACCCTTGTGACAGATCACTAATCTTACGTGCATTTGCTCCCCGTACTTCTATCTGACCCACAGCAGACCAGTCTACCAACGATTTGGCCATCGGCCAGGTCTCCTTGTGCACACCCTGACCTCAAAAGAAAATGTTTCTCAGTCAAGTGATATTGCGAAAGGATGTGGGCAAATCAATAACTGCAGGGGGATCAAAGTCCGTGCTGCAAATTCATTCCTTCTGCCAACAGAATTTTCAAATCCTCAGGGCAACCATTTGTGGTGGATGTTAACATAAGAATTGAAGAAAAGGATAGGGGAATGAGCAAAGAAGAGAGTGATATGATTGATGAAGAAAAGATGGCAACATTCGGATTTGTTTCTTAAAATTCCACCAAGATAGCAGCAAAAACCATTGTGTGAGAACGTTCTATTTATAAGTCCTTTGAAAGTGACCACAAATTGCAGCATTTCAAATCTACAATTAAAGAACTTGCCACCAGGATGTTGCTAATGATATCAAGATACTACTTTTTTGCAACCAGAATAAAACACATGTTTGGCAGCCAACCAACAATGGTTTCCTTTCGCTTGTTATATCCACGAGCTTTCTGCAGTTCCTTAAGTCGCAGCTCCCTTCCAAGTTATGTTTATTTCCTGGCTTGAGGTCCACTGGATCCTTAACTTGATCCGTACGTGGGCATGGGAAGCTAAGCCTAACATGGAAAAGTTTGCCAGCAGCTTCCCAAATCAATCCCTGGCAAGAATACTTTTGGACTGAACCGTCAAATCCTGTCACCAGCAACTGTGTCTTCTGCAGTGTTTGAGTGGAATTTTCTTTCACTGCGACCGTGTAGGAAGGTGGGCCTAAAAGCAGGAGGAACAGAATAGGGGAGTGGGTCAGGTTTTGTGGAACAATTGTGTTCTCCTCAGCTCATTTCCATTTGCATGCATGGTTAAAGCACCAAAGTTAATGGGTAACAAGTCACCGCATACTCCCCACATCCCCAATCCAGGACATTCCAAGTTCCAGCTTCCGGGTGCTGTACTTAAAAGGCACCCGGACAGCACTTCACTCTTTGCAATGCAGGATCATCACTTAACCTACATTCATCACACCCTGCCTATGGACAGCTCAAGAGAACCTGGTGCACATACTGTAAGAGGATGAATAATCTCCTGTGCTTCACCAGGGTATATACCACTGTCTACCCGATGTCCCTATGAGTGTGAGTTGGCATTGTATGGCTGCCACTGCAGAGAATGCTCCCACAGGGGGTTGGCTGCCAGGCATCTCCACCAGATGCCTGACGTGTGAGGTCTGTCATTTCATTGCGCTACCAATGTAACAGTTCTGGTGCCACAGTGATGCAGTCTCTCACACAACTGATGAAGGAGCAGCGCTCTGAAAGCCAGTACTTCCAAACAAATCTGTTTCACTATAATCTGGTGTTGTGTGATTTTTAACTTTGTCCACCCCAATCCAACACTGGCACCTCCACATCACAACTGCCAGGGTTCCTGCTTAAAACGTAAAAGGAGCTACAAGATTCAAGCAGTTCCTACACCATCAGGTCACTAACTTTTCATCACTACTGGGCGAAAGTACACATCAGACAGCTTTACATCAAAAACTTGAATGGCACGAGAACACAACCACAAAAGTTGGCCTTTTGAGTTGAGCTCCTTTTTTTGAGTTCAGCCTGCTCTGGTCAGGTTTGCTGGTGTCAGCCGGTATGGTGGCCTTCCTTAAAAAGGCTTGTTCACCCAATAAGGCTTCACCCCTTATTCTGTAAGTGTTTTAAAAACAACAAACAAAATTGCATCTAACTGAGACTTCTCACTAGCTGGTTGACCGTCTTAGGGCAGTACGGTGGCTCAGTGTTTAGCACTGCTGCCTCTCAGCACCAGGGACCTGGGTTCAGTTCCTGCCTCAGGCGACTGTCTGTGTGGATTTTCTCCGGGTGCACTGGTTTCCTCCTACAGTCCAAAGGTGTGCAGGTCATCTGAATTGGCTGTGCTAAATTGCCTGTAGTGTTAGGTGCATTAGTCAGGGGCAAATATAGGGTAGAGGCATTTGTCTGGGTGGGTTACTCTTCAGAGGGTCGGTGTAGACTTGTTGGGCTGAAGGGCCTGTTTCCATACTATAGGGAATCTAATCTATTACGGCTTCACATTACATTCTGTGCAAAAAAGCAGTTCGGACTGAAGGAGCCAAGTAATTGAAGAATTTTGCATTCATCGAGGCTTGGATGAAGAAGTCTACCCTGCCACGTACAGATGCCTCATAAATATTGTCAGCTTTGTGAACACATGTGTTTCCTGGTTTTACCTAAGAAGATTGCTCCCGTGAATGTAACTCCAGCAATCTGGGGTCTTAATGAGCATTCATGCCTTGCTAATGAATACAAACGAGGTCCCTGACCATTAAAGGTTCTGAGAACCTAATAGCAAATCTTTAATGTGTTGTCGGGCGACTGAATTTATGCCTCCTGCTCAATTAAAACTCCTCACTCACATTTCTAAAAGTACCATATCAGCCGCAAAATTTCACCCTTTGTATTGCAATGGAAAGATGTTTGCAGTTTGCAAAGAATTCAGACACATTACTCTGCAAATCTCTTTCCATGAAGAAAAATCACATCATGCTCTCACCACATCAAAAATCTGTCTACTGAAACAGATAAAGATTTGAGTAGCACATTTACTTACATCAATTGTTTTCTGAATTGTAACCTCTGTGAAAGGGAATAGATGAAAGGTGACATCACCATCTTGAGTGGACCCTAATATAGTCCTCAGCATTAATCCTTTCTGATCCTTACACTCCAGCAGTGAAGAGAAGTTAGAACTCTCAGTGGACTACAGTCCATGCTTCACCCAGCCCTGCCCCCTTTGACATGCCGATCTAGTCTTGTACAGAGCCCTTGGAGACTGCCCTTCCACACAACCTCACCCTTCCCAATACCAGCCCACCCACTCATTCAAACCCATTCCTGATTACACTAACTCAAAGATGGCGATGACTGAGATTTTCCAACTGAATTAATACAACTGTGCCCAGGTATCTTCAGAAAGATTGTGCCATTAGTGTGGTGATCCACCCTCACTATACACAAAATGTGAGGAATTTAGTTGGTGCCTTTCTAATGCTTAAGCTATTCAGTAAATTTGAGAGAACCGATGTATAGCTGTGGCTGACCCATTTATTCCAGAGAACAGAGTCAAATGCTGGTGACGATGAGTAAGATTTTTTGAAAATTTACGAGCATGTATTAACTTATACCTTTGCGCGGGATACAATGATTGATACAGTTTGACAGCGTGCTCTGCTCTCCTGATCTATTCTAGTTTTCCTCAAAACCGAGCTTAGAGGTAAAAGAAAATATGCAGGATCTGTCATCTGGATTGGTCTCTAATAATATTGCAGTTTCGTTTCTTCTCGCTTTGCAGAATCTACATGCAGAACATTTTGGTCATAAAGATACAGCTACCCAGTGGATGGAAAATATAATCAAATTCCTAATAAGTTAGATTTTCCTGCAAGTATAATCAACTATGGCATGTCAAAATTAATCACATCCAATTAAGGTTCTCTCTGACATGTAATCTCCAGAGGCACACTGCTTGAAGTTGGCAAATTTCCTTGATATCTTCAAGCATGTCATTTTCTAAGTGAGGCCCATGTTGCATGGCTGGTAGGACACTAGAGAAGCTTAACACTTCTTCCAGTTTGTCTCTCTAGTGTATCTTAATTTTCATGACTATGATATCGTACAGGTTCCCCAAGGAAGCCTGTTAAACTCTACTAACAAATCACCTCTAATTAGTGATAAGGTGCTCTGTTTTCACAGCCTACCCCATGCCTACAAATCATGGCCTCAGCGAAGGTCTGCTGGCAGTTTTGCACAAGAAGTGTCATAACCCAGAGCTCCTGGCTCATTGTGCCATATTTTTGTTGAAACAGCTTCTCCCAGACTTTTAAGACGAATCACCAGATCTAATTCCATTAGAACATAATTGGTCATTCCTGTCACTGAATGGAATCCAAATAGATGCCCCAATGCATACTGTATCATCTTGAACCTCTAATTCTGAACCAAGGTGCCATTATAGGTTGTCTGATTCTAATCTGGAAGGATAGTGTTCTATTTCCACATTTCGATAGCAAGAATTTTCCAAAACCTTAATCTCACTTTTATTTTGAAGCCATTTGCTCAGATTTAAGAAAGATCTATAGATTCACACAATGGGCTGAGTGACCTTTAATGCTGAAAGAGTCAATGACTGGCCTCCCTGGAGACACTTATCCAAAGTTGAAGCCCTGGTGCCCTGAACAAAGCACTGTACATATTGATTAATCATAACACAGTGAAGACATTTAGAATTTTTGGCTTGGACTTAAGTTATCCAGTTCTGTATTCTGGTGTCAAGGACATATATGTATAATGTCCAGCCCATTACTGTACCCCATTCTATATCTACACTTGGTGACGTGCAGAAAGGTATCCTGCTTGTTTTAGATAATTATTGTTTTCTTTTTTTTCCATACCTCTGTTTTGCAATTGCAGCTAATGTTGTCATTTGTTAATTTGTCATTTTTTGGCATAAATTTTATTATTTGGCAATTTTTTTGAGTCATAAACTTATTCTGACTCATGGAAATATTTACATTTAAAAATAAGTTCAAACAAACTTCCAGTAAAAATGTACAATATTAACAGGAGTAAAATCTCCTTTAATGGTAGCAGTGACAGCTGAAACTTTGCTGTTTTAGGTGTTTTTCTATGTAGACAGGAGGCAAAACGTAGAGTGAGGTTATTTTAGATGGTAGTGTTTAGCACTATTCCAATTTCACTTCTGTTAAGTATAACAACCGCAGCAAAGCAAAGGAATGTAGGCATCAATGGATTATTCTCTGCCTTTATTGAGATATAGGTTTTAGTCCATTCAGGACTGACCTAAAGAATGTCCATTCAATAATGCCAGCAGTTGTGCATTACATAACCACCATAGCTCCTACTGGCCATCATAAAGATATATAGCTATAATTCAACAGCTATTGGTACTACAGTGATTCCTCATAATGCATGGAGAGCAAAGCACTCTGGGGGGTTTCCAGCCTGAAACATTGGACAATGAGTTTTTTTCTATAGATTTTCACTTTGCAGGACACCCCAAATCACTTTGCAGCTAATTAAGTGCTTCTAGAATTGTAGTCATGATTGTAATGTAGATGCGATGAATGGAAATGAGAAAAATGACCAAAACAAAATGTTACGGATTCTGGCAATCAGCAATAAAAATCAAAAGCACCGGAACTATACAGGAGATCAGAAAACATTGTGGAAAGAAAAGCTGAGGTGAAATTTTTTTGGAGAGCAAAGGTTCCTGCTACCAGGGGTGAAAGAGGGATGCAATCCCACTTCAATGGGCAGCAGGACCCATTTTGATGCTGGCGGCCAATCAAGTGGCTGCCACTACACCATTCAGAATAGCGACCCTCCTCAAGATCTGCTGACATAATCCAAGGTGGCTGGCCATTGACACAGGAAGTGGCTGCAGCCACAGTAAGAAGGCAGCTCAATGCCTAGAGTGTGGCCATTGTCAGTGCTGGGGCCCCATAAAGGAGGGAAACCCAACAGAGCCTGCCGCTTCATCTGACTGTCTCCCCATTGGGTTCTCCGAATGCAGACAAAAGACCCACAGAGGTGGAAAATTGCCCTTTATTGACCAATCAAATAGCTCAATTGGCTCCCACTATATGTCCAAGATGCCAACTTTCCCACTACTATCAAAATTATTTGTAGACCTCAAGCACCCCATGACATCATCTGCACCACGTGGCAAGATTTGATGAAGCAGAATCTGTACTCCTGTAAAGTATTTCCACCCTGGTAAGGCAAGGCAACAATAGTGGGGCTGAGCTAGGATCTTGGGTGGCACGGTGGCACAATGGCTAGCACTGCTGCCTCACAGTGCCAGAGACCCGGATTCAATTCCCACCTTGGGCAACTGTCTGTGTGGAGTTTGCACATTCCCTCTGTGCCTGCGTGGGTTTCCTCCAGGTGCTCCGGTTTCCTCCCACAGTCCAAAGATGTGAAGGTTAGATGAATTGGCCATGCTAAATTGCCCGTGGTGTTAGATGAAGGGGTAAATGTAGGGGAATGCGTCTGGGTGGGTTTCTTTTCAGAGGTTTGGTGTGGACTTGGGCCGAAGGGCCCGTTTCCACACTGTAAGTAATCTAAAAAATCTATCCCTTCATGGAGCACTAGTCGCACCAAGGCACTTATAGGTTACATCAACTACCAATGATCTGTACTAGCAATCCCAAGTCAATTTTCAGCCACAGAGAGAAAAGATATTGAAGGTCTGTGAATAAAGTTGTACTCCCCATTGAGCAAGGGTAAAGCTTTACAATGTGGTGCAGTTTATAAGTTTGTAAAAACTAACAGTGAACAACAGTGAACATCTACAGCTCAGAATGAGCATGTCCTCTATAGTGAGTGGGCACTCCCTTGGTGAAGAAATATCTGCTCCACTCAGTCCTAAATGGCCTGAATTTCTCAAATCAATTCCAAAATAATGAGTGTAATGGTTGGGTTGATCCAGATTGCACTGCTGTTATTGCATTACAATAGGCAGTACAGAGTTTGAAAGCATAGAGATCAGTGGAAACTCTGTATGATCTGAATAAAGGTTGTTAATTGTCATTTCTAGTTGCCAGTCCTTTCCTTAGGTGTTTTATTTTCATTCACTTACGGGACATTTTTCAACATTTACTTAATTTCTCCAGAACTATCGAATCAAGTACTTGGCCATTCTGGTCTTTGAAACTAAGAAAACCAGATGACAACTGGACATCATTACCTCCCCAGCTAGTGAACTGCTGCAGCACAATTGGCCAGTAATCTGCAAAAGAAAACACTAATAATGATGTTATAATTCCCTGCAGCAGTTCCGAAAATCCATCTGTTCCCCATGATCCACAAGACACACCAGAAATCTCCGCATCACAGATGTGCATTCTGTATACAAGTTAATGTAAATTTTTGTGCTCTCTCATTTTGGAATTGATAGTGTTATGACAACTCACATCAATATGCTGTAGAGTCATACAGCACGGAAACAGACCTTTCAGTCCAACCAGTCCACGCTGACCATGTTCCCTAACTAAACTAGATCCTGCATTTAATCCATATCCCTCCAAGCCTTTCCTCTTCATAAACTTATCCAAATGTCTTTTAAACTTTGTAACTTCACCAGAATCCACCACTTTCTCTGGTAGTTTATTCCACACTTGAACCACTCTGTGTAAAAACATTGCCCCTCGTGTCCTTTTTAAGTATTTCCCCTCTCACCTTAAAAGTATGTCTCCTCGTTTTGAACTTCTCCACCCAAGGGAAAAGACCCTTGTCATTCACCTTATCTATGTCCCTACTGATTTAATAAACCTCAATAAGGTCACCCCTCAACTTCCTACGCTCCAGTGAAAAAATGTCCCAGCCTATTTTTATAACTTAAACCCTCCATTTCTGGCAACATCCTGGTAAATTGTTTCTGAACCTTCTCCAATTTAATGATATCCTTCACATAACAGGGTGACCAGATCTGGACACAGTTCTCCATAAGAGGCCTCGCCAATGTTCTGTACAACCTCAAGATGATGTCCTGACTCCTTTACTCAAAGGTCTGAACAATGAAGGCGTGTGCTAAATGCCTCAATCATTCTGTCTACCTGTGATACAAATTTCAAAGAGTTATGTACTTGAACCCCAAGGTTTCTCTGTTCTACAGTACCACCCATGGCACTACCATTAATTGTGTAAGTCCTGCCCTTGTGTGTTTAATCAAAATGCAATACCTTGCGTTTATCCAAATTAAACTCCATCTGCCATCCATCAGCCCATTGACCCAATTGATCAAGATCTCTTTGTAATCTTAGATAACCTTCTTCACTATCCACAATATCACCAATCTTGATGGCATCCGCAAACTTACTAACCATGCCTCCCATATTATCATCCAAATAATTTATATAAATGACAAAAAAAAGTGAACCCATTAGCAATCTGTGTGGAACATTATTGGTCACAGGCCTCCAGTCCGAAAAACAACCCTCCACCACCACCCTCTGTCTCCTACCATAAAGCCAATTTTGTATCCAATTGGCAACCTCTCCCCGAATCCCATGTGATCTACCTTTACTAATTAGTCTACCATGCGGAATCTTGTCAAAGGTTTTACTAAAGTCTAAATAAACAATGTCTACTACTCTGCCCTCATCAATCTTGTTGGTTACTTCCTGAAAAAACTCAATCAAGTTTGTGAGACACGATTTCCCTCACACAAAACTATGCTGACTATCCCTAATCATTCCTTGCCTCTCCAAATGCATATACATCCTATCTCTCAGAATCGCCTCCAACAACTTACCCACCATCAATGTCAGACTTACAGACGTATGGTTGCCAGGCTTCTCCTTATACCCTTTCTTAAATAAAAGCATGATTTGGAGGTGCCATTGTTAAATTGTATCGTGGCAACAGCCTCAGTACTCAGCACCAACAACTGCCAATCTCCAAGCACCGTCCTACAACTCATTCGCGTTATCCTCGACCGCAATATTTTCATCTTTGACAACCAGTTCTTCATCCAGACACACGGAACAGCCATGGGGACCAAATTTGCACCCCCATATGCCAACATTTTCATGCACAATACTTCTTCTCTATGTAGGACCTCCAACCAACACTATACACCTGGTATATTGATGACATTTTCTTCCTCTGGACCCATAGCAAGGAGTCACTGAAATAACGACATAGTGATATCAATGAGTTTCATCCCACCATCAAACTCACCATGGGCTACTCTCTAGTATCTGTCTCATTCTTGGACATATGCATCTCCATCAAGGATGGGTACCTCAGCACCTCTCTCTACCGCACGATGGATAACCTCACGATGCTACACTTCTCCAGCTTCCAGTTGAAACATATTAAAACAACGATCCTCTATGGACAAGCCCTACGCATACACAGGATGATGTTCAGATGAGGAAGAACGTGATGGGCACTTGGAAGTACTCAAGGAGGCCCTCATAAGAGCAGGGTACGATGGTCAACTCATCAACCTCCAGTTCTGACATGCCACAGTGAGAAACCGTAATGACCTCCTCAGGAGACAGACACAAGCTGCAACCGACAGGGTAGCTAAGCCCATGTTTATCGCAGCCTGCAGCACATTATCATTGAGGATGAGCACCTTGCCAAAACCTTCCCCACGCCTCCACTTCTCGCCTTTAAACAACCACCAAACCTCAAACAGATCATTGTTTGCAGCACACAGCCCAGTTTTCAGGGCAACACTGTACAACTCTGTCACAGTAGCCGCTGCAAGATGTGTCAGAGTGTCGACACAGATACCACCGTCACGCATGGGGACACCACCCACCATGTACACAACAGGTACTCATGACTTGGCCAATGTTGTCTATCTCATACGCTGCAGGCAAGGATGCCCTGAGTCAATATACATTGGCGAGACCAAGCAAAGACTACGGCAACAGATGAATGGATACTGCACAACAATCAACAGACAGAAGTGTTCCCTCCCAATTGGAGAACACTTCAGCGGTCCGGGAAATTTGATCTCAGACCTTCTGGTGACTATCCTCCAAGGTGGACTTCAGGACAACACAAGTGGCTGAGCAGAGGCTGATAGCCATGTTTGGTACCCACGGGGATAGTCACAACCGGGACCTTGGGTTCATGTTACACTGCAGGTGACCCACTGCACTACACACTCTCTCACACACACACACACACTCCTACAGACCCATACTCTCACTCATACTCAAGCTCTCTCATATACTCACACATACACTCCCACACTCAAACACACATGCGCACCCTCTCACAGACTTATACCCTTTACATTCACATTCACACACAAACACATACACACACTGTCTCACAGACACTCATATTCCCCTGCACGCACACACCCACATGCACACGCACGTGTATAAGATTGTGGGGTGAATTTGGACTTGGAGAATTACATTTTATTTTGCTCAAAAACTACATGTATCCATGTAAGATTCTGTAAATCCCTTTTTTAGATTAGAATCAGTCTGAACATTGGGGCACAGACAGTCTCACACAGGGCATCTCACACCTTCAGTGCATTATCTGGGCCAACATGGCACCTATTGTTAAAGTTCACTTGAGAATGTAACTTTAAGGAAGTTCTGGGATTTACATATGAAAGAACTGAAACCAGCATGCCCATTCTAAAAGTTGCGAGACTTAACAAACAATCCAGATCTTTTTCAATATATAATTGCAGTTACATCACACTGTAAACTTTGTCTATAAATTCTGTACGATCTTATACTCCACAACCGATGAAGAAACAGTGCTCCAAAAGCTAGTGCTTCCAAATAAACCTGTTGGACTATAACCTGGTGATGTGTGATCTTTAATAGAGGTATAACACTAGCTAACCTCCAGCCCTCCAGCACTTCACCTGTAGTTATAGATGATACAAATATTTCTGGTAGGGGGTCTGCAATTTCCTCCCTAAATTCCCACAGCATTCTGGGATACACTTGATCAGGTCCCGGAGAACTATCCACCTTTATGCATTTTTCTAAGACCTCCAGCACTTCCTCTTCTGTAATGTGAACTGTTTTCAAAACATCAGTATTTATTTCCAAGTTTTCTAGTCTCCATTTCTTCATACAGTAAAAACTGACACAAAATATTCATTTAATATCCCTCCCAACTCCTGAGTTTCAACACTAAGTTGACCTCATTGATCTTTAAGGGGCCCTGCTCTCTCTCTCTCTCTCTCTCTGGTTGCTGTTTTACTGTTAATGTACTTATTTGGATTATCCTTAACCTTACCTGTCAAGTATATCTCATATCCCCTCTTTGCCTTCCTGACTTCCCTTTGAAGAATACACCTACACTCTTTAAACTCTTCAAGAGATTTATTTGATCTCAGTTGTCTATATCTAATGTATGATCCTTTATTATTAGATTACTTACAGTGTGGAAACAGGCCCTTCGGCCCAACAAGTCCACACCGCCCCGCCGAAGCGCAACCCACCCATACCCCTACATTTACCCCTTAGGTAACACTATGGGCAATTTAGCATGGCCAATTCACCTGACCTGCACATCTTTGGACTGTGGGAGGAAACCGGAGCACCCGGAGGAAACCCACGCAGACACGGGGAGAACGTGCAAACTCCACACAGTCAGTCGCCTGAGGCGGGAATTGAACCCGGATCTCAGGCGCTGCGAGGCAGCAGTGCTAACCACTGTGCCACCGTGCCGCCCACATGCTTGACTAGAACCTCAATATCTTTATTCATTCATTGTTCCCTACTCTATCCAGCCTTACCTTTCAGTCTAACAGGAACATAATGCCTCTGAACTCTCACACTTCTGAAAGCCTCCCACTTGTCAGTCATCCCTTCACTTGTGAAAATCTACTCCAATCAACTTCTGAAGTTCTTGCCTCATACCATTGAAATTTGCCTTGCTCCAATTAAGAACATTAACTTTTATGGAAGGCTAATGCTTTTCCATAACTATTTTAAAATTAACAGAATTGTGATCACTAGTCCCAAACTACTAACACTTCAGTCACTTGCTCTGCCTTACTTCCCAAGAGCAGGTTAAGTTTGGATCCTTCTTTAGTAAGAACATCTGCCTATTGATAAAGAAAATTTTCTTGAACACATTTAATAAATTCTTCACCATTGCTTCACATTATGGCAGTCCCAGTTAATGTTTGGAAAATTAAAATCTCCTACTATTACAACCCTATTATTCTTACATTTATCTGAGATTTCTCTACATATCTACATCCCTCAGTTTCCCTCTGGCTATTGAAGGTCCTATAGTACAATCCCATCAAGATGATCATCCCTTTCTTATTTCCAATTTCAACCCATACAGTTTCACTGGATGATCCCTCAGAAATCTCTGAGTAAGAACTGTAACCAACTTGCTTCGTGTGATCAACAGTGTCAATGTTTCAGGTCAGTGAAGCCTATTTTAAAAATGAAACAGGGATGTATAGCATTTTAAAACGATTTATGATCTCTTTCAGATCTTATGGACCTGACGCTGTCCTCTGAAGGTGTTTATTCATCAGGGTAATTGGGTGATGTTAATAAGCTCTTTTTAAATTGCTTATAGCTTGACTTCAAATTTTAACTTGAGTGGGAGAAGTTCCTTAGGAAACTGATCAGGAAAGTGGAGGTGAGTTGGAGCAGCATTCAGATGGCGACTTACATTTACATTGACCGAACTGAATGAAACTTCACCTATAACACCTAGGCTCTCAGTTCCCTCTAGCAAATGGTCAGGAGAAAGCGCTGTTATAGATATAGTGTTTGTTCATCTTTGGAGGATTTCAAATTGACAAAGTCAAGATGGGAGGAACCTGTCCATTTCCCTGTGCACTTTTGTTTTGCCCTGTGCGTGGTGTGGCATTGTGACCCTTCTCTGCCTTGGCTCATTGAGTTGTCCCTGTCCACAGCTAATCACCTGAATAACAGTGGCCTAGATCTACCATTCTCTGGATAGTTGGAGACTGAATGAAACCTGAAGGAAGCACATTGGAAACTGATGGAAATTCTGATGCGTTGACTACATGAGGCTGCATGAGGCTGTTTAAACTTTGGATGCACAATTACCTAGGGTAGGGAAACTTCTAAAAATGTCCCTAACTTTGAGTTAGAGTCAAAGATTTCAGAGAGTTATGACTGACTTATTTAATAGCCAACAGAAAAAGCTGGAAGGATTAAAACTGGCTCTAACTCTCAGATGACTATAAAACAACAACACTCCCACTTCAGCAGTCAATAAGGATCTGGGTGTTTTAACTCAAACTGTTCTCCGAAGGATTGGGTCTAATAGCCATCTTTTGTTCACATCACCTTGTTTCTGTGTAACTCAACACACTGTAGCCATTAAACAATTGATGCTATTCCTAACTCTTATTTGCAATGTTCCTGAAATGTGTTCAGATTGGAAGACTCAAGTCAATATAATGAGAGAATTTACATTTCAGGATTAGTCATAGTGGCCTATAAAAGCTTGGCTTGATAGAGTTAGACCTTCATTTCTTGTTCACATGATAAGGTGTGTAAATCCCTGGATGTGTGCTAATCTTTCACTAATTCTTCATTGGTGACTTTTCAGTCTTTCCCTGTGCCCTTAGATCATTTCAGGAACATTGCAAATAAGAGTTAGGAATAGCATCAATTGTTTAATGGCTACAGTGTGTTGAGTTATACACAGAAACAAGGTGATGTGAACAAAAGATGGCTATTAGTCCCAATCCTTCAGAGAACAGTTGAGTTAAAACACCCATATCCTTATTCTTTGCTCTTGTTTTTGAATGATCCTCCTTAAGACCTCTGCTGATGTTGCCCACAACAGCCAAGTGGTAGCCACATGACTATACACTATACATAGTCTGCCTCAGTATGACTAACTTAACCCAGACTCTTTTCAACAGTTTCCCAACAGGCACAATTCAAAATGTAATAAAAGAGTTTAAGATTATACCCCTCAGCAGAAAAATTAACTTACCATTTGTCATGCATTCTTTGAGCTCTGACGGTGAATTGCGATGTGAACCAGTAGTAAATCTCCCTTCACAGAGTGCAGTCTTCTGTGCTGCTCAATGGATTTGTCATCTCTCTGCCAAGTTGCATATAAATGGCTACATGTGCATCTCATTTTAAAATTCTTTATGATTATGCTTAACCATTGTACAGACTTCATCTTGACACATTTACAATTTTGTCTTCCCTGGGATGCACACAGCTGTCCATCCTTCACTGACCTTGAATGGAATGCTTTGCTCAGCCAATTCAGAGTCAGCCACCTTGCTGGAGACTTGCAGTCACGCACAGGCCAGAAGATTTCCCCCTCTAAAGGGCATTAATGAACCAGACAGGCTTTTAATAACAATCAATGATAGTTATCATGGTCTGTATTACTAAGACTAGATTTCAATTCCAGATTAATCAGTTGAATTTAAATTCCAGCAGCTGATACAATGAGATTTGAACTCATGCCCCAGTGCATTAACCTCTGGGTTATTAATCCAGTGACAGTATCAATATGCCACCACCTCCACTCTGCCCCTGCCCATCACAAGTTGCCATACAAGAAGTGGGTTTAAAGGAAGTTCTCTAGATTACATCTCAGCATGGCTACACTCCCACTGCTCCAATCCCGACCTCACCATCAAACCAGCGGATAAAGGGGGTGCAGTGGTAGTTTGGTGCACTGACCTCTACAGCGCTGGAGCCAGGTGCCAACTCGAAGACACCTCTTCCTACCGCCCCCTTGACCATGACCGTACCCCCCATTACCAAACCATCAACTCCCAGACCATACACAACTCATCACCTCACGAAATCTCCCATCCACAGCTTCCAACCTCATAGTCTGGGAACTCCACACCACCCGATTCTACCTTCTTCCCAAGACCACCCCAGCTGACCCATTGTCTCAGCCTGCTCCTGGCCTACCAAACTCATCTTCACCTACATCGATACTGTCCTATCCCCCCTAGTCCAGGAACTCCCCACATACGTTCAAGACACCACCCACGCCCCTCCAAGTCTTCCTATAGAACTGTTGACATAGTGGAAATCGGGTGCTTGAAACTTTAATTTGCAAAGAAAGTATGTGAATAAAATCTTTTTTTTACTATTATAGATTAATTTATTTCAAAAGAATAAGGGAACTTTGTTAGATCTAATATAGTCAGAAAGCATTCCTAACGCCTAAAGGAATGACTGACAGGTGATGGACATATTAATTAAGAGTTACTTGGGTTTGAATTGCTTGTATGAACCTAAGTTTTATGGAGCTGGATAACTAAAGTCTCATTACGAAGTGTGGATGTGAGTTTTATTTCAGTACAGTTGTCTTTTGGAGGAGAACAGTGCTTTGAAATCCATTTACTTAATTTTCTGGAAAAATAATTAAAAGTGATTTCTTAATTTACCTTGGATACTTCTGGCAATGTGGTCATTTTATCAGGTGTTCTGATACTTTGCTTCTGATGAATGTCACTTTTCTTCTAAAGTTGTACCTGATTTTTTTTTAAATGTAAAATGTACAATGTGAGTTGAGTTGCTATCTTAGCATTATAGGTCATTACAGAGTTGAGTAGCATTAACCTTCGCATAAACCGCATCATCCGCCGACATTTCTGCCGCCTCCAAACAGACCCCACCACCATGGATATATTTCTCTCCACACCCCTTTCCGCTTTCTGCAAATACCGTTCCCTCCGTGACTACCTGGTCAGGTCCTCGTCCCCCAACAACCCACCATCCCTTCCTGGCACCTTCCCCTGCAAAACCTGTGCTCACACCTCCCCCCTCACCTCCATCCAAGGCCCCAAATGAGCCTTCCACATCCGTCAAAATTTCACCTGCACATCCACCAATATCATTTATTGTACCCGGTGCTCCCGATGTGTCCTCCTTTACATTGGGGAGACTGGGCGCCTTCTCACTGAGCACTTTAGGGAACATCTCCGGGACACCCGCACCAATCAACCCCCCACCCTGTGGCCGAACATTTCAACTCCCCATCCCATTCTGCCGAGGACATGCAGGTCCTGGGCCTCCTCCATCGCCATTCCCTCACCACCCAGCACCTGGAGGAAGAATGCCTCATTTTCTGCCTCGGAATCCTTCAACCCCAGGGCATAAATGTGGACTTCACCAGTTTCCTCATTTCCCCTCCCCCACCTTACCCCAGTTCCAACCTTCCAGCTCAGCACCATCTCCATGACCTGTCCTACCTGCCAATCTTCCTTCCCATCTATCCGCTCCACCCTTCTCTCCAACCTTATCATCTTCATTCCCACCCCCATCCACCTATTATACTCTTGGCTATCTTGTCCCCACACCCCACCCTCTCTCCCAGTTATCTCTCCGCCCCAGAGGCTCCCTGCCACATTCCTGATGAAGGGCTTCTGCCCAAAACGTAGATTTTCCTGCTCCTCGGATACTGCCTGACCTGCTGTACTTTTCCAGCATCACTCTAATCTAGACAATAGTAAATAGCTATCAGGGCAACAATGGGTGGCACGGTGGCACAGTGGTTAGCACTGCGGCCTCACAGCGCCAGAGACCCGGGTTCAATTCCTGCCTCAGGTGACTTTCTGTGTGGAGTTTGCACATTCTCCCCGTGTCTGCGTGAGTTTCCTCCGGCTGCTCCGGTATCCTCCAATAATCCAAAAATGTGCAGGTTAGGTGAATTGGCCATACTAAATTGCCCCTAGTGTTAGGTGAAGGGGTAAATGTAGGGGAATGCGTCTGGGTGGGTTGTGCTTTGGCGGGTCGTTGTGGACTTGTTGGGCCGAAGGGCCTGTTTCCACATTGTAATCTAATCTAAAAATTTACACGGTGAGCAGTGTTGCAGGTTTGATTTCCATGGAGAGACCTCCATCATGAGAAGACGATCCTGAAGAAAAGAACATTTTGAAAACAAGGGAGCTCATCACTTTAAGAACATTTCCCCTTTAAGAATATGCAGGCCGTCAGTCAGTCAGGCAACGCTTGAAATACAATTACAGTTGGCTCTGCTATAATGCATGTTTCTCCAACACGAACTGGCTTGAATGCAATTGAAGAATTTAGACCGTTATTTGTCGAACACAAACTTTCCTTATATGTATTGGCTATAACGCAATTCCAGCCCCATTAGTTTACATGCCATGGCTATTGTGCAATTTTCTTATAACACAAGATTGCACAAGAATGAAGCTATTGCGTCATATCAGAACAGACTGTACTGACAGAGACTGCAACAGCCATGGAAGCAGCAAAAGGCTAGGCTCAGCACTCCATAGGAAACCTTCATAAAGAAACTGGAAAGAGGTGCAGGGAAAGTGGCGTGGACTAGGTAAAGTGATAATAGATATTTTTTGAGAAGATTTGTAAGTCAGGTTGATGATAATTATGTAAGTTAGCTCGCTGAGCTGGAAGGTTTGTCTTCAGATGTTTCATCACCATACTAGGTAACATCATCAGTGAGAATTTCCAGTGAAGCACTGGTGGTATGTCCTGCCTGTCTATTTATAGGTCTTGGTTTCTTCAGATGGGTGATGTCATTTCCGGTTCTCTTTTTCAAAGGAAGGTAGATGGGATCTAAATCGATATGTTTATTGATGGAGTTCTAGTTGGAATGCCATGCCTCCAAGAATTCTTGTGTGTGTCTTTGTTTCACCTGTCCTAGGATGTGTGTGTTGTCCCAGTCAAAGTGGTGTCCTTCTTTGTCTGTGTGTATAGAAACTAGTGATATTGTGTTGTGTCTTTTGGTGGCCAGTTGTTGTTCATGTTGTTCATGTTGGGCGGCTCGGTGGCACAGTGGTTAGCACTGCTGCCTCACAGTGCCAGAGACCCGGGTTCAATTCCCGCCTCAGGCGACTGACTGTGTGGAGTTTGCACGTTCTCCCCGTGTCGGCGTGGGTTTCCTCCGGGTGCTCCGGTTTCCTCCCACAGTCCAAAGATGTGCAGGTCAGGTGAATTGGCCATGCTAAATTGCCGATAGTGTTAGGTAAGGGGTATGGGTGGGTTGCGCTTCGGCGGGTCGGTGTGGACTTGTTGGGCCGAAAAGCCTGTTTCCACACTGTAATGTAATGTAATGTAATGTAATGTATCCTGGTGGCAAGTTTCCTGCTAGTTTTTCCGATGCAGTGTTTTTTACAGTTGTTGCATGACACCTTGTAAATGACATTAGTTTTGTTGGTAGTATCTAATGGATAATACAGTCACAGTTTGAAGAAGATGAGGTTCTGTAGGAGCAAGAGAGAAGTTCCAGGAATAAAGTTAGATATCCCAAAAGGAAAAGAAAATAACATTATGAATACAATGCAAAGACCAGAGAGGGAATGCAAGGGAGTGATAAAAGAGAATTCTCCTTCTCACTATGAGCATCAGCAGCTTTGAAATTGGGTTCCACAAGGGTTACCTTCAATCGATAGAGAAAGGGCAAGAAAAGATCTCGCCTGCAGAATTGGGAGGCACTTAGAATTTATTTAAACTGAAAAAAAGAGATTTAATTAAATAGATTAGCAGGAGAAAAAAGGTCAGGAATAACTAATTATTTAACAAGTCAGGATTCAGTAATTAAGCCACGAGTTCAGCGGGATGATCTATAAGGACCTCAGCCAGAGAACCTTATTTAAAACTTTGTGTCAAAGAAAGTGTTTGGTGTTAAACTGAGGATGACACGAGAGAAGCAAGAAATCTCCATCTTGTTTGCTAATGGAAATAAAACCCTGGAAAAAAGTGAGCAACTTTTATTTTTATCATTAAAAAGAGTCCAAAATCCTGAAAAAGATGTAAAACCTCAATAGACAGTGCAAAGATGCAAAGAATCCGAATGTGAAAAGTTGAAGGAATAAATCACTACAGAACAGCCAATTAATACATTTCATTTTTGTTGAAGAATTTAATACAGTATTAGTGCAATGCAGTATTTAAATAGATTGACCAATTGAGAAAATATTGTACAGAGCCTGGCAAAATCTATAATAATCGCTGAATACAAGAATATAAGCTAAAGGAACAGCAGATTGCAAGCAGTGCTGAGATAATTTAATATTAAAATAGCTTTACTGCAGTAAGAATTAAGAAAACCATTGACAAGAAATTTAAAAAAAGATATAATTCTTCCATAAAGATTCAAGGCCAAAGAAGGACCAAACAGTACAGAAAATTGGACATTGTGGAGGTGACAATTTTTAAGGCATAGCTTTTCATCAAAATTAATCACTATGTTTGAAGCTGAGCAGTTTTAATAAACTATTACATTTCAACGGGTCTGATTACAATGATGTTAATCATCATCAAAATATTAAAGACCGTAAAATTACTTTTAATGATATTCTGAAAGCTTTTGATGATTATTAAATTTAAAAATCAATAAACCTTTGAAAGAACAAAGTTTAACAGACATGTAAGCTTCCTTGAAAATCTATTGATAATTTAATTAATAATATCAACAGATTAATGGAATGCTGTGAATGTGGAGCTTCAAATCAGAATTCATAACATACAGATTTGTTGTTAGAATTCTTGATGAAACTTTTAAAAAATTTCTTCAAGTCCAAAGGAGATTTAACTTTGGAAAAGGATATTCAGATTGTGCTGGGAGCAGGAAGCAAACAGGCTCACACATCCTGAGAGGGGAAGATCACCTCTCCCTCAACAGAATCTATTTCACTCCCTCTCTTTATAAGGTATGGATACTCTGAAGAGGGCATGAAAAACCAACACAGAAAGTAAGCCAAATACCAGGTATTAAGAACCCATGTCAACTGAGACGACAAGGTCTCATTGGCACAAGCACTTCCCATCACAAAGTAATGTTATATTCATAAAACTGTAGGTCACTTCAAGAAGGTGTTCAGGAGTAAGACACAGTTTCTGAATAGCGGAAATGTTGATTATCATAGAGTCTATACAGTACAGCACCCACCACCATTAGAAAAGATAACTGCATTAGATGACATACTTCCGCTGGAGAAAATAGAATTCACTATATCAATGGACAGGCTGTTAATTTTAAGTGTGATATGGGGTCCTATCAAACCATGGCTAAAGAAGCAAAGCTACAGACTATTGGGATGGGATTTCATATAACAAGTGGAATGATCGCTGAAGGTATAGGAACACTGCACCTTGCACAACAACACCACAAATGGAAGAATTGAAAACATCTGCTTTGTTCACAATCAAAAATCTTCTCTTTTGAGCCTGCATGCATGTCTTGACCTCAACTTCAATGGAAAGAACTGGAGAACATTAACAGAGAAGAACTGATCCAGAAGCAAACCATTATTGACCCATGAGGCAATG
This sequence comes from Chiloscyllium plagiosum, assembly GCF_004010195.1. Classification (NCBI taxonomy): domain Eukaryota; kingdom Metazoa; phylum Chordata; class Chondrichthyes; order Orectolobiformes; family Hemiscylliidae; genus Chiloscyllium; species Chiloscyllium plagiosum. Next base: position 18,049,276 of record NC_057716.1, on the reverse strand, counting down.
GTTGAAGATTTCATTGGGCTTCCTGGACTCAGGACATAATTCAAACAGAAGAAAGAATTCAATGAGAGTACTTAGGTAAGCATAAAAGAGCTATTTAACCTTGTGAACATAGAAGAACACAGAGATTTTGCAGAATTGGTGGATGTGTTCAATCCTCTGTTGTCTAAACTGAACAGTCAGTGCCAGTGAGCGATAGTGTTGAAGGTGTAGCAATCTTTCAGTAAGACAGCTAAGAGTCTGAGTTTGACTTCACCAGTCTAACAATCATCATGGGTGACTGAAAACAAACAGCTCGAGATTAAGGATTCTCAAGATTATGAAATTCGTCGGCAAAAGGATGTCCAGGGAACTAAGTCTTTGTGAAGGACATCCAAAACTAAAAGGGCATTCAGCACAGAAATTATCATGAATCAGAAACAAGGTCAACTGTTATTGAGAAAAAATGTGATATAGCTGCATATGAAGGTTTACAATGGGGAGAAAGCTTGGTGGAAGATATTGTACAAGATAAAAGTTCTGAAGGAGTTAATGTTTGTTTTATATTGAGCTCCACCCATTCTGCTGATGTCACACAAAGTGTATGGTGGTGACAGTGAATTCTACATCAGCCTTTGTAGGGAGCAAATGTTAGCTGTACAGCTCCTGCAAGTCCAAGCGATTATGTCTGACTAGTAACATAGTTACATTTATTGTTAACATGCATTAATTCATCTTATTGATTAAAAAGAATGTCTCTTCAGCATTCCCCTAGCACTGATCAATATACAGGTCTAGAGAAAATCAAAGGAGTACTGATTGCAGCAAAAAACCTCAGACAACCCATACTCTGGGCCACATACTGGTAGAGGTGACAGATACCAAGAGGTGCCATTAGTAACAGTAAGGCTAAGACAACAGCATGGAACCTTTGATTATGACGGCTCCTTGGGCTAGAGCAGGGAGGTCACTTGCACATAGTTGTCAGTTTTGACATCCACAGGGTTGGGGATAGTGCCTCACTACCAGCAAAATGTCAACGGTCCTGAAAAATCATCCCAAATGGGGGAACTTAATGCAAACTGGCCAACTCCACATTTGCTCACTCCCTCATCCTCCTCTTCCCCTCAGTCTAACACCCCAGGGACAGTAAATGTCTGCCCATCATGTTTGCACGGCAACATTGTCATTGCCCCAGCACAGATTGGCCTCCCTCTTCGCTGCACCGAATGCTCTTCTTCCCAATGAATCCATCAGGACTGCCCTGAAAATTCATCCAAGGCTTAAACCCATGGGTCTTATGTATACAGTTTTAAAAGTTGCAAACAAACTATTTTAAAAAAGGTGACCTCATTGTTGCTGCCTCCTTGATGTGGTGTACAGTGTCTGTGCACATTCCTGTGGTTATTCAGTGAACATGACATTTAGCTCATGTGTTCATTCAGTTCCCAGCACCCTCTGTCCTATTGCCCATAGATAGTATGAAACAGCTCAGATTTTTGGGAGATGAGCTTTACTTATGAAATGTCCTGTTTCAATGCCATCCCTTTGGAAATGTGGTGAAGATGAAATACTTGGGTCAACAGAAAATAGCATGGTGTCTATCTAAAAATGTTTTCAATTATGCAGATTTTCCTGATACTGGTGGCTCTTATGTCAGCTTTTCTCTTCAAAAATGTGACTTCACTGGAACTCTGGCCTAACTTTGTGTGCAGCCTCTCAGCAGCTAACACTTTTTCTTGGTTGGCTATTGGACTGTCCAATTGTTCTATGTTAGTGAATGTCTGATATATGGTCACTGTGCCTGATTGGTTAGGCCTGGGTGTGGATACAGTGCAAAGTAAATGTGTTGTCAAAAGAGCTGAAGCATGAGACATTTTGAAGCTCTCTGAGTAAAATCTATCACACACACTCGGAAACTAGTGCCACCTCTGCATTGAGCTAAGGCATAAAACAGACAACAGTTAGGCCTCACTTGCCCTGTGTTCTGATGAAAGAAAATTGACCCAAATATTGATTTGGTATGAGGACCCTGTGTCACGTCAGCATTGGATACTCAATGGGATTTTTATAGGGTTGGCAAGGTAGTGGTCACGAAAATGTAGAAACATAGGAAATAGGAGCAGGAATAGGCCCTTAGGCCTTTCATTCAATAGGATCATGTCTAATCATCCAACTCTGAACCCTATTTCCACTTTATCCACCTACCCTTTCATCTCTTTTCATCTTCAGGACTATATGTAACTCTTTCTTGAAAACATTTATTGTTTTGTTCTTAAATGCTTTCTGTGGGAGAGAGTCTCACAGGCTCACCACTCTCTGAGTGGAGTCCACTTGTTGTCCAGTTAATGAGGGTGGTCTCCTGAGGCTGGAGGATCAGTCGAGAAAGTTCAGCCATGATGCATTGACAACCCCACTGTCTGAGTTTGGACTGACTGATGTATTTGTGGCAGTGAATGATTTGCAGGGAATAATACAGTGAAATACAGGGCAAAGCTTCAACGGTTGCCACAAACTGGTGCTATGTTGAATAGCTTAAGAATGAAAGGATAAAAGGTATAACCAAAAGAGAGTCCTGAGCTCTGAGCCAGCTCACCAACAACACCTGAACCTCCACCCCCCTCTACCTGTCTACTCTGGACCCACTGACATGGGTATCACCACTCTTCAGGAGCCATCTCTTTATCACTGGCCCACTTTGCTGATGCGATGCCGGGTCCCATACTGTATCCACACTTGCCCCACAATCAGGAGGCCCTAGCCCCTGCTGCTGCCTCACCAACACCAGGAGTTCCTGCTATGGGCCTCCTGCAACTGGGCCTCCCCGCCTTTGCTGCCATCTCGCCAAGTGTCCCGAGCCAGCTGCCATCCCACAAAGTTGTCACCTTACCGGCGCCGCCATCTTGAAAGGTCCGCTGCCGCTGTCACCTCCAATCGCTGGAGGAGCTTTGCTGCTGTGACCACCAGCCCTGAACGCCAGGAGGACATCCCTACTGCTGCTGCTGTGCCTCCTCCAGTTACCGTGAGGAGCCACATCTGCTGCCGTGTCCAACCGCCAGGAGGAGTGGTATTTCACACATGGTCCGCTCGAGCTACCACGCTGATTTCATCAACTGACCGGCCACAGAAGGCACCAAAGCAAAGAAAAATGAGAGGAGAAAACTGAAAGAAAAACAGCAGAAGTAAAAAGAAAGGAAAAGGAAGAAAGAAAGAAAGCATGTGGGTGCAGATGAGCCCTGGGCAAGAGCCAGCACGCAGCCCTGCTACTCCGCAGGGAGTAGATAGAGAGATGGTTGTCACTTTACAAATGGAGTCATGCTTTGAAGACGTGATAAAAGCTGTCGTCAGAGGATGGTTATCCCACAACAGTTCCTCAAGTCTGCTGCACCACTGAATAAGGCCACAGCTGACTTTCAACCTCAACTTCATTCTGCTGCGCTAACTCCACTGGCCTGGAGGTCTCTAGTTCCCCAAAACACTCCTGATTTCTAACCTGAATGTGTTCATTGACTGAACTTTCACAGCTCTCTGGGCTAGAGAATTTCAAAGACTCACAATCCTCCCAGTGAAGAAATTCCTTCCTAAATCAGCCCAAATTGGGCAAGCCGTTGTCCTGAAGCTATGCCGCCCGAAGTTCCATACTGTCCAGTCACTGAGATCGTCTCCTCAGCATCTATCCCTCTGAGAATGTTATATGTTTCACTTCTCATTTCTTTCCTTAAATTTCCAGATGATGTCAATCCATTCTGCTCAATCCCTGCATGTGGAATAATCCCCACAGCCCTGAAAATCAATCTGGTTAACTTCCATTTACAAATCATACAACAGTTTGTGAATTTGGCATTAGCTGCCTGCACTCTTTCCCTCCAACCTGTTTCTCATTCCAACTCCATTCACCTTCGTCGGAAAAATGAAAGTATGATTAATTACAGAAAGACGGCGCAAATGCAAAATACTACATGAACAGGTAACCCACTCTATCTGAAAGTAGAGCTTTCCCAGGAAACCTTTCATAAGCCAAAAATGACGTAAGGAGAAGGTGCATGACTTATATGGGAAAAACTATCGCCATTTTTCATAAAAGACAAAATTCTCCTTGGAGTTGCGAAAACAGGTACTAATGTATGTCGAAATTGCATAAAGCGAAATCGCGTAAAGCGAACATTCGAAAAGTGTGAGGTACTGTATTTCAAATCTGAAAGACCATCAATACGAAACATTAACTCTGCTTCTCTCTCCGCAGATGCTAACACGACCCGTTGAGTGTTTCCAGCATTTTCTGTTAAAATAGAAAACAAAGTGGCTTTTTATTGAGATGATGGGCGCCGATATATTGAGAGTTAACCTTCAAAGTATCTGCCGCACTTATTTTCTCCGATTTTCAAATAACTCTGAGAAGTTAATCGAGCTTCTGCTGCTGTTTCTTTTTGTTGGGGAAGTGAGTACTTTTTTTGAAAATATATTTGATGGTATAACAAAATGCAGCTGGAGACATTCCACCGAAACCTGATTCCAATTATTGGGTCTAAGTACTTCCATCAAAGCTCAAGGTTTGTGTTGTTCCCTTTTGATGAAACTTTGAGGCTGTGTGATTGCTATAATGTTACCTTATTTATCCACCTCTAAAAGGGACAATGGTAATAATTCTGACATTTACAGGACAAACCTTTGCCCTTTGCTCTATATTAACAGTGAAGTAGTGTACATATTTGCGTAGTGATCACCATCAACTATCTAGTTTCCTCCCAGATTGCCCCATCTGATTTGTATTTGTAAGCACATCCTCTTGATTCATAAGATCATAAGAAAGAGGAGCGGGAGTCGTCCATTCATCTCACTTGGGCTCCTCCACCGTTCAATAAGCCCATGGCTGATCAGATTGCACCCCTAACTCCACTTTCCTGCTGGCCTCTATAACATGAACTCCCTTGCTGATCAACAATCGGCTGAACAGCTTCAAATGCATCCAATGACTCAACCCCCTCTGCTCTCTATGGAAGAGAATTCCAAAGGCTAATGATCTTCTCAGAGAAGAAATTCCTCCTCAACTCTGTTTTAAATAGGAAGCCACTTATTTTCAAACTGTGCCCCCAGCTCTAGATTTTCCTACATAAGGAAACATTCTCCCTGCACCCACCCTATCAAGTTTCCCCAGAATTTATCTGTTTGAGTAAGATCCTCTTTTACTCTTCAAAACTTCAAACCGAACCTGCTCAGTCTTTCTTCAGAAACAACCCATCATCCCAGCAATCATCTTTGTGAATCTTCTCTGATCTGCTTCCAACAGAAGTATATCCTTCCTTATATAAAAAGGACTAAAACTGTACTCAGTCCTCAGTTCCCTACTTTTATATTTCATCTGTCTTGCAAACAAAGGACCACATATATCTGTAAAGGACCATTTGCCTTCCTAATTACTGCTGACTTTTTGTGAATCATGCAAAAGGTCCCCCAGATCCCACAGTCTTGCTGGCCTCTCCCCCAACACCAATAGATTGTATCTGGTGACCATTGCAAAAGCAGCCACGATCACTGAGCCTGACCACACTGGATCATTCCGTGTCCAACCCAAAAGATCAACAAACAGCTACAATGTCTTAATAATAGTGCTGGCATATTTGATCTTTGTTTGTATTCTTCAATCATGTACCACCTATGAGATGCACTTGAGAAATACAAAAAGGATCCACGTTCCAAACTCACGACCACCAACATTGAAAAGAACAAGGGTGGCAGTTACATGGGGACACCAATGCCAGCAAGTTCATCTCCAGCTCACTCGCCATCCTATCTTGGAAATATATCACCCTTCATTCAATAGTAAACATTGAGTGTGTACCTACACCAGATGGACTAGACCAGTTCAAGAAAGCAGCTCATCGTCACCTTCTCAAGGAAGTTAGGGAAGGTTAATAAATGCTGTTCCAACCAGTGACACCAATATCCACGGAATGAATTTTTTTAAAAACTGCTGATTGTTTTCAGTGGAATTCCATAGTATCCTAAATCACTTTGTTTATACAAAGCACCTTTTTCATCCTCCATTAACTATTCAAGTTTCTGTAAAGTTCACATCTGCCTTACAGTAAATGCTTCAGCATCTGAGAAGGCTTTGGATTATGTTCCTCAGTTGTTTGGAAAGCATACCAGAACACAAGAGTTAGAACCAGGAGTAGGCTTTGTGATTCCTCAAGCAGATGCTGCGATTTGATAAGATTGTGGCCTAACTTTATTTTCCTGTCTGCATCCCCACAACCCCTTGACTCTCCTGTCAATCAAAAATCTGATTAACTCAATTGCCAGTATACTCAATAACGCAGCCTCCGGTGTTCTCTGGGGCAGAATTCCACAGACGATGAACACCAAGAGAAAAACATTCTCCTCCTTGCCATTTTTAAATTGGCAAGTTCCTCTTGTTCCAGATCCCCCCCACAAGGGGAAGCAACCTCTCAGTCTGTCAAGGCCTGCTCAGAATCTTGCATGTCCTATTAAGACTACCTCTCACGCTTCTAAACTCGAGTGGGCCAAACCTGCTCAACCATTCTTGGAAAGACAACTTGTTCCATCCCAGGTAAGAGCATTCAGGAATCTGTCAGCCAACTGATACTTTTGATTTATTATTGACACATGTACCCAAGTACAGTGGAAAGTTTTATTTTGCGTGCAGTACAGCAGATCATAACATATGAAGACTCAAATATCATAGGATGATTGAACAAAGTGAGGAATACAAAGTTACAGCTGCAAAAAAGGTGCACAAAAGCAAGATCAACATTAGAGATTACTTTTACTCTCTCTTCTGCTCTTTGACATTTCTTAACTTTCTTTTTCTTATTAATACACATTTGAATTTTCTTCTAGTTCAGCTTGATCTCCGAATACTCAGTATTCTCCCCTGATATGACGGTTTGCATTCAGGGAGCAACTTGCAGATTCATCTAATGGGAACTCAGCTTTGGATTTCAACTGAACTAAGTGATGGGGGTGCGTGTGTCTGAGTGGTTTGAGCTCTGAGTCAGAAAGTTGTGAGTTCAAAGCTGGTTTTTTGCATTTGTGGGGATGCACTGACTCCGTAGAATTACTGCAAGAGGAAGACAGTGGAAATGTCACTGGATTAGTAATCCTGAGGCCCAGACTAATGCTAAGGGGAAATGGGTTCAAATCTTGGTGATGGAATTTAAAATCAACAAATAAAGCCCTGGAAATAAAGCTCAGTGATGGCGAAACTATCATTGATGCTCATAAAAGCTTACCTGATTCACTTTTAGGGAATGAAACCTACCATCCTTAAAGCAAAATACTGAAAATGCTGGAAATTGGAAATAAAAACAGGAAGTGCTGAAGGAACTCAGTAGATCTGGCAGCATCTGTGGACAGAGAAATAGAGTCAGCATCTTGAGTCTAGTATGACTGTTTTTTGAATGGGAAAGAGAGGTGGAAGAGTGATGGGTTTTAAGGCCGGGAGAAGCCAGAGGAACATAATTGAGGATGAGGGGGAAGGTTAAAGAGTAAGGTAGATTAGAGATTATGGATGTGACAGAACAAAGGCAAATGGATTGGTGGTGGTTATAGAGAAGGGAGTTAGGTCTCATGAATGTAAAGGTTTGAAAAAGAAAATATTGGCTATGGCAAGTTAGGGATTAAAACACTGTAGCTAATACCTGCATGGGACAGATGCTGGAGGAGTGAGAGTTGGAGACTCAATGCTGATCAGAAACTTTTGTGTTTTCAGCTGCTGTTGGATTTTTGGATTGCCAGCATCTGAGGACTGGAATCCATTGCAATGTTAAAGTCTGATTTTGGGGTTTCCTTATGGAGTTACACCCTGACACACCCAAATCCAGAGCATTTGAAATAGTTTCCTGGCATGAGCAGTCTGCAAAAAACACGGCAATGTGCAGTGTTATGGCAATGCACAGGAAAAAATACCCATTTGGCAATGCTGCATCAAGCTTTGTGATTAACCTGCATTCCTATGGTTTTAGCTAAAGTGCCACGATGGTGCCCTACCCTGCATGTGAACTTGAAGGGGTGAGTCCTGTGGTGAGTCTCGAAACTCTGGTTTGTGGTGACTCAGTCAAATGCATTTTTAATTACAAGGGATTCCAGGACTGGTGTTTTTGTGAATTTTTGGCAGTTCCCTTGATAGTGGGAAAGGGGTGGCCTTAGAGGTGGTCAAGGTGAAGTGTGTGTGTGTGATGGAGGGTCATCTAGGAACCTTAGCGATCTCCTACTTACAGAACAAATACTTCTCAGACATCTGTAAAGATACGTGAAAGAAAGTAGAAGCCTTTGAAGTGTGAATGTTAAGGTGTACGCTTTAAATTTCATGTGTAGATTTAAGTTAAACAGAGAAGGGCTTGAAATTGCAGGGGCAATAAAACTCTAAAGGGTGACAAAAATATATTAAAATGTCAGCATTTTGGATTAAAGCTGCAGAGATCTCTTCTAGAGGGCAAAGGAGAGATCAGCAGGCAAAGGGGTTGACCCAGGTATAATTGGATGATGATTGTCACAGAGTGGATGCAGACAAGTCACAGTGGATGTGCAACAATGATGCAGAGTGGACGAGAGTGATACACTGTGATAGGACAGCGGCAAAATGGTGACTGCCTTCTCTTTCAAAACCCCAACTAATGCGGTCTCATAAGTTTTAATTCCAGATTTAACTTGAAGTTGAACTCCAGGCCTCTTGATTACCATTCCAAAAACATCACCAGAGTGCTCCAACTTCCAGGAACAGCTGATTTCAATATGAATGTGCAAGTGGGGTTAGCTGCAGCAAGGAGTTACCTGGGGAAATTAGTTAGAAGATTGTTGGGGACGCAGCACCAATCCATCCTCAAGGTGTGGGGAGCAGGCAAGGAGTGAGCAGCCAGCTGGCTTCACAAGTTTAACCAATGGCAGCCAGGTTTCCCAGGCCATGGGGTACCCAGTGAGACAAGGAAAAGCTGGGGAAGAAGGTAAGTGTCTTTGCAGATTGCTTGTTGGCCAGGAGGAGCAGGAACACCTCCCTCAGTGTCCCCTAACATCCCCAACGTCTCAAAATGTAAATGACCTTTGCCACTCAGATCAGCCCATCGCCACACTCTGCACATTCACAGATGTCAATGATTACTCATTCCTGTTAAGAGTGTGTTGGTGGAAAAGCACAGTAGGTCAGGCAGCATCCGAGGAGCAGAAAGATCGACGTTCTGGGCCTCAACCCTTCATCAGGAATGATTTTTCTGCTCCTTGGATGCTGCCTGACCTGGGGTGCTTTTCCAACAACACATTCTCAACTCTGATCTCCGGCATCTGCAGACCTCGCTGTCTCCTAGTTGATTACTCATCCCTACCTGGTCTCCCCAAATGTTTCCTGTTTCACTGAAAACCAAGTCAATAAATTAAGTTGACTTAACGCATGCTGTGGAGTTAACAGTCCATTGCATACAAGTAAGATTTCAGGTGCTTTCAGCACAATACTGGGCCCTGCCCTTCCCATTTTCCAGTGCAGCAGCTTGTTAAAACTCCCCCTACATCGTGATTTAGTTGTAGAGTCAAGCATTCAGCACTGCAGTTCTCACTGGGGTTAGTAATAGGACACATCCACACTGGCAGTAGTCCTCGTCCATGTTTCTTGGGGTTACTATGCTTTCCAGCCATTCAATATTCCCATACAATATCTGGGAATACAATCATCGCCAGGTCCTTGGAGCCAGACTTTAAAAGGCGGTTTTGGAAGGTCTCCTAACACTCAGTGGACACTCTCTTCTCCTTTATCCCCCATTGTTGTGGTCTTCAGTGCCTCCTCCTTGAATCTTGAAGCCCTACCTCTGGACTCTTTGTCCATTTCTATTCACATCCACTTGTACTCCAGGCACTCAGCAGCGTCTTCCTTCCAATGAGTAGATTTCCCCTTTAAATTCTACTAAATGGGCTTAGCAATGTCATCTGACTTGTGTCATGTGTTATTGATCACATCAAGCAATGAGCTCCCACTGTGTCTTGAAAAGAATCAGCAACCCAAAATGACAGTGACTCCAGCTGCTCAACATATGCTGAGGCGATGAGGGAACAATGGTGGTGATGGACAGGACAGAATGCAGAGCTTTGTCTTCCTAATGCATCTCTAGACATGGGAACTACTAAGCTCAAGTACATCAACTGCATTTATGAGTTGGAAGCCATTTGTAGCATGTGGTTGGCATGGATGCAATTGCTGAACATGCAGCCCATCACAGTGTGGGGTTGTGCTGTCCTACATTCTATCATCATGCTAATGAGGAGACAGCACAAGGTCTCTGTGCTACTCTGGGTCTGAGCTGAAAATGCAAGGATGCCAGTTTTTAGCCCCTACTCGTTTCCTACAACAAGTTGGGCATAACAGTGAAGCAACAGTTTCTCGGAACACAGCGTGAAAGAGAGCAACTTGCCAAACCGTTGATTTTAGAGCTTGGAACATGAAGCAAAGTAAAGTATAAGTTCTGCAGCAGCTGTCGGCTTGACCAGTAACTAATATACAAAAGGCTGTTTTCTAGTTTTCTTACTTTTGCCTCATTATATTTATGAATGCAATTATTTCTTGGATGGGGCAAACAGTGCCTTGTGAAATCTAATGGAGATGAGTGTTAGGTCCTGCATGTTGGTGTAAGGATATAAAATCAAGCAACAGCTGTAAATAGGATTGATAGTTTGGGGAATTATATTAAATCAACAGATTATTAAATCAGGTTAAAAGATTTAATAGAATTGCAGAGCCAACAAAAAATGAGATATATAAGTCAATCAAATACAGGATAAATGACAGTTGCAGAATCCCCTTTCAAATGATGGCATAGGATTCCCTGTACCTTCAGTTTAATATCCCACATTGTCAGCCTAATTTTCACACACAAGCCATGGAGTTGGGAACTAAACATTCCACATTCTCCTTCCCCTGACCAACCTGTCACTGAAGGGTTGATGGTATGCCCTTTCAAAGTCTTCTGTCCTTGTTTCAAATCCAGTCATAAATTTGTTGCCAATGTCAAGTTCAGCATCAAATGAATATTTTAATCAGTGAGGCTGTAAGTGGAACTGGTTTGGGGAATGAATCTGAGTGGAAGGAGCATTTATCTGAAGATGAGATCTCACAGGCGATAGCCCACAGGGGGTTATCGATCAGATCCTGTGCTGATTTGAACCTAGGAGAGCCTTGTTTAATATTGAATGCAAACAGTGAGAAGATAGCATTGGCTGAGGTCAACTGATGTTTTATCTTCTCACTAGACTCTCTTTTCAACCGTTTGCTCATTTCTTCTAACCTTTTTCCTCATCCCTCCAGACTGCTTGCTCTGGTCAGTAGTGAGGGATGTACAGAATTATTGCAGTGCATTCAGACCATTGTGCCGGTCTGGTTCTATTATCTGATGCAAATCCCCTGCTTTTTCTTCTATATCCCTACCCACCATTACTATCCAAAAAGCCATCCAATGCCCTCTTGAATGTCTCAAGTGAACCTGCTTCTGCCACAACTCCAGGCAGTGCATTCTATATCCTAACTACTCACTGTGAAAAGCTTTTTTCTCACATCACCCTTGCTTCGTTTGCATGCCACTTTAAATGACTTCCCATGCATTGACTCTGAAATCGGGTAACTGGTGACCCCTCTTGCAGACAGTGTTGTCACAGATGTGGGCATCTATGTTGATCTCATGCTAATAGCAAGCTTGCTGCAGAACATGTCTTTGGGATTGTGGCCATCACCCATCCATGTCACCGTCCATGAGTCATCATTGACTTAAGGAGGCAAACATGCTGGGAACCCCTACACAGGTGTACTTCCATGATCAGCATTCTGTCTCATCAGGACATGCTCAATATTCATCTGAGGTAACAGGTGAAAGCTGCTCAGTGTTTTTCTGAGATTGCAATAAGTGTCTGTGCTTCACTAATGTAAAGGAGGGTGCTGAGGACACTAGCCTGGGGGGCAAGGAGGTTTTTACTTCCTATAGGTCCACACTGGACCTCAACTTTTGACATAATAGTTGTGAACTTAGCAATCCTGGTGCTGATTTCAGCATGAGATCAGGAGATGAGAAGGTTGTATAGATGTGCACAATAAGGTCTGTTGCTATTTATCTGTACCAGCTGCAACAGGGATTGTCATCCATGAACGTATCTCTCCAGTCACAACAGATGATGTTTATTCCAACTACCCTAGACATAGTCCATCATCTCCTGGGATAGACAGATGCCATCATCAGGAGGACAATGTCCACTTCCAAGATCAGTGTCTAACCTGAGGTAAGCACAAAGTTTTCTACCAATTTGTTGCCCAGTTCCCCCTTCCTGCCCTCACCTCCTTCTCGAAAATCTGATTTCATTTCAGAAATGTAAACAAATACATAATCTGCCATTTCCATGCACACGTGCTTCATTTCAAAGAGACTTGCAGCTGTATTTACAGAGTTACATCCTTATAAAAACAAGGCTGGAATTACAGTCAGGTGCAATTCTCAGCAATTCTTGTGTATGCTGTGAAGGGATTGCACAGTTTATTTAAGTCAATTTTTTTTGTCATGGAATTAATCACCATTCAGCAGTTCAGTACAGAATTTATTGCACATCCCTGAGGAGCTACATAAACGTTTCTTGGCACTTGACCATTACCTACATTTCCCTGTCACATGTGGAAACAATTGTAGCTTCAACACCTGAACACAGTTTCGACCACATGCAGAGTACAACATGTACCTTCCATAATGATTTTAGATTTTCACATATACAAAGGGAAAATTATGTAAATTGCACAAAAGTCATGTGCAAGAAATCCATTTCTCAGACACCTGGCACTGTCATAGTAGGACATAAATTCACAAGTACAATTTAAAACAATATTGTCTGACAGGATTGATGGGCATAGAGATAGCAAGAAAGCAAGTTCAGCTGAAAAGAAGCAACTTTGCAATAATACTTGGTACAAAAATATTGTTTCATTTATATAAATAGTTGACAAATTTACATTGGTTCAGTTATCCATATCAAGCTGTTTAGACCGAATGATTCTTGCACTGGGTTATCGCTGGGTTGAATTTCAGGAAATAAGTGACATTGGATGTGTGGGGAATAACACAAAGAAACAAAGAAACCATTGAGGGCACGTGCAGTAAATCATTGAGGGTGGCAGGGGCAGATTGAAAATGTGATTAATAAAGCATATGACATGCTGATGGGTATGGTTGGTGGTAACTGAGGGGATGATCAGCAGGAGCATTGTGCCCAGATGATGGATGGAATGTAGAAAGTGATTTAATGTCATCATCAGGTCAGGGAAAGGGACTGCATTTACTAATTCAATTCCATCCTGTGCCTTTCTCTCTGTCTTCCTCAGTAGTCTCCATACAAATAGGGGAGAAATGGCTGAGCAAGCCATTCAGATCAAGGACAATTAGGGATGGATAACAAAGTGTTGCCTTGTGAATGATACTCACTAACATGGAATGTGGAGGGAGAGGCAGAGATCCATGGTGTAAATCATCTGATAGAAAATCATGGTGACTTCATTTTATCACAACCAAAAGATGAGAAGACTGAATATGGTGTTGTTAAGATTGAGTCTAATTCCTATCTATTCTACTCTCTTCCACATGCAACAGATGTCCCAGGATACCTATGAGGATGGCTCCTCACAGGATCTCAGTCGATTAGAGGGTGCATTGTTAAGAAACAAATAGCAGTGCAAAAATGCTCAACTTTTAATGGGTCCACCTACAAAGTTAATTAGGTTTAAAGCTTCAAATCGAGTATCAACAGTTACTGGAAGCATGGGTGGCTGTGGAGTGTCGTGTGTGTGTGTAAGTGGTGATGGGGTAAACTTCTCTCTACGATGTACTTAGCTGGACATAAATGTTGAATCCCTGTAGTCTTTATGGAGACCAAGAATTCTCTTGATGTATCAGCAACTTAACCAGGTACTGACAGGCGTGCCTCGCCATAGAGGGTGGAGGCATACAGTGGCTTGCTGGTGTATGGAATTGGGAAAATAAACCTTGTCATAGAGAGAGAGAGACTTCCTCTGTGAAGCTATGGGACAAAACCCTCAATCACGCCATATAGACTGTTGTCACAAACATTCAGACTTCGGATGCAAATTTGTCTGCTGTCTTAAAGAGGTCTTATGGCACCTCCTCTGCAATAGGGCAGCTGGAGTCATATAGCTCAGGATGGAGATGATAGTTAAAGGACACATGAAAGTGGCAACAGCATTTAGACTGCTCCCACATCTCCCTCGTTGCTTTCCTTCAGCTCCATCCAGTTAATAAGTAACATGCTTCTTTTTGTCTTGATTGATGAGACTGCCCACCACATGGCCTTTGCTGAGGGCCACAAGGGCTCCAAATCTCAGAGCTGAGAGCCAACAATACCTCCAAAGTCAACATAGGAATCTGAGCAGTCAGTCTCTGTCTCTTCTCAAGCTGGGCAGGATGCAGCAAAGAAAAGGGATCGGCTGAGCTAGGGTTAGGAATTATACTGAAGGAATTGTAATTCAGCAAAGATATGCATGTGAGTATTTGACACATTATCTAGTTAAGTTTCCTGCTTTTTATTTAGAAGGCCATGTACAATCTAATGGTTTCACCACTTCCATTATTGCTTCCTGAGTGCACAGTCACCCTCTTATTGGTTTCTTGGTAAATGGCTATATGTGATGAAGCCCATGGGTGCAAGTGCAATGTGTGGGTGAATGGCTAAAGGATCATTTCACTGTGTGAGGTGGTGGGAAGGGAGGGGAGGGATGGGATATTTCTGGTCCTGGAGATCAGCACAGACTATGAGATTTCATTTATTCTGTTTTCCACTGCCTGAATCTTCCCAATATGTGGGTACTTATTTCTTTATGGACATTTTGTGTGCTATCAGTGGATGCCTGATAACTGTGAAACTGTTCAAGCAATAACCAGATGACTTCACAATGCTGTGGCTATTTGTCATACTCACACCAGGAGTCACACCGTCCTGAGGAACACCCCACACACACACATACACACACATTAGATCACCTGTGACATCCATTGTCCAACTACACCTAGGTTCAGCCTTCTTTCTACTGCTTTTACGTTGCTCTCTCGAAGATATCTCTTAAGCTTTCCAGCTCTGACCAAGAGGCCAAAAATCTGACATTTTCTGTTCTGGATGTCACTTTTCAGAGTTCTGTTTGCGCTTGTAATTTCACACACTTTCTCATGGTGGGCACCTCACACTATTACCTTCTTCTGTTCTCCTGCACCCAGATGAAACACTCTATGATCAGCAATAGCAATCTCTCCTGAACCATGTCCCTATTGATAAAGAAATCCTACTCTTTTGCCCTAGACAATGTAAACAGAATCAATGTAAATGGCTGGATTGGCATGGCTATCTTCTCCTGCTCCTGCTCTATATACTCCACATCAGAAGATGAGTGATAAGCCATAGAACATAGAACATAGAACATAGAACATAGAACATAGAACATAGAAGAATAAATGGCTGGATTGGCATGGCTATCTTCTCCTGCTCCTGCTCTATATACTCCACATCAGAAGATGAGTGATAAGCCACTTTGCCTTTCTCCAGCTGCATGCCTCTGTCCTGTGTAGGTGTTGATCCTGCCCCAGTACCTCATTGCTGCTGTAGATGCTGATGGTTATCTTAGTTCCGTCTGATAGATCCAAGGCTCTGCCTCCTACCACGATCTTGTCAACTTGAAATTCCCCTGAATGACAGAAAGCCATATTCAAAGTTTGTGAGAAGATTTGTAGCTCGGGTGCTCGTTGTTGTGGTTCTGTTCGCGTTGCAGTGGTCGGTATATTGGGTCCAGGTCGATGTGCTTATTGATTGAATCTGTGGATGAGTGCCATGCCTCTAGGAATTCCCTGGCTGTTCTCTGTTTGGCTTGTCCTATAATAGTAGTGTTGTCTCAGTCGAACTCATGTTGCTTGTCATCCGCGTGTGTGGCTACTAAGGATAGCTGATTGTGTCATTTTGTGGCTAGTTGGTGTTCATGGATATGGATCGTTAGCTGTCTTCCTGTTTGTCCTATGTAGTGTTTTGTAGTGTAGTGTAGTGTCATGAGGTGAAATTTTAGAATCATGAGTTCTGAGGCATCAGTGGCTGCCTTGGAACTTTGGTCAAGTTTATAACAGTTGTACGACTGCCCATCCTCATAATTGTCACTTTAAGATATTTTGAACTTACAAGCCTCAAAATGGGGTTACAGTGGGGCAAAAAAAAACATTTGGGAAGTACTGGACTGTGGGAGTTGAGAAAACCAGGATGGAAATTTTGAAATCGAGTCGTTGCTGGACTGAGAGACAATGTAGGCCATCAAAAACTGGGATGATGGGTAACTAGGACTTTGTGCAAGTTAGGATGCAGGCAGCAGGGTTTGACATGACCTCAAGTTTATGCGGGGGCATGGAATACATTGAATAACTGAATCTAGAGATAACAAAGACATCAGATGACCGGAGGCAGGGCTAATGTAACATGTGATTAGATATTGAAGATTTTGGTATAAGATTGCACAGAGAACTGTTCAATTCATTCTTAATTAAAATGATGCAGAATTTTAACACCAACAACTTGTATTTATATAGCATCTTTAATACAGTAAAATTACTGAAGTTACTTCTCAGGTGGGTTGCCTAATAATTGGAAGTGGCTATGACTGGACTGATTGAGGCTGCCAAGGGTTTAATAATCAATGTAAGGGATGTACTAGAGTTCAGAACCAGAGAAGCACAGAGATGTCTGAGGGCTGTGAGGCTGGAGGAGTTGTGTATTAGATATGTAAGCTTCCAAGCTCCAGCTAACTTTTCTCAGTAATCCATTAAAGAATACACTGCTCACACATCAATTATCATATTGACATCCATGCTATCAGCTTCTTTAATCCATTTTTATACATATTTAAGGACACAGCTTGCTTAGTTGTCCCCATGCACGCAAAATCCATACCCCAAATACACAACTGTTCACCACATGCACACACTCATTCACATACACACACTCATCTACTGTCAAGCACAGACAGTACACATACCATCTCTCAGGCACAAACAGTGCACCACACGCAAATACACACACACAGCCATTCATTACATGTATTCATGCCCACACATATCGAGCAAGTGCACATGTACACATCATACATACAAACCTACATGGACACTCAGCACAGAGATGTCACTGTGCACTCCACCTGACACTATTCACTAAACATTATAACAGTTAATAAACTCCTTGTTTAAAAAACAAGCATTAGACATCAGCAACATAAAGTATTGACTGTCATAAGCTTAAGGCAGGAATTCAACCTCATGATGACATGACTCAAGCTTCACACTAAGGTTTCTGAAGTACATGGTTAAATAACATCATTTGTAACCTCTTCAAACTATTTTTATTCTAGATTTATTTTCCTGAGTAAAGTGAGTACGGAATTCTCTGACTGTTCTTTCACTATGTGGCACACAATGTGGCTTCACACCATAGATACCAGGATTGAAAACCTCCTGGGAATGGGAAGATGCCCAGTAAAGATCAAGCCTTCCACTGGAGCAGGTCAGTAGGAATGGGATTAATCAGCTGCCAATCTTAGTGGGATGAATCTCTTAGTCATTACACAGGATACAGTCTGGCAACCAGGAAGGCCTAGGAATAATTTGGAAGTCTGTCCTTCCCAATCTCGGAATATCATATGGAACTAGGGATTCAAGTTTATATCAGCAAGGCAGAAGCTTTGTTAAGGAAAACTATTTGAAGGATAGTAGCCATCTTGCATTGTCAGCGAGAAAGTGCTTTTCTTTTCAGTCAGAGACCGTCGGCCAGTTGTACAGTTTTGTTCAATACCTTCACGCAGTAAAAAGAAGAAAGTGCAGACAGATCACAGTTGGGGTCTTTGAAGTGCTGCAGAAATTGGAAGATTTATTGCTGTCTAAAGTGAAGTCATATTCTTAGCTATTTGGCCTGCAACTCCGGATTAGTCAGTATTGTCTCTGGGAACCGCGAATTCTCCCCTGCCTTGTTAGGTCAGGTGACCCTCATATTCCTCACCTATTGCACAATGTGGAAAATTTTATTGTTGTCAGCGGCCTTTTGAGACGACATGCAAGGTGAGCCCACGATTACTGCTGGTTTAATGAACATATACCAATTAATTCTGGATTGAGATTGATTCTTTTTCTCTTTGGTCTTACCTGGGATCCATCCCTTGCTTTTTTTTTCTGAACGGCTGTATTATCATCCGGTAAATGCATCATCAAAATAAAATCTGCTTATACAAACAGATGCCTTTGGCAAAAGCCACATGAAAAGATTTTTAAATTACCCCTGGGATCTGGGAATGCTGGCAATGTCAAATTAGATTTTAATAAACGATTGGTATTCAGCGATGCCTGGTGTTAATTACTTTACCAGATTCTCACCAGTTGAAACTCTGCACTGAAGTCATCTGTGGAGTCCATTATGTGGAATGCAAACAGCTTCATGAACTTCCTGGCCCATATAAAACCCGTGAGCTATCTGAAATCTCTCTGATGGCATCTGCAGCTCCCAAATATAAAAGCAGAGAAAGCACATTGTCCGTGGGAGATTTGGAAGCAGCTCAACCCTCCTTTCAAGTGGCATCTGCCTCCTGGTAGACAAATAGCACAGTCACCAGGTGCCCTTTTGAACAGCAGTGAGACCCTGTGCTCAGCAACAAAATCTGTAACCCATGCAGAAAGTAGAAATGTGAAAGTGGTCACACTTGTGACCACCTCCAGAACAAAGCAGACCTGTATTTATCCAAAGTAGTTACATCCGAATAATAAAAAGAAAAGAATGTCCATTGAATTGTCACATAAGCCAAAATTTTAGGATTTTATTAGGCTCCCACATACAATTCATCAAAACAAGGTTTAATTATTTTGGAAGGATTACAGGAGAAGTTCCCAGCACAGCTCAATCACTTGAAACATCTTGTGATTCTAATTTAGTGTAACTCCATCCACGTCACGGAGTGGGATCATAATCCAACCTGCGTTTATCGAGTACTTTTTACGGTAGCGAAGCATCCTTCGGATCTTCGTAGCGCAATCAGACAAAACTTGACACCAAGGAATAAAAGGGGAAGTCACAAAGATTTGGAATTTCTATGGAGGTTTTTGTGGAGTGAATTGGCAGAATGAGCATGGGCAGCTAGAAGTGTTTACTCTTCAACACGTCTCAGTGGGTTTCAGCTGACCTCATGCTGAAGTTACATTGACAGGTTGGGAGACCCCGAGGAGGACAATTCAGGGCCAGAATCTCTTTTTGTTTTTGACTATTCCTTCACAAAGTATGGATGTTGTACAAGGCCAGCATTTATTACCCATCTCTAATTGTCCTGGTGCCTCACCTCCTTGACAATGGGTGACTTACTAATGTACATTTTATTTTGTTGGGTGGGGGTGGGAGACTTAGTTTGTTGATTTCTACATTACTGATATTATGAAAGATGATGACAAAAGACAATACACCTTTGTTCTTTGTTGCATCAAGCTACATGTGATACATATAGGATCACAGGAAGATGATTCAGTTGCTCATTGGGAATAGGGCTGTGTAGAATGGATTGATGAGAAATCAGAAGGCTCTTCTTCAAAGCTGACCTGATAAAGTTATGTTATAACTGATGGGGTATTGATGGGGTAGTAATAGCAGAAGGGAATCAGGCTGGTTGATATTTGTTGGACCAGGGCAAATTAATAAAACAGAACTAAGCTCCTGCTGTCTAAAATAACTAAGAAAATGACTGACCCATCTATTAAAAACACCACTGGAGGGGGCTCTGCATCCACTGCACTGTGCACATTGCTTCCTGAGAATTGCATCACAATCCCATTTGAATTATGAAAGCCTGCGAAATTTTCTGCTTTGATCTGGGCTCCACGTTTTCCATTTTCCAGCCTGGAAAAGGGAATACAATTGGACTTGGTGTCCACAGAAAATGTGTTGCTGAAGCCTAAGTATTAACCTAATCGATTTTCTCCCAATCCAAATTTTAGTCATGAGTGAGTATACTCGATTATATTACATTGAATTTCTTTATTGTTGGAATGGATATTTTTACCTATACCTTACTGTAACTTCCACTTCACCACTGGGAGTTCTCCTCAATCATGTCTAAAGGCCACAAATGAAGCTGATTTGGCTCAGCCTTGGTGATGGGTGAGTGCCAATTCAGCAGGGTGTTTGCTTCTGTTTTCCACATCAATAATTCAAATGGCTGCTCAGTGAGTGCTACAGTCATGTCAATCTGCATGGGGCAATGTGCAGTGTGGATCCAGATTAAACCTGGAGTGATTGACAAACTCATTCCACATGGAACCATCACAGCAGGCCAAGAGCAAAGGAAGGTCCCACATTTAATTATTTAGATTGATTTTAAACACAGGCCACAAAAGTTAATGGCGGTACCTTTATTATAATGCATTCAGGGGTGAGGATGTCACTGGTTAGTCAGCATTTATTGCCCATTCCTAATTGCCCAGAGAGCAGTTAAGAATCAACCACCTTGCTGTGGGTCTGGAGTCACATGTAGGCCTGACCAGGTAAGGATGGCGGTTGCCTTCCCTAAAGGACATTAGTGAACCAGATGTGTTTTTACGACAATTGATAATGGATTTGAGGTCATCCTTTTGACTCTAAATTCCAGGTTTTTATTGAATTCAAATTCCACCATCTGCTGTGGCAGAATTCAAAGCCGGATTCCTGGAACATTACCTGGGTCTCCGGATTGACAGTCCAGTGATAATACTAATAGGCCATCACCTCCCTCTAACTCAGTATGATTCTTGGGTAGAGTGACGGGTAGGCGAAGACAATAGTTTTGATTTAAATATAACTAAAAATGTAGGGATTTTGGCATCAGGACCAGGAAATAGTTCCGATAGACGTACAGGACATTTCAAATCAAACCACTCTTCCACACTGAGGTCTGTTCTCTACTTTATAAATCCTTTCATTTGTTAGGTGTAAAATACTAGTTTAATAATAAGTATTAGGATGGATTGATTCAAACCCCCACAATCGTCAATCTGCATTTACACTCACTACTTGTTACCTGTATGCCAGATACTGTTAAAAAGGGCATTTCCTAAGTCTGATTTACACCCTTCAACTGTTCTAGCAATCTGTACATCTGCAGTTATTACAAACAGACTCCTACGCAAAGTGGGAGCTTATCCTGCAAGCTTTTTTTTTTCTGCACCATTTAAAATGAGCACGAGCATTGCATGCACTTTACTGCTAGAAAACCTATGCTTTGAATTAAAGTCAACCAGCAGATAAACAGAAAGCAGCTGACAGCTACTTTATACTGGCAAGACTATCTCCTGGTATAAAGACTAAGTTCACCCAGCCAAGTCCCTCAACATGAACCAAAATCCAAGCTTGTGCATGTTTTTAAAATTATTCAATTTACAATAATTGTATGGCTGAAGGCAGGAGAAGGGACATTATGTTCTCATAGCAAATAATTGTTACATATAAAATAATAACAAGTACAGGGAAGAAAATAGGGAGAGCGGAGCACAGAGAAACGTGATAGGAATCCCATTGATAGTGTATTAGCAGGTCAGAGACTGGTTAAACTTGGGGCCTTGCAGGATGTAGAAAAAAGAGACAGGTAAGATACGTATGACCATAATGAACCACGATCAAACTAATAACCTGTGTTTGTGGGTTAATGAGGCTTGAGAGTCTTAGTCAGATTGACTGTCGCATTTCTTCACTATTTTAGCAAATAATCAGAATAAAATTTCATTTTTTCTGTATTTGCAGCTATGAAATTTTACTTGTATTGAGAGACAAAGTAATAATACATGAAAAATGGGATTACTGTGCATGTGTCTGTCCAACCTGCTGGCCTCCTTTGCATTGCCATCAGGTTTGTGTGGGAGTCTGTCCTGCTAAAAGTTGCTGAGACCTGGCTGTTCAATATCAGCCTGGTGCTTAAAATTGATCTCCTTATTTCAGCTGTCAATTCCCAGGTCAACATTATACTTTTACAATTACCAAAAGAATGGCAGAAGAAACAAACGTTATAAACAAAGCATTTTCAGGCAGAGAGTGAGTGGTTATGATCTGGAATGCTTTGCCTGTGAGTATGATGGTGGTAGGTTCAATCAAAGCACTCAAAGGGGAATTAGACTGAAACTGGAAAAGGCAAACATGCAGGGTTATGGAGTGAAGGCAGGAGATTTGTTCTGAGTGAGTTACTTATTTGGAGAGCTGGTTCAGACACAATAGTCTGCATGCCTTCCTTCTGCACTTGTGTGATTTTATGAAGGGTGATCACACTCTGTAGAGTACTTCGGTGGCCATGAACCACTTTGTTTTGAAGCTGTGAAACAAGGACTTTCTCCTTTTTCTAACTTTGTCAGACTGTTACATCTACCCAGCAGTGATTGCTCTCAAACATCTTTGGCCAGTACTCTACAAATCAACTCAACCCAAATTGTATTTTGTTTTCTCAAGATTTTGTATGAAAGGACATGATTTCAAAAGTGGGAATTAGGTTAAATTTGTAAGTGTGGATGCAGACGGTAGTTGCATCGTGGTAATGTCATTGGACGAGTAATCAGTGAATGTGGCTTCTAATCCCACCAAGACAGAGGGGGAAATTTGAATTCAATGAACCAGAGGACACAGTTTAAAAATAAGGGGCAGGCCATTTAGAACAGGGTTGAGGAGAAACTTCTTCACCCAGAGAGTGGTGGTTGTATGGAATGCTCTACCCCAGAAGGCAGTGGAGGCCAAGGCTCTGGATACTTTCAGGAAAGAGATGGATAGAACTCTTAGAGATAGTGGAATCAAGGGTTATGGGGAGAAGGCAGGAACAGGATACTGATTGTTAATGATCAACCATGATCATAATGAATGGTGGTGCTGGCTCGAAGGGCCGAATGGCCTACTCCTGCATCTATTGTTTATTGTCTAATGGGGAACTTGCAACCACAATTGATTGGTTCACTGGTTCACTAATGTCCTTTAGGGAAGGAAACCTATCAGCCTGACCTTGGCCCTAAAGGTCAGGCCTTTTGTAATTAGGGATGGGCAATAATTGTTGGCCTAGCCAGTGACACCCACAGCCCATGAATGAATAAACAAAAAAAAAATCATCACCCACTGTATGATTCTCCTTCAAAGAAAGACTTAATTTTCACCTCAGGGTGCCTCAAAGTCCTTCACAGCAGATGAAGTACCTTTGAAATGTAATTGCTGCTGTACTGTGGGAGACCTGACAAACAACTTGTGCACAAACAACAATGTGATAATAACCAGGTGATTTGTTTTTCAGTGATGTTGATTGAAGATTAATGATTGGTTAATTGGTTTCTGTGATGTTGACTGAGGGGTTCATATGGACTAGGTCAACTGACCTAAGGGATTCTTGTGCCACAGTGGTATGGTCCCTGCCTATGTGCAATAACATCTCTGAAAAGGTTGATTAAAAATTATCCACCACATGAAAGAGAGGCATGATTTGGAGGTGCCGGTGTTGGACTGGGGTATACAAAGTAAAAAATCACACAACACCAGGTTATAGTCCAACAGGTTTATTTGGAAGCACTAGCTTTTGGAACGCTGCTCCTTCATCAGGTGCTTGTGAGCTCTTGTGGTGCCATGATAGTGACCCCTCCCCCCCAAGATCTGTGCCAGGAGGTCTCGGTTCAGTGCACACCAGCTCGAGAGGTATATTGTGGATTTGAAAATATCAAGAACACCTAGTATCGGGCAATAAGTGCTGGCCAGCTAGTGATGCCCATGTCCCATGAAGGAATGTTTAAAAATCTATAACTGGATTCTTGTGCAATTGTAAGAATGTGTATAGGGTATAAGTGGGTAGGGAAACAGTTAAGTTCTGAGTTTTGTGAAACAAGAGGTTCAGCTGAGCATGACTCAGATCAGATAAGAATTTACAGTCAACAATGGGGTGCTGGAGGCAAGGGTAATGGGTTAACAAGGTGGAAAAGCATTCATTATGTAGAGCCATTTAACAATATTGGAAGCATTCACTATGTAAGGTCAGTTTAACAAGGTAAGAAGTATTCATTATGTAAAGCCAGTTAAGGTTAAGAACATTCATTGTGTAACTCCAGATAGCATAATCTTTATTGTTGCTCGCTGATGGTAATGGTCACCCAATCAATATGTATGTTGCCTTACCTGGATGCTCCTCCCTATAAAATTACTATATAATTCATTAAGAAACTGCTCATCCAGAGGAGGCCATGAACTCATGTCCCTGTACACATGATGATTGTTTTCTCTCTGTCCAGGGCCCGGAATATAGATGAAGGAGATAAAACTACTCTGTGTCTTTGAGCGATTTGCTTTCACTGAGGGGGATGGGGGGGAACTGGATGATAATATTGGCGTAGTCAGCAGGATCCAAACGAATAATTACGATTGGACAGTGTCGGCGGCCACCCAGAACATCAGTGTCTCAAGACGGACGGGTCCACAAGGTAAGATTTTAAACCTAGGTCCCTCTCGATATTCTTGTGTGCCAGAGATGGTCCCCTCATTCAATCACTCTCTATTCTACGGATTCCTTGAACAGTAATTAGTTCAGTTTAGAGACACGGTTTCACAAATGCGCTGGCAGGCAGAGGTTTGAGGCCTCTGCGCTGCATTGGGGGAGGGGGGTGTAATTGAGGTTCATGTCCTCTGCAGTACTGAAGTTCAAGTGGTTGTGATTGAGGTTCAAGTCCTCTGCGCAGTACTGGGGTTTGAGTCCACTGGGGTGGATGTGATCGAGGTTCGAGTCCTCTATGTGGTACTGGGGTTCAAGTCCCCTGGGTTGGGTGGGGTTGAGGTTCAAGTCCTCTACGTGGTACTGGGGGTTGAGTCCCCTGGGTGGGTTTGAATGAGGTTTGAGTCCTCCACTCTGTGCTAGGGTTTGAGCCCTCTGTGTTTAAGTGGGTTCGAGCTCTCTGTTTTTAAACGAGGTTCGAGCTCTCTGTGTTTAAGCGAGGTTCAAGCTCTCTGTGTTTAAGTGAGGCTTGAGTTTTCTGTGTTTAAGCAAGGATCAAGTTTACTGTGTTTAATTGGGGTTCGAGTTTTCTGTGTTTCAGTGGGATTCGAACCCTCATGAGGCGTAACATGAGAAAGGGGTTAAAGGTGAGTTTTGAGTCTCTGCAAGTTTTTGTTCTGGGGGAAGAGAGTGGCTTGGAGTGCGGCACCATGTGGTCTGCTGTGAGGGCTTTCTCTTTTTATAAGTGTCATTTCATTGACAGGATACAAAAAAGAGAGAAACGCTGAAATTAAGGTTGTACTAATACTTGGGCTGAAAATGGAAAGTTTCAATGTAAATTGTGCCACACTAAGAGTGTTTGATGTTTAAAAATTTTGGCTTGTTAAAATACTGGTTCAGAAAACCCTTTTAAGTAAATTTTTTGCCTTGTTTGAATCAGGATCTCAATTCAATGTGTTTTGTGAGCTATGTAATAGGGCAGATTTTGTTTTTACATTGAAATTGTACAAGATTATATCCTTTTTAAAATTATCAGACTTGTAACCTTAAAACAAATTGATCGAGCGCCTTGAGCTCCTGATTTGTTTGAAATTCTACAATGCCTGTTTAAAAAAATAGTTGGGTCAGAGGTCATGCTTTAGCCAGATGAGAATATTGTATTAAAATATCTTTGCTGCTGTGTTTTTAATGCAGAATGTTCACAAAAAGAAGAGTGCATTTGAGTTTGATGTTTTGTTAAGATTTTAGAGAATATCAGAACTTGAGGCTAGGCTGTTTAAATTCTGTTAATTATTGTTAAGGCTCCCTTCATGTTGCAAATTAAATGAATGTCGATCGCTACCAAAGTTGCCACTGTAATTCCAACTGTTTTATTTGGGAAATTTCATTTGGAGAACATACTTTAAAATATTCAGCATTTGTTTCCCATGAATATTTGAGATTTAAATCTGAACTGAAGCTTCCTCTTCAATTGCTAAAGCACAGGAAACATTTTGATGTTTTCTTGCTGTTCCAGACTTTTGAAATACTTTTCCTGACAGCTTTCACATTAACCAAGTAATAATTTGTTAAAGGAAAATAATTTTTGAATAACCCGAATGGGGTCCCCGATGGTTTGATTTTAGGATCATTGATTGTTGTTTATAATTGACTGAATTGTTTAGGCAGTGCAATTTAGAAGTTTATGGATTGTATAAAACTTGATGATGTCATAAATAGTGAACAGAGTAATAGACTTCAAGAATTCAATGAATGTTGAAATAGGCAGACACAATTTAGTGCAGTTAAATGTGTGACTGTCTTCATACAGATAATCACTTTGGCAATACTTTCAGCAGCTAACATCTTCTCTAGAGTTTCTCCATTCACAGATAAAGCATACCTTCGGACCACTGGCCATCCCTCCACGACCTGATCCAACGTATTCAATCAGCTCCTCAGTCATGAGCATGAAAAGTGAAGAAGCTAATGACAGTGAAGAGGAGGTCAGTACGCTTTTTGTCAGTGACCTTCCTATGGACATTAAACCATGTGAGATTTACCTTGTCTTTCGATCATTGAAGGGATATGCAGGTTCACTGATCAAGCTAACATCGAAATAGCCAATTGGTTTGTTATATTTGACAGCAGAGTGGGAGCAGTAGCAGCAAAGAATGTTGCATTCACCTACGCTGCTGCTCATCAGCTTTATTAAGTATTTAACTGCCTTTATCCAAGAATTCAGACTTCTCCATGGAGTGATGCGAGAACAGGCTGAATTTTGCTTTCAGGTTGGACTTTACTAAAGGAGATTTTGGAGAACTGGCACATTTCCACTCGACTTGGAAGGGACAGCGTGGTCACTAAGGACTGTGGATTTAAGAACTTTACTGGTGATTTGTTTTTGCACATGGGTGGATTTTTCAAATTCTATTTACTGTAAGGGACTAGCAATTTTTGTTATTATAGCCTCACAGCGCTAGAGACCCGGGTTCAATTCCCACCTCAGGCGACTGACTGTGTGGAGTTTGCACGTTCTCCCCGTGTCTGCGTGGGTTTCCTCCGGGTGCTCCGGTTTCCTCCCACAGTCACAAAGATGTGCAGGTCAGGTGAATTGGTCATGTCAAATTGCCCGTAGTGTTAGGTAAGGGGTAAATGTATAGGTGGGTTGCGCTTTGGCGGGTTGGTGTGGACTTGTTGGGCCGAAGGGCCTGTTTCCACACTGGAAGTAATCTAATCTAATCACTGCATGTTGTATATCAATAACTTGCGTAAATACTGGCTGTCAGAGTCTTATAAAAGCTAGTAGAGCCAGCTAGGCGGTTATCATGAAATTATAAAAGGGGGAATGAGAATGTGTATAAATATAAGCAGGTATAGAAAGAGTTATGTTCTGAGTTTTGTGAAACAAGATGTTCAGCTGAACATGACTCAGATCAGATAAGAACTTACAGTTAACAATGGAGTGCTGGAGACAAGGGTAATGGGTTAACAAGGTGGAAAAGCATTCATTATGTAGAGCCATTTAACAATGTTGGAAGTATTCAGTATGTAGGGTCAGT
This sequence comes from Chiloscyllium plagiosum, assembly GCF_004010195.1. Taxonomy (NCBI): domain Eukaryota; kingdom Metazoa; phylum Chordata; class Chondrichthyes; order Orectolobiformes; family Hemiscylliidae; genus Chiloscyllium; species Chiloscyllium plagiosum. The sequence goes on along the minus strand of NC_057716.1, from coordinate 18,021,751 downwards.
TTAACAAGGTGAAAAGTATTCATGATGTGAAGCCAGTCAAGGTTAAGAACATTCATTGTGTAACACCAGATGGCTTAATCTTTGCTATCGGCACCCAGTCAATATGTATATTGCCTTATCTGGATGCTCCTCCCAGTAAAATGACTATATATTTCATTAAAATTAGATTCCCTATGGTGTGGAAACAGGCCCTTCGGCCCAACCAATCCACACTAACCCTCCGAAGAGTAACCCACTCAGACCCATTTCCCTCTGACTAATGTACCTAACAATATGGGCAATTTAACATGGCCAATTCACCTGACCTACACATCTTTGGACTGTGGGAGGAAACCGGAGCACCCAGAGGAAACCCATGCAGACACAAGGAGAATGTGCAAGCTCCACACAGACAGTCGCCCTAGGCTATAATCAAACCTGGGACCCTGGCACTTAAGATGGCTGGTCTTCCAAAGAAGACCGTGAACCCATGTCCCTGTGCATATGGGCGGTCATTCTCTCTCTCCAGGACCTGGAATATAGATGAAGGATGTAAAACTACTCTGTGTCTCTGAGTGTTTTGCTTCGACTGAGGGGGGGAGTGGGAAGACAATGGTGGTGTCCCTACTTCTAGACAAGGAGGCCTGAGTTCAAGTTACACCTCCAGCAGTGTGTAATTACACATCTGAACAGATGGATCAGAAAATATCTACAAGAAAGGATTGGAATCCCTACATCCGAGCTGAAGGGTTCAGGTTCAAGTCCCTCTTTTCCTGTGTGTTATAACATGTCGAATTGATTAAAACAATTATCGCAGAAAATTAGGATAGTGAATTTGTTCCCCATTCGGTGATATCCCGATGGATTTGTGACTAAATTCCTTTGTCGTATAGACTTTATGACCTTTGGAAGTCAAAAATCTATCAATCTCAGATTTAGAATTAACAATTAATTTAGCATCAATTGCCATTTGCAGAAGAGTTCCGAACTTCTATCATCTATAGCGGTTTCTAATTTCCCAAGGTGCCCCATAGTCCCAGAATTACTCATCAGTGGAAATAGTTTTTTTTTCCAATCTACATGTATATTCCATTTAATATCTTGAAAAAAATTGATCAAATCATATCTTAATCTTCTAAACTTCATAGAATACAACCCTACTTTGTTTAATCACACCTCATAGTTTAATGCTTGGTAAATCTATACTGCATTTTGTCCAAGGCCAATATATCTTGGCCAAGATGTGGTTACCAGAACTGCTCATGGTTCCTCATTTTAGAATGAAGTAAGCCATAAAGATCCAAAGCAGTTAAGAAACTCTGGACACAAAAGAAACAAATTTCAACAGATGTTAGTCAAGTTAGCAGCAAACAACTTGGACAATCCAAGAAATGGAATGCATCGTGAAATGAACTCTCTGTTTCTTGTTAGCTATCCTCTATCCATGCTAGTCTCTCAACCTGACATTATGTGTATCTAATGTAGTAACCTTTTATGTGACACCTCAGCAAATGCATTTTTGAAATCCAAATACACCACATCTACTGGTTCCCCTTCAACCACCCTGCTTGATACATTCTCAAAGAACCCTAATGAATTTGTCAAGCTCGATATCCCTTTTACAATAACATATTGACTCTATTTGACCATGTTATGATTTTCTAAATGTTCTGCTGGATGTCCTGTGATGTAATGGATCATGACCCTGCCTCTGAACCATAAGTTCCAAGTTCAAGTCCCATAGCAGGGTTTGCTAAACACTCATAATACAACCAAACAAGCACCTTTCAGATTGTTCCAATATAGGCCAATGGCAAGCAATAGAATGGGAAAGATTCCTGGTCTGTCCTGTGATGGAAAGAAAACTGGAGCCTCCGCATCACTATGCATAGCTCTAGATTACAACATGTTTGTATATGTACATGCTTCCACAACAACTAGCACTCCCTAGGGAGTCAGTCAGGCTGAGTTAATTGGACAGCCACTGTGGACCAGATAGCCAAGAGCACAGGATTTGATTCCATTCCTTGTCTAAGATAATTTGGAACCTTTCTCTTTGCCCTACCCATGATAGAGGTTGCAATTTTGAGGATTGAATTTGCCTCCGGCAAAGAACAAATATGAAAGAAATGTTCAGTTACCTTTATATAATGGATTCCAGCACTTTCTCAATGATAAACTGGCCTATAGTTTGCTGCTGTCTGACTCTATTTTTTTCTTGAATAAAAGTGTTAAGTTTGCAGTTTTCCAATCAGTTGAGACTCTTCCAAAATGCAGGGAATTTTGCAAGATTACAGCCAATGCATGCTTTAGCTTTGTAGCCACCTGTTTTAAGTCCCTAGATTGCAGGCCGTCATGTCCATGGGACTTGTCAACATGTAGTCCGAACACTTTCCCCAGTTTATTCCCCAATGATCATAATAGTTTTAAGCTTCTTGCTCTTTCTCACCTCTTGATTTTCTACTTTCTTTGCAATGTTTTCTGTATTTTCTCCTGTGAAGACAGATACAAAATATGTGCTCAAGGCCTTTGTTTCCCATTATTAATTATCCAGTCCCACCCTCTAAGTAGTCACTTACTAAATGTTAACCCAATCATTGAGCGCAAGGGACCTGGGTTGGATTCCACCTTCCAGTTACAGTGTGGAGTTTGCACGTTCTCCCCATGTCTGTGTGGGTTTCCTCCTGGTGCTCCATTCTCCTCCTACAGTCCAAAGACGTGCAGGTTGGGTGGATTAGCCATGGTGAAAATGCAGCGTTACAGGGACTGGGGTTTGGGTATGGGTGAGATGCTCTTAGGAGGGTCAGTGCAGACTCAATGGGCTGAAAGGCCTGCTTCCACACTGTAGGTATTCTATGATTCTATCCCTTAACTACTCTTTACCTTTCTACATACTTGTAGAAAATATAATTGTTTCTTTCATAATCTAATTTCTCTCTCTTTATTATGTTTTTAGACAACTTTTGTTATCTTCTAAAGTTTACCCAATCTTCTGGTCCACCACTAACCTTAGCAGCAATGCACAAGAATGACAACAAAGATTACAGGGTACAAGAACAAACTGACCGTACCTCCATAGTGCAGGAAGTTATCAAGTCAATGGAGAAAAGGGAATGTGGGAGTTTATAACATGGGTATATTCAGGGGATGGATACTGTTTTCTGCTGCCATCATCAGGAATTTCTTTTTCAAGATTAGATTCCCTACAGTGTGGAAACAGGCCCTTCGGCCCAATTAGTCTGCACCGAACCTCCAAAGAGTAACCCACCCAGACCCATTCCCCCTAACTAATGCACCTAACTCTATGGGCAATTTAGCATGACCAATTCACCTAACCTTCACATCTTTGGACTGTAGGAGGAAACTGGAGCACACCCACGCAGACACGGGGAGAATGTGCAAACTCCACGCAGTCACCCGAGGCTGGAATTGAACCCAGATCCTTGGCGCTGTGAGGCAGTAGTGCTAACCACTGAGCCACCGTGATGCCCTTTTCTGAAAGTTTTGCTGGCCTGACCAATGCCAAGGTTAAGGACATCTCCACATGACTGGATACAGACTTGGAGTGAGAGGTGGAGAAAATAGCACTTGTGGTTCATGTAGGAACTAATGACATTGTTAGAAGACATAATGATGTTTTACTGAGAGTTTGAGAGTTGGAACAGAAGCTAGGAATTAGTGTCCTAATTGAGATGCAGAACTGCAAAGGTAATGACTTCTAGATTGTTATTGAGCCATAAATCAATCAGCATCAGGTGAAGCAGATTTGTGAATTACACGCATGTCTCAAAAACCAGTGTGCGGACGAGAGGTTTAAATTAATGGAGCACTGGAGAGACAGGGAGCTGTTCCATTTGATTGAGGTCACTTCAAACTGGCCTGGGATCAGCGTATTGTTGAATTGTGTAATTAGGTTTCTATATAAGCCTATAAACTGAAGGAGTGGAAGAAAAATCAGGTAAATAGTGATTCACTAAACTAATGAGAAAATTCTAAGCTAAACAGCACTGTAGCAATTGAGCTAAGTACAAGTAGAGTGGGGCAGCCAGAGAGGGAGTTTTTAATAGCTGCAGTGCATTTAACAAATAAAGATCATGCAAAGCATCATGGCAAAAAAATTAAATTAACATCTCTTTCTCTGACTGTGTAAAGCATTTGTAAAAAGCGAGATGAGCTAGTGGCAAAAGTAGAGGTACTAAAAATGGTTTCGAACTCATCGCTATTATGGATACATAGACAAAGGTTTGGAAATAAATATTCCAGGCTGCACAATATTTTGAAAAGTCAGGCAGAATGGAAAAAGAAGTAACCATTATAGTAAATGGACAGAAGGGAGCTTGGCTAAGAAGGTCAGGAATTACAGTCATTATGAATAGAAACTAGGAGTATCATGGTTCAGAAATGCTGATGGGAGATCGACCCCCTAACAATAATTATACTGTTGGAGAGAAAATTAAACAAGAAACTTGTAAGGCAATGTTATCCTTGTGCATGATTTCATTTTCATTTAAATTGTCAGAAAAATAAGTTTGTAAAAGCTTTCACAACAAATTCCAAAGACAATACATTGTGGAGTCAAATAGGGATAGATCTATCGTATATTGTGTATTCTACTAAGGTTAATTAGCAATCTTATAATAAAAGGGTTACGGGGACAAAAATGTCATAATATTATTGAATTCCCCCATTAAGCTTGACAGTGGCATGTACGAGTCCAAACATGAATCATAAACTAAAAAACATGGGTCTGAAGTGAGAGCTGGCTATGGTTGATTGGGTAATAGATTGCAGGTGGCATGGTGGTTCAGTGGTTAGCACTGCTGCCTCACAGCACCAGGGTCCTAGGTTCAATTCCAGCGTTGGCTGACTGTGTGGAGTTTGTACATTCTCCCTGTGTCTGCGTGGGTTTCCTCCCATAGTCCAAACATGTGCAGGCCTGCTAAATTGCCCATAATGCTCGGTGCATTAGTCAGAGTAAAATGGGTCTAGTTGGGTTACTCTTCAGAGGGTCGGTGTGGACTGGTTGGGCCAAAGTGTTTTCACACTGTAGGTAATCTAATCTAAAATGCATGCATGTGGGAAATAATAAAAGAAATTATTTTAAATTTTCAATACATGCAATAAAAAAAATCAATGAAAAATGTTTGTCTGTTGTTTGCTAGGGAAATTATTAATTGTTCTAAGACCAAGGAGCAGGCTTAGATTGTTGCAAATAAGCTTGAGAATTAGGAATGCAGTAGAAATCAGCAAAAGATGACAGCAAGGTTCACCAAATGAAAAACGTTGGAAAATGAGAGTAAAATAGCCTGGAATATAAAAATGGATTCTAATTAAATAAAAAGGAGGAGAGTAACTAAAGTAAGCTTTGAATGTCCTAGAGTCAGTGTCATGAAAATTATTATAGAGGATGAAGGAATAGCAGTGACATTGAACAAATATTTTGTGTCTGTTTTCACAGTGAAATACACAAATTACACATGAGAAATAAAAGGGAACCAAAGGGCTTATAAGAGTCAGGAATTTAGAAGAGTTAATATCAACAGAGAAAAAAACATTAGAGAAACTTAAGGGGCTAAAAATGGAAAATTTTCCAATACCCAATGACCAATTAAATAGAGAGACACTGAATAGACTGAACACGAGTTTTCAAACCTTTCTGGATTCTGGGAATGTTTCCAATGGATTGAAATCCAGAAAAAGTACCACTGCTTTTTTGAGAAATGAGAGAGAGCGAGAGAGAGAGAGGGAGAGAGAGAGAAACAGAACTGCAAGCAAGTTAATCAGAAATTAGTCCTGGCGAACTGCTATAATCTCTCCAAATGATGTCTGCAAAATGTACTTCGATAATTTTAACATGATAAGCCAAAGCCAACGTGGATTTACAAATGAGAAATCATGTTTGACATATTTATGTTTTTGAGCATGTAGTTCGCTTGACAAAGGGAAGCCATATATATCTATATATAGTGTACTTATAGATATGGAAGCATTACATTAGAATGGATGAAGGAAGCAGACAGCAGGAAAAAATCTGGCATTTTCATCAGGTTGGGACTTTTTTTTGTTCACAAGATGAGGGCGTTGCTAGCTCGGCTAGCATTTATTGCCCAGAGGCCAGTTAAGAGTCAACCACATTGTTATTGGTCTGTGGGTCACATGTAGACCAGACCAAGTAAGGATGGCAGTTTCCTTCTGAAAGGACACTAGTGAACCAGATGAGTTTACCTGACAATGGATTTATTGTTATCATTTGGCTCTTAATTCCAGATTTTTATTGAATTCAAATTCCATCGTTTGCTATGGCAGGATTTAAACCCAGGTCACCAAAACATACCTGGGTATCTGGATCAACAGTCTAGCAATAATACAACCTTTGAGAAGATTTGTAGCTCAGGTTGAGGTTCTGGATGTAAGTTTGCTCACTGAGCTGAAAGATTCATTTTCAGACGTCTCGTGACCATACTGGGTAAGATCATCAGTGACTAGTGTTAGTGACTCGCTTTCTATTTATGTGTTTAAGTTTGCTTGGGTTGGTGATATCATTTCTTGTGGTGTACAGGAAATGACATCACCAACCCAAGAAAACCTAAACACATAAATAGAAAGCGAGTCACTAACACCAGTGCTTCACCGGAGACTCACCGATGATGTTACCTAGTATGGTGACGAAACGTCTGAAAATGAACCTTCCAGCTCAGCGAGCAAACTTACATCCAATAATATGACTAGCAGTAAGTGTAAGGGTCACTGCTGGGTCCTCAGCCATTTACAACTGATATGAATGAAGAGAGTGAGAATAATTTATACAAGTGGGCAAAAAGCTGACAGCTAGGTAATAATGCAGAAAATATGAGGTTTTTCACATTGGTAGTGAGAATACATTTTAAAAGGTGTAAACTTAAATTTTGATGCTCAGAGAGAATTGGGTGTACTTATAGAAGGAACATGAGCAATTTGGAAGGCAAATAGCATGCTGACTTTTATTGCTAGGAAGCTACAGTAGATGAAATGAGGAGATGTTGCTACAACTGCACAAAGCTTTGATGAGACTATGCATGGAGTTCTGCTCATAGTTTTGATCTGCAAATCTAAGGAGAGATATAACTGTCTTGGAGATGGAATAATAAAGATTCACTAGATTAGTCCCTGGGTGGTCTTGTGGTGAGAAGTTGAGTAGGTTGAGCCCATATTCTCTGGATTGTGGAGATGTGAGAGAAAATCTCATTCAAATATACATCTCTGAAGGGGCTTGCTAGGGTAGGCATTGAGATGTTGTTTTCTCTTGGCTGAGGAATATAGAACACAGGGACACAGTTTCAGTAGAAGGGGCCAATCACTTAGGACGGATGTACAGGACATTGCTTAGACCACTTTTGGAATATTGTGTGCAATTCTGGTCTCCCTGCTAAAGGAAGAATGTTGTGAAACTTGAAAAGGTTCAGAAAAGATTTACAAGGATTTTGCCAGGGTTGGAGGATTTGAGCTGAATGGGCTAGGGCTATTTTCTCTGGAGCATTGGAAGCTGAGGACTGTTCTTAATAGAGGTTTATAAAATCATGAGGGGCATGGGTAGGGATAAAAGAAAAGGTCTTTTCTCTGGGGTGGGGAGTGCAAAACTAGAGGGCATAGGTTTAAGGGCAAAGGGGAAAGATTTAAAAGGGACCCAAGGGACAACTTTTTTGTGCAGAGCGTGGTACGTGTATGGAATGAGCTGCCAGAGGAAGTGGTGGAGGCTGGTACAATTACATTTAAAAGGCATCTGGATGGGTATATGAATAAGAAATGTTTAGTGGGATATGGGCCAAATGCTGGCAAATGGGACTAGATTAATTTAGGATATCTGGTCAGCATGGACGAGTTGGACCAAAGGGTCTGTTTCTGTGCTGTCCACCTCTATGACTCTATGACTGCAACGAGAAGAAATTTCTTACAGTCGTAGTGTCATACAGCATGGAAACAGACCCTTTGGCTGAACCAGTCCATGCTGACCATGTTCCCAAACTAAATTAGCCTGAGTAGATGTTCTTTCATTCCTACTCAGGAGCTTGATCTAACAATTCTGTTGACAATTTAAGGCGGTAGTCTGAAAACAATCTATTAGATTTAAAATCGAAATCAGCCGCATCCCAATCATGGGAACTGAAAAATTAACTTTCTTTCATAAAGAAAACAGGTCAAAATTATCTCCAATATTGACACTGCCTTGCAAACCTCGCTGAAATTAACAACAAGAGCACAGCTTCACAGATTTGGAAATAAAACGATATATCCACAAAGAACAACTTCAAACTCAAGCTAAGTTGAGGTCCTGTCATGCTCCAGCTGTAGGTCAGTAGGTCAAAGATCTGATGTCTCTGCAACAGCTTGATTTCATGATAGGACAACCCAGTAATTGAGAGTCCGAAAACAAATCTCCAAGAGGGAAAATAGCAAACTGAAACATGAACTCAAATTGTGTAAAGACTGACAGGCCAAATGAGTCAATTGGAAAGGTCACTACTCAACTGTCATCAGTAAGTGAAACACTGAAAACGTCTGTTATTTCTTGCATAATGCGGAATGAAATTAGTGATTCTTTTCAATAGGCTCTTTAGTGATCACATAGATGGCAGCAGTCAGGAATAAACCAACCCAGAAGCTAGAAGTATAGATGCCAAGAATAATAAGTGTTGACTTTATACTTTGATTGCCTCTGTTTTGACTTTCCTTCCCCAAGTTGAGAAGACTATTAGATATCTTAATGAAGCCCAGTCTTCATTGCAAAGTATCACACAATCACAAGAAGTGCATTATGTACCATTTTCAGTATTAAGGGGGTTACTGCACTAATTATGCAACAAATACATTAGGGGTTACCTTTGTCTAGAAACTGAACTGAACCAGTCATATAAATATTACGGCTACAAGAGCAGTTCGAAGGCTGGGAATTCAGCAACAAATAACTCACCTCTTATCTCCTAAAAGGCTGTCCATCATCCACAGTTTGAAGTGTGATGGAATATTCTCCACTTACCTGAGTGCAGATCCAATTACACGTTAGAAACTCAGCACTATCTCGGACAAAATAGACTGCTTGATTGAAAGTCCACAGTAAATATTCATTCCTTCCACCACTAGTACACTGTGGGTGCACTCTTTACTTTTTACAAGACGCACTTCAGAAATGTTCCAAGCTTTCTTCAACATTACCTTCCAAACCTCGACCTCTATCACACAGAAGAACAAGCTGAGCAGATGCATAGGAACACCACCATCAGAAGTCCTCCTCTAAATTGTACACTAATCTGACTGGAAATTATTTCGCTATTGCTCCACTGCCACTGCCTATAACTCCCTTCTGAACTGCACTGTGGCTGTACCTTCACTGGATTAACTGCATGGTTCAGGACTAAGGTTCATCACCACCTTCTCAAGACCGATTACAGATGGACAACATATGCCAGCATTGCCAGCGATGCTGTCACCCCAAGAATGAACAGGAGATGAGATTATTTTCCATTTTACTGCTTTTAATCGAACATTGTTCATTCAAAACATGGTCACCAATTTACAATGTTTCCTACATGCCTTCACACAGCATCAATCACATCGCTGCAAACTATTTGAGCACTTGTCATCAGTTTTTTTTATTCCAATTGTTTTTCCAGCTTGAGGGATCCACTGTTCTTTTGCCAACCTAATTAGGCTCCGTATCAACATTTTGCTTTCAAGCCTCCTCCTGACTTTGGGAAAAATTACTCATCAGGTTTGGCTTTAAGTTCAGAAAAAAAAACTAAGGAGAATTTCAGCATTCTCTCTGGGAACATTTTGGAAACTACATTGGAATGCTGCGGTGATTTCAGTTGAAAATTTGAATAAATACACTCCGTTCATTATTGAAGGTCATTGCCTAATATTTACCGGTCCAATGGAAGGGGCTTGAATTGTACATAGTTCTCAGTTTTTGAAAAATAAAAATTGGCTAATTTCCTTCATCTCAGTTCAGCTCCTGTCTGATGCCTTCCTTTAACCATGTCTTCATTATCACATCCAAGAAGAATAATTTAGTGTTTGGATGTCGTTGGGAAAGATAAAGGTCATGCCATAGCTAACTGACACTAAACATTGAATTAGAAGTCAGAACGTAGTGCTGATTTCTTTCCTATATGAAATCATGAGGGGTGTAGATAAGGTGAATAGCCACAGTCTTTCCCCCAGATTAGGGGAATCCAAAACTAGAGGGCATAGGTTTGAGGTGAGAAGGGAAAGAATTGAAAGGGACCTGAGAGACAGATTTTCACTCAGAGGGTGGTACGTATATGGAATGAGGTTCCAGAGCAAGTGCTAGATGCGAGTACAGTTTTGGAAACCTGTTTGTCATGGATGAGTTGGACTGAAGGGTTTGTTTCCGTGCTGTATAAGTCTACCACCTGCCCTTTCAAGTGCAAGTGAAAGATTCTATGGCATCACTTTAAAGGAGAGTCGGGGAATTATCCTTGTCTCCTGGCCAATATCTATCCCTCAACTGATATCATAAAAACGGATGGTTTGGTCAATAATGCAATGCAATGCAATACAATGCAAATTGTGGGAGCTTGTTGAGTGTAAAATGACCACCGTGTTTCTTATATTATCATGTGACTATGCTTCAGAACTTCTTCATTGGCTGTAAAGTGCTTTCGGACGTCTGGTGGCTGTTAAAGTGCGGCATTAATGCAAGTCTCTGTTCTTTTAGAACTACACACTCATACACCAACTCCAAAATCAGAAAGTACCTCAAAAGCAGCCCATGTACGGAATTTCAATATGATTTGTCTTTGTCTGTCCCAATGGCTTCTGTGCCGAATATCATCAGAAGTCCATACAATCTAAAGTAAAACCTCCTGCTAGAATTCCATCATGTGTATCCTGACAACCAGCTAATGTAGGGCATTAGCACTGACCTGGATACAGATTAGATTAGATTCCCTGGAAACAGGCCCCTCGGCTCAACAAGTCCACACTGACCGTCCAAAGAGCAACCCACCCAGACCCATTCCCCTACATTTACCCCTTCACCTAACACTACGGGCAATTTAGCATGGCCAATTTACCTAACCTGCACATTTTTGGACTATAGGAGGAAACCGGAGCACCCAGAGGAAACCCACGCAGACAGGGGGAGAATGTGCAAACTCCACACAGACAGTTGCCTGAGGCGGGAATTGAACCCAGGTCTCTGGCGCTGTGAGGCAACAGTGCTAACCAATGTGCCACCCACTAGATATTCAGGGAGGAGACAGTGGAGCTAAGGAGGAAATAGTCAGCAAAGCAAAATAAAAATCAGCAAAATCTCAGAAAACAACTTGGATTTTCTATTCATTTTTCTTGGAATTGCAAGAAGATTACAGCAAAAAGAAGGCCACGCTGCCCTTCAAGTCCATGCTGGCTTGTTGCTGCTCCCAGTCCTTTGCCCCATTTCCCTGGCCCTTTCAATTCCTTTTCCCTTCTGGTGCTTAACTGATCTCCTTTTGAAAGCAACAATTGAGTCTGCCTCCAGCACACACTTAAGCAGTGCATGCTGATTGTAATCCTCCCGCTGAGTACGAAAGCTATTTTTTTCACGTCACCCTCAGTTATTTTGCAACTCATTTTAAATTGATATCAGCTGATTCTCAATGCTTCTGGCAATGAGAGCAGTTTCTCCTTATGCACTCTGTGCGGGTTCCTTATGATTGTGAACGTCACTACCAAAAATCCTCTCAACCTTCTCTGCTTTAAACAAGAACAATTCCCTATTAACAGAAAGCTTTGCGTTGATGAATTCCGCTGAAAATAAAAGAAAAAAGCACACAGCGCATTAAAGATTCAATTTGGCCAATGGACAGGAAACTAATGCTCCTGAGGTCTGTTTATGACAGTTTCTGTTGTTAGCACAGTACATACAAAGACATAGAGCTTCCTGCATTGTGTGTCTGTCAGAAGGTGCTGTCTGCCTGCTGGGACTCTTGTGACTGTCAGTAATCTAGAGGGGTCACTCACAGCCCAGTCTCAGGCTCTACTGAGTTCAAACACTAATGTATTTTTTCTGTGCTCTAAGGGAGGTAACAGCCTAAAGATCAAAAGATAGTTGCTGATGAGAAAAGTGTAACAATTACATAAATTCCATTGTCCGACTCTATACCTGAGATTTTCATAGACTGAAATAACTTTATAAAGGGACCAAGAACATTGACTTCAAATGGCCACAGGTGTCACCTGAATCCACAAGTCACAATGTTTGAGGAAACCAGCATGGATTAAACAACAGACAGCCAAGCTGGGAATTCTGATTTTATCCAAAGGGAATGAAATCAGTCAACCTCTTCACCGCCACCAAGAAGAAAGAGTTCCAAGTAAAAAGAACACATGTCTTATCTAATTTGCTCTGTCATGAAAATATTGACAAGTCAGAGATGTAAAAATCACCTACAATTATGAAGCATGATGATTAAAAAACTCTAACACATGCAATATGTACTAGCTTGTATTTCAGGGAGTTGCTTTCAACAGAGCATGGTTTTTGATTGTGGAATGGTAACAGGCTGGAAGAGGCTCTTTCTCTCTCTCTCTCTCTCTCTCTCTGGAGAAAAGAAAGCACTCTGTGATGATATCAGTTGGAAAGCAACTTCGGGATACCAAGAACTCATTGGATGTACAATATTTACTGCTGTTGATGGTCTGAAGCACCAATTAACCAACCATGGTCTCAGGTTAAAGGCTTATGACTCAAGGATGTGAAGGACCTTAAACTGTACATTGCTTTACCACCATGTGTGAGTGTTCATTTAGTTTCACAAAGGCCATATGCTTGATATTGTGTCTGAATTAATTTTCTTAGGGTTAGTAGGTAATAAAATTCCTTCTTCCTTCATTCAAAGAAACCTCACAATGGCATCCATACTTTTCTTATGAAAGCAATTGAATACATGTTAATGGGAAAGGGTATAGCTGTGTTTTGTTACAACCAACCAAAGAAACAGGGGAACTGATTCACCCCTCCTCACCTGGTTTTAATAAAGGGGATTCAAACCATTTCTTTCAATCATACAGAAAGATCCTTTGTCATGTCAATTGTTTGTTGAATGATATTTACCTTCCCTCCTCTCTCTTGTTTCTTGGCAACCACAGTGTGCACAGTATTCAAGGTCTAATTCGACCAAGGCTTTATAAATTTGATCGATTATTTTTCATGACATTACATTCTATTGTATTGGTTGTGCAGTATAACATCCTGTGGGCTTTGTTGACTGCTACTCTGTAATAGCTGGACCTGTTTATACTTAGATGTTATTCTTCATTCTCAGGATGTGAGTGTCACTGGTAAGGCCATTATTGATTACCCATCTCACAGTGCAGTTGCAACAATAAGCAATGGGAATAAAAAGGGAGTTTTGACAGACATTTTGGGTGCAAACTTTTGGTTATATCACATAAAATATTCTGCAAGGAGATGAAAGCATTGTGAGTGCATTTGTACATGTGCAGAGGGATCGTGGTGGCCATTTTTAATAGTGGTTCCCTACCTCCTGCATTGGGAACATGCAGTCTGTAACATCGCAAATCCTGTTTTTGAACTAGTAATTCCAAGGCTTGGACTAATGATCTAGAGATATGAGTTTAAAATTCCAGCATTTGTCATCTGTTGAGTTTTCTTGATCTGAACTGTGATGGAGTTGCAGTTTGCTTACCATTTCTTTTCAATACTTTCAATCCTTTTATTAATAAATAGCCACAGTAACAGACATTTTTAAACAGATTTTATCAGGAATGAAGAGTTATTCCTGTTGACTGGATTACTTATAAAAGTGGAAGGTATTGTAGTTATTTGCAGGATGAGGTGATTTGATTGATAAACATATTTTGCTTCTGGATGTAAGTTTTAAAGCAACATTCCAAAATTTGTACATGAACATGTGGTACTACATCTAGCAGTGGTGTTGGACTCAAACACAGCCTTAAATTCATGGTAATTGTATTGTTAAGGTTAAGGACAAATAGATAGAAGGTATTATTGATTAAGTAACTTGAGCAAATATGAAAAAGGACTGCTGGGATGTTTGACAGGGAAGAAGCAGTGACATGCAATACTGTATTCTACAGATAAACTGGCAATTGAGAAAAGGATTGGTGTCTTAATTCATGCTTCTTTACCTGGCTTGGGATCCATTTTAACATAACTGTGCTGTCAATTACACAATGCTCTTACTCAACTACCTCCTTAGCTATTAGCTAATTATATAGAATCAAAGAGTGTAGAAATATCAGAAAAATGTTTAGGGCAGATTCTGACTAAAATTAAACTGAAATTGAGAATCTTCCTGATTGTTACAGAAACTTCTTTGGTCCTGGTAATGGAGTGTGGTGTTTTAGGGGTGAGATAAGATGCTGGTTCATCAGATCCTTCTCCCACAAGCTACTAATATTTCCTATTGATAATACTTATGAGACAGGAATTATTCGCAATCCACTCTCCAAAACAAGAAAAGATCCACACTCAAAATATACTGAAATTCACAGCATAATTGAAGTCTGTAATCTGTAAAAGGTACAGACTGTTCCAAATGTATGGAATCTGCAGAAGGTAACAGCCTGTTTCAAATATGCAGAATTAGTAGAAGGTGACAACAGTCTGTTCTGGTTGTGTGGTAGCTGGAGAGAGTGACAAGCATCTGTTCCGACTGTGTGGAATCTGTAGAGGGTGATGTCAGCCAAGTAAGGATGTTATGCTTCAGTTACAAAGGACATTGGTGAGACCACATTTGGTGGTTCATACTGTGAGCAATTTTTGACTTCTTATTAAAGACTGGCTATAAATACATTAGAGGTGGTTCAGAGGATGTTTGATCCTGAAATTGAATAGACTGATATCTGGAATGAATGGTTATCTAATGAGGACAGATTGGACAGACTGGAGTCTAAAAGAGTAAGGGGTAACTTGATTGATGTTATTCAGATACTGAACGGTCTTGGTAAGTTGCACGTGGAAAGGATGTTTCCTCTTTTGGGAGAGTCCAGAACTAGGGGCACTCTTCCAAAATTAGGGGTTTCCCTTTTTGGATGAGGGTGAGAGTATTATTTTCTGTGAGTGTTGCATGACTTTGAAATTTCTACCTCAGGAGATAATGCAGTTAGGATTATTAAAAGCTTACAAGACAGAGGTAGATAGATAGATTCCTGTTACGCAGAGGAATCAAGAGTTACTGGGGCTAGATATAATCCAGATAAAGCAGAAATAGGCCATTTGGCCCATCAAGTCTGTACTGACCCTCTGAAGACCATCCCACTCAAACCAGACCCTTACTCACATATTTATCATGGTTAACCTTCCAAACCTGCACATCCCTAGATACTACAGACAATTTAGCACGAACAATATACCTAACATACACATCTTTGGACAGTGGGAGGAAGCTAGAGCACCTAGAGGAAACCCACGTAGACACAGGTAGAATGTGCAAACTCCAGAAAGACAGTCACCCAAGACTGGAATTGAACCAGGATCCTTGGTGCTGTGAGGCAGTGTTAATCACTGAGCCACCGTTCTAGAATGTGGAATTTTAAACACAAATTGATCAGCCACAATTTTATTGAACAGCAGAGCAAATTTGGGAGGGGCAGTGGCAAATGGCTTACCTGTGTCCTAGTTCATATATTGGCATGCATGTACATTAAAATGTTCAAAGTTAAAAATCACACAACACCTAGCTATCTGATGAAGGTGTAGCGCTCCAAGAGCTTGTACTTCCAAATAAATCTGTTGGACTAGAATCTGATGTTCTGTGTCCACCCCAGTCCAACACCAGCACCTCCACATTATTAAAATGTTCAACAGTGTTGTTAGATAGAACCAAATCAACATTTGCCCGAAATGTCGATTTTCCTGCTCCTCGGATGCTGCCTGACCTGCTGTGCTTTTCCAGCACCACTCTAATCTTGACTCTAATCTGCAGCATCTGCTGTATCCACTTTCACCTAGACAGAACCAACTGTCAACCTTATCCCACTCTCAATTATCCATTTTCGGGCATGCAAACTTAAATAGTTCTGAATCTGTCATCATTAGTGAAAAATTAATGTGCTGGGTTCATCATCTACTGTTTGGTCCATCCTGGACTCTATTCAGCTAGGCCTGGGGGACTGGTCGAACTTTTCCTGTCAGCATCTATGGTGTGTGTTTTTTTAATTTCAAAAATATACTTTATTCATACAAATATCTTTATGTAGCTATGTAGTCACTAAAGCACTTTAGTTCTGTGCAGTGGCATATAAAGAATCAAACAAACATTGGAGTTTGACTCTATCCAGCAAACAAACTCTAGGCATTTCTTACTTGTCCAAGTCTATATTTACATTTATTTGAGGCACCAGGAGGGTCCAATAACTGAATGAATCCCCATTTAACTTTGGCAGAAAGATCTTTCCCTACTGCCCTTGGCAATGGCAGCTACAATCCTTCCTCCAACAGACTTACTACGACTCCCTAGAACTTCATAGGCCTTGTAGTCCACCCTCTAACTCAGGGTAACTATTCTGTCACTTTAACTTAACATGCGCTCCAAGATTTTCACTCACTGAACAAACGTATATCATATAAACTCTGTGCTGATGTTTGTTTATTCACCTTTAGTCCATTGGCAGCGCAAAGGAACTCTGAGTTTTCTGTTTTATACACACAGCTTGTGTTGAAAGAAGAACTTTAATTTATATAGCACCTTTCATGATTTCAGGACACCACAGAGCAATTTGTGGCCAATAAAGTGCTTTTTGGGGTGTAGTCATCATTGTAATGTAGGAAACACTGCAGCCAGTTTGTACAAAGCAAACTCCCACAAAGAGAATTGGGATAATGCCCAGAACATTGTTTTGTATAATTTTGATTACGGGTTAAATATTGGTTAGGACACTAAGGAAAGTTTTTCTGCTTCTCTTCAAATTACCACCATTGAATCTTTTAACATCCACCTGAGAAAGCAAATGAAACCGCAGTTTAATATCTGCCTGGTACAGAACTAACAGGTGCTTTTTTAAAATTATGAGGCATCCTTTTATGATGCAAATATAGGAATATAATTTGTGATGAAGATACAAAAAGGCTTCGAGGGAGCTTGCTCAGGCCAATTGAATATGGCAGAGAGATTTTAATGCAAATAAGTGTGAAGTTATCCACTTTGGTAAAAATGGAAAAGCAGAGTATTTCTTAAATAGTGAGAGTTTGGGAAGTGTTGGTATCTAAAGGGTCCTGGGTGCCCTTGTTCATGAACCACTTTGAGTTAACATACAGGTACAGCAAGAAATTAGGAAGGCAAAATGTGTTTGGGCTTCATCACAAGATGATTTAAGTACAGAGATAGCGATATCTGGCTGTGCTCCAAAGACTTTGTGAAACCTTACCTGGTGTATTATGTACAGTTTTGGTCTCCTAATCTATGGAAGGTTGTATTTGTTGTACAGGGAGTGCAACAAAGATTCACCATATTCATCACTGGGAACAGTCGGGTCATCTTATGAGGAGGGATTGACGAAACTGGGACTGTGTTCTCCCGAGTTTTGAAAAATGAGAGATGACCTCATTGAAACCTGGAAAATGCTGCAGAATGAGACAGGATAGATATGGATAGGATTCTTCCCCTCATCGGTGACTTTAGAACCATTGGACACATCTCAGGATAAGGGGCAAACCCTTTAGGATTTAGATAAGAAGGATTTTTTTTCTCTCAGATATTGAGGAAATCACTGAAATTCTCTCTATCAGAGAATTCTGTCAATAGAGATGATCAAGCCATTTCTAGATACTAATTACATCAAGGAATATGGAATAGTGCAGGAAAATGGAGTTCAGGTAGACATTCAGCAATATATAATTGAATGGTGAACAGGCTTGATGGGCTGAATGGCCTACCTCAATGTTTCCCACTTCAAAAGTCTATGTGACTCAAATGTGACATGGATCGATTATTATTCGATAAACATTTCAAGGGACAAAGATGACATGCCAGTTAATAGAGTTGACGTACAAATCAACTAGGATCCAATTGAATGACAAAACAGGTTTGAGGGGATAAATAGCATTCACCTGTTCCTGGTGTGAATGGGAATGGGATGGGGCCTGGGTGAGAGTGATGACTAGGGATGGGAATGAGAGCTGGGCATGGGAATGATGTCTGGGGATAGGAACGATGGCTGGAGGTGAGACTGATGGCTGGAGATGGGAGTGATGGCTGAAGTTGGGAATAGGGGGAGGGAATAAAAGGCTGGGTCTGCAATGGGGCAACAAACCTTCTCTTCCTCCTTACCTTTCCCCTCCTTTGCAGAGTATCTACTCAAAGCCACTCAGAGTGCTTACACTGTCATCTGGTCTCAGGCTCTAGGAAGTCACATCTCATAGAAGCTCAGTGACCAATTCTAACAAACCATGGGACTCGGGAGGTAGAGGTATGGTTGTCTAGGGTCAGACTGCTGGTTCCAATAAGAGTGGGAGACTGACCATCCAGCACACAGCACCCCCTGGTGGTCATGATCACAGTGCTCACAATTGTCATAAAACCAGAGGCAAAGGTCAAAAGGTGACTGTCTCTCACAGGTTGCCCTAGAATGGCTTTTGCCTGAAACATCGATTTTCCTGCTCCTCAGATGCTGCCTGACCTGCTGTGCTTTTCCAGCACCACTCTAATCTAGACTGATTTCCAGCATCTGCAGTCCTCACTTTTGTCCTAGAATGTCCTTTAGGCAGTGTGGGGCAAACTGTCCAGATAAAGGACATTCCCTTAAAGTATAGGGCAGTTGGTCTTTGCTCACCTAGAAACTTAGGAGTAAGCGAAATACGAAAGCCTTTGACCTGATGGTGTGCAAGTCAACAAACAGCATCTGAATCACTGCACCAACCAGGTCCTCTAATTACGCAAAAATCATTTCCACTCACTTTCCAATAATTTCTCATTATCCTCCCTGCTCTTATTTGGAAATATTTAAGGATGGAAGATGTGGTAATTTTTTTGGCATGTGGCTGAATCCAGGCATTAACCACTTTGGGAGGTGCCCATCCCACTGAAACAGGGTAGGCCCTCTGGTTACAGTGTCAGTAAGATATGACATTTAGCCTTCCCAATCAAAACCTAACTTCGAGATTCGTATAAATAAAGATTCATTGAAGTACAGATGATGGCAAAGAGTGGGATGTAATGACTGAACAAACTGAACCACGTCCAGTGTTTCTCAATGAAGTGTTAGCATGCGATGAGACGATGCAATTCTTGGAAGCAGTGGTCTGCAAGAGAGGGTTATGGAAAGGTCTGGGCAATTAAAGTGATCAAAAAGTTTTCTTGGAATGTAGATAACTGTAATCAATTAATTAAGGAGCGGAAACATGTGGCTCGATGCAAAACAGATCTGGAGAAGGCAAGTGACATGGCCAGAAAAAATAAACAGCAATTTACAAATGTTTGCAGTTCAAGCTTCCATTCTCCTCTCCCCCACAGAGACTAGCCAACATGGTCCAAGCACAGATTGGGCATCTCCTGTCACTCCCCATGGGTCTGTGCAGTTTGCTCCCATCCTCCAAGGACAACTAAGCAATTGTGGGAACACAAGACAGCCTAGGCTTGCCCTGTGATCTGATGGCTGGTTTTCCATTCCAGCAATGTCACTGAAGGAGCTGACCTGATCTCTTGTCCTTGGTGAGGACTTTTTGTCAATTATGCAGGGAAATTGTGCAACACAGTGCTATGGGAATGAGCTGCACAGACAGACAATGTGGGGATGAGATAACCCAACCCACAGAGACCAAATTCCAGCTGACAGACCTGATGCGCCCAATGATCTATTGCCTTTGGGAAATGATAAACTGGCAAGGTGTTTGATGGGCATGGGTAGGAACTGGGAGGTACGTGGGACAAAGCAAGTGGGTGTTGCGATACCTGGGAAGGCATTAACCTCCCTTCTTTATCCAAGCTTTAATTATGTGGGAGGAGCCAATTCAAGATGCTGCCACATTCTCAAAGCCCTCCTGAGCTCCCACAACCCGTTGTCCCCTGACAAAGGAACCCAGAGGAAGTCAACACTGGAGAGAACGTTTCTCCCTCACTAGTACAAAGCAACAGAAATAATGTGATAACAAAGTCAACAAGCATGGACTGGCACCAACACCCCGATGACGGGAATGCAGCATACCGATGGCCCTGGGAGGGCCACCTTTTTCGAGAAATTTGCCCATTACCTTACGAAACGGTCCCCGGGTGTTAAGTGGTGAAAGGAAACGAGCTTTCTGTGCCATTCCTGGCAGCATCTTCCCGTGGCAGTGCGCCCAGCTTTCCCAGCTGAAATTTCCAAACGCCTCCAGATCAAATAAAAGCTGTGATTGCGTTCGTTTGGCCGGCAATCAATCCGGATTCAGGGAACTGAGACTATTCCCAGCACACACTCTATTGCATGCAGATGCACTAATCTGATTTTGTGGCTTAGTTGCTGTTTCCTATCCTCATAAGCCACACCACATGGTCTCCTCCAAGGAAATTAAGAACTGTTATTAGGCCGCATTTGCCAACAGTTTACTTTACATCTTCAGAGGCCATTTAGTGACAGATGGATTACAATTTACATAATTTTATTTCATGCTTTCTCCAAGATAATCATTCGTTAATAACATTCATATTGCAATAATTCTGGCCAATTCTCACTCTGAAAGAATTATTTACTTTTACGGAAAATCTGTAACTGTAAATATTGATGTTACATCTGATTCCTCCTGTCAGCATTCCCAAACACCAAACAGAGGTGGAATGCTTTCAGGAATTTATTGGTGTGAGTGCAAGTTAAATGCGTACTCACAAAAGTAAATGTTCATCAAATCTGCATTAAGATGATTAGAAAGGGGAAATTGAAGCAACGACGTCAAAGGTCAAATGTTTTTAAAAGGCTTAATGGAGCAAGGAGATGAATATGTATGTGATAGCTGAAGCCATTATCTCAGAAAGTGTACCTGTTTCTCTGACAGATTCCCCAAACATTCACTTTCACCCGCATTCATTTCAAAACCGCACAGGAGAAAGGCAAAAGGGAGATTATCTGTTAGGATTTTATCTCGAAGGGAGTGCATGGAAAGGTAACAAGGTAAATCTTCTTGGATATGCACATGGATGATAGTAAACTGAAGGGTATGTTGGTTAGTTTGGTCTTAGAGTAGAATAAAAGGTTGGCCCAACTCTGAGGGCCGAAGGGCCTGTGCTGTGCTGTACAGTTCTATGTTCTATATTTAGAGCTGCTACCCAGAGCCAAATGCACAAAGGTCTGCAGGAGATGCTCTTTAAAAATGGCCAACTACACCCCAATAAGTTTTTTTAAAAAATATACTCTTTCCTGGGATGTGGATATCACTAGTTGGACAAGCATTTATTGCTCTTTCCTAAATGCCCTTAGGAAGGTGGTGGGTAAGTTGCTGTCTCGAACCACTGCAGTCCATTTTATGTATGTACAGGCACAGGGCTGTTAAGGAGGGAGTTCCAGGGGAATTGAACCCAGCAACAAGTGAAGAAACAACAATATAGTTCCAAGTCCAGGTGGTGAGTAGCAAGGAGGGGTACATGTAGGCGGCAATGTTCCCATGTTTTTGCTGCCCTTGTCCTTCTAAGTGGTAAAGGTTGTGGGTTTGGAAGATGCTGTCAAAGGAGCCATGATGACTTAGAGTCTTAGAGTCATACAGCACAGAAACAGACCCTTTAGCCCAACCAGTCCATGCTGACCATAATCCCAAACTAAACTAGTCCCATCTGCCTGCACTTGGCCTATATCCCTCCAAACAATTTTTATTCATGAACTTATCGAAATGTCTTTTAAATATGATTTGGAGATGCTGGTGTTGGACTGGGGTGTACAGAGTTAAAAATCACACAACACCAGGTTATAGTTCAACAGGTTTGATTGGAAGCACTAGCTTACGGAGCGCTGCTCCTTCATCAGGTGGTCGTGGAGTATAAGATCGTAAGACACAGAATTTATAGCAAAAGTTTACAGGGTGATGTAACTAAAATTATATATTGAAAAAGGCCCGACTGTTTGTTAAGTCTCTCATCTTTTAGAATGAACATGTTGAATCCAGTTCTTTCATGTGTAAATCGCAGAACATTTAAAAGCTATATTCATAGTAAACTTTAATAATTGGTGTCATATCGGCCCAGATAATGCATTTAAGGTATGAGCTGCCCCCCATGTGCCACAATGGTCAGAATGATTTTAATCTAAAAAATTGATTTACAGAATCTTACATGGATTCATGCAGTTTCTGAGCAAAGTAAAATGTAATTCTGCAAGTACAGATTCGCCTCACAAACTTATATAAGTATATGTGGATGGTGGGGGTGGGGGGGTGGCTGGGGTTATGAGTATCTGTGAGAGAGTGTGTGCATTTGTGTGAGTATGAGTGTAAAGGGGTATAAGTCTGTGAGAAGGTGCATGTGTAAGTGTGGGAGTGTATGAGAAAGGCTCTGCGTGAGTGTATGGGTCTGTAGGAGTGTGGTGTGTGTGTGTGTGTCTATGTGTGTGTGCATGTCTGTGTGTGTGTAGGAGTGTCTGTGTCTGCCTGTGTGTGTACATCTGTCAGTGTGTCTTTTAAATACTGTAACTGTACCCGCATCCATCACTTCCTCTGGAAATTCATTCCATATACGAACCACTCTGTGTAAAAAACGTTGCCCCTCATGTCTAATTATTATTATTATTATTATTATTATTATTATTATTATTATTATCAGTTACTGACCTTTGGAGGAAGCTGCAGCCAGAAACCTGCCTCCCTTCCACAAACAACACGCAGTCTGCCTGTTCCCATGATTCAACAATATTTGTATTTTGTGCATCACTCTGTAAGGCTATAGAGGCCACAAAGGGTGTCACAATTCTTACAGAACTGGGCCTGGGTGGTCTACCTATGCCTCAGTAAACAGCTGTTTCTCCATGCCCTAAAACACCGAAACCTCCTTCTGTAGGAGAATCCAATTCCAGCACCTCCATTAATTCCCTAACTCCCTTCCTTTGTCACAACATCCCCTGGGCCATCAATGGGTGGATGAAACATCAATGGAACTTTTGCTTGTTCATGATATCATCTCTGCTTCGAATGCTGGTGGTACTAAACAGTACACGATTCATTCCTTAGGTTACAATAGCCAAATTGACAACAGCTCTAACATCGTAGTTGTTATATTACTGGACTAGCAACCAGATCAATGATATGGAGCTATGAGTTCAAATTGCCTGGGGAATCGATCGTCTACTAATTGAATAAATCTGGATTAACAGTTATCATTAGGAATGATGAAACGGTTGGCTCTGTTTCACTAATTTACCCTTGGAGAAAGAAATCTGCCATGGCCCACATGTGACTCCAGACCCACAGCAATGTGGTTGATTCCAATGTCCTCTGCAATGGTGCAGTACACCACCAAGTTGTATTCCTGAAGGATTCTCACAACCAGCTTCTCAAGAGCAGTTAGGGATGGGTGATAAAAGCTGATTTTACCAGTGACACTTAAATCTGTGAATTAATTAAAAGGCAACATGGAAGTAATCTCTCCAGTTGAGAGTAGGCACTGGGACAGTGACCCAATATGGCCTTATTTTTGGTTGACATTGGTAGGACTCCTTCACCAGTCAATTCTCAGATCAACTTCAAATGATCATGACCCTAACTCCATTATAATATATGTTTCTTAATTTCTTTCTCAAGTACGGGCGACTGGGAAGGCATTTGTTGCCCTTGAGAAGGCGGTGAGTGAGTTTTCTTTGTGAACCTCTGTATTTGATGTTGTAAATGTACTATTGAGAAAGGAATTCCTTTTATATTAATCCATTGTTGCTGACAAAACCAGAATTTATTGCCCACCCTTAACTGTTCTTTGAGAGTTTGATGGTTTTTAAAAATATAATTGAGTGGTTTGCTAGGCCATTTCAGAAGGCAATTACACTGCTGCTACATGTAGATAAGACTGGGTAAAGACAGCAGATTCCTTTCCCTTCATGGCATTTGTGAACCTGTTAGGATTTTAGGTCAACTTGGTTTTGTGATCACAATAACGAAGACTAGCATTTTAACTGCAGGCTTTACTTTATTAAAATTAACCAGCTGCCAATGTGCAAATTGAATTTATATCTCTAGATCATTGGCCCAAGCCTCCGGTATTGTATCCACTATACTACTGCACCTGACATTTGTACACATGCTCCCACAAACAGTAGCAATGACCAAATAGTTATTCATTTTTAAGTGTCGTTGTTTGCAGGTTATACATTGTGCAAGACACGAGGGCAATTCTCCTGTAGTTCTTCACGTTTTTGGAATCTTTTACTTTCAATTGACTGAGCAAACGGGGTCTTCATATAATTTCTCATCCAAAAGACAAGCAGTCCTTGCTGTAAAGTTTGGACTGAATGGGCTGAATGGCCTGCTTCCATGCTGTATGATTGAGTGGCCGCTTGTCAATCCTAAAACACAAAAAAGTGGGACTTTCTGAGCACACTGACCTTTAATCATTTGAATACAAATAGCCAATGGATCAGATAATAAACTTTGTAGTAATTATAACAGCAATGTATACTTATTTAGCAACTATCAAGTAATGAAACTTCCCAATGTACTTCACAGGAGCAACAAGTTACAAAAGGAGTTACTATGTCAGATGACCAAGAGCTTGGCCAAAGACATACATTTTAAGGAGTGACTTAAAGGAAGGAAGTGAGGCAGAGAGACAGGGTTTTAGAGAAGGAATTGTAGAGCTTAAGATCTCAGTCACTGTAAACATGACTACCATTGGTGGATCAGTAATAATGCATGCAGCCAAGATTACAGGAGAGCAAGTATCTAAGAGGGTTGGTGGCAGCTGGAACAGATTATAAAAGTAGGGAAAGGTGAAAGTAGAAGGATTTGAATACATGGATGATGATTTTAAAATTAAAATGTTGCTTGACAGGCAGCCAATGTCAGTCACTGAGCAGGGGTTATTAGAGGAATGGGACCTATTATGAGTTAAGACACAGGCAAAATAGTTTTGGTCACCTCAAACAATGAACAGTTTTGTTACAGTATCCACTATACTGGCCTACATTTACCTGGTTCCTGGTGCATTCCCTGCTGCTGTTGTTATACCACTGCACATGGCTTTTGTTTAGTTGTTCCCTACTGTAGGCTCAGGCTTCAACCTTGCATAGATGGGCCCAGTGTTCTTTTGTATCATAAGCTTTATACAGATCTTGGAATGCAGGGCAGCTTCTTAATAGGTGCAATGGATTACACAGATTTACTACACAGTTGGCTTGCATCTTGAGTCCTGCCTACACAGCCAATACTGTTGGTTGCGCCTATTTCTTGCAGATGTTGTTGACTGACTGCAAGGATTCTGTATTTTCTGCCACCTTCAAGCAGTGAATCAATACTGTGACTATTTCTTTTCCAAGAGGTAGTTTTGAAATCCTTCGATAAGTGTTGAGACAATCACCAACTCCATTCTCCACTCTGCAAGTTCAGTCTCTGAATAATCGCATTTCCTGCCTTTGTCACAGGAAGTATTAAAAAACAATGATCTCTTGATTCATGTGGCTGTAGGACATCAAATCTAAGTGATTAATTTTAAAATTTACTTTACATGCAGCTGATCTTTTAACACTTTCCATATCATTGCAAAATCTTTCTGGTGTTTTTCAGATAATGTCAACTGCTGCCAATATTTTCATGCCTTGCTTATCCATTTCGGCAACTGCTTGGTCTATTGAGTTAAAAATCACACAACACCAGGTTATAGTCCAACAGGTCTATTCGGAAACACTCACTTTTGGAGCATTGACCACGAGTCAGGAGCAGCGCTCCAAAAACGAGTGCTTTCAAATAAACTTGTTGGACTATAATCTGGTGTTGTGTGATTTTTAACTTTGTACACCCCAACACCAGCATCTCCACATCTTGGTCTATTGAGGCAGAGTGAGGTAAAACTTGGATAGAATGCATAGGTGACTTTCCAGTTCATGCTAGCGGATTTGGTATCCATAGTTGTGCTGTTCCTCTGCCTTCTTCTATTGTCATTGTTGTGCAGGGATGTTTCAGTAATCTTATTATGTTGAAAACACTCTCCATATGGGCTTGTATCGCATTGTCTTCTTTTTCTTTTTATTTTTATTTGATTTGTTACTTCAGGCATCCCCTGTGTGTCTGCAGCAGTGTACTTAATGCTGTTTTTCTATTTTTAGCGAAAGACCTATGTTAGGTCTTGTTCTGTTGTCTCTGCGCTGTTCCTAATTGCAGCCCACTCTGTTATCCTTATTTGAATTTAGGCACACTTATTTTCTCTTTTGGACAGCATGGGTCTAACTCCTGACAGCAGTCTAAATTTTAAATAGCCTTTAAATCATGCAGTTTTGAAACAGCTGGCTACCTGCCCAGCTTTGTTCAGCACAAAAGTACTCACAGTTTGTGAAGAAAACTTTGTTCTTTTCCGTTTGATGTATTTATTCTCTTCCGATTTTTGTACTGTGGAAACTTCTGAGATCTGGAATGTTTTTGAATCTTGTCTGTTGTTTCCCCCCATGGTCTTCCATCTGTATTGCTGCTTTTGCTGCTCGTTTTTTTTAAAGAAGCAATTCCACTTCAGCCCACCATGTGGTGATTTGTTGCGGTGTCTGTACGTAGCACAAATGAGGTGCATGGATTCTGTTTATTTGGAGATTACTGGTGGGATTTATTCACAACTTCACCAGTGCGGACAGTACCTTTTTCAGCTACAATGCAGAGTGACCATGGCCTTTAGTCATGTGGTGACATCTAGGTACTTGGCTGACTTGTTTATTGAGCTTCTTAAAGCAACATCACTATTCAAGAGATAAAGCAAAGAGCCAACGAGCAATATTATTAATGCTGCTATCATTACAAGTTTTGTTCCTGTGGTTTCACCAGTAATCTTGTCTGTCCCTCCATCCATGAGCACATTTTACCCATAGAGTCAGCGCCTATGAATTTTGCCACAGGACCACAGTGATCACATTGAATTCACAGAGATCCAAACGTACTTCAATTGAAAAGGTTTATTAATTTGTGGTTAGGCATTGGTGAGAGTATTTAATTAATTGCTATACACCAGCTGTCCTTGCAGGCAGTCAGTGAAGCAAGTAGATTTCAGGGACAAAGGTTGGTTTCCACTCCCAGGAGTTGGGAGGGGTGGGGAGGTGGCGGGCTGGGGGTGGGGGGTAGAGTGGTTTCATGCCCAAGGTTGCTGTTGAAAGAAAGTCATGCACTGGATAATGTCATACTCTGGGAAAGGTAAGAATTCCTTGGTTTTAATGAGTTTTTTGTCAGATAAAACAATATACATCTAACTTGTATCAGTCACTGTTGATTTTAGCTATTGAATTTAAGGTAATATTTCTGTGAAACATTTAAACACTGAAGCTAAGCTTCAAAAGAACAAATATAACTTGATGGTTTTGACTTAGACATCATGATGAGACTCTGTATTCCATATCTAACCATTGACGTGGATAAGGTACCATGTAAGCAAGAAACTTGTCTCTGCAAAAATAGCGGCAACTTGTATTAGGTTGGTGACTTTTTTGTTGAAGAAAATTCTAAGATGCTTCATCGAAGCATTACAAAGCAAAATTGGACACCAAGGCATATAAAGAGATATTAGGGCAGATAACCAAATACTTGGCCAATGAGATCCCTTACTGAGAGAGAGAAGTGGAGAAGGGAAGAGGTGTCAGTGGGGATGGCAGGGGGTAGCTCCAGAGCTTTGGACCCAGGCAACTGAAAGAGTGACCACCATCAGGGGATCAATTAAAGCTGGAGGCCAGAATTAGAGAGTATCAGAATCTCTGATGATTGTAGGATTTGAGGCAATTATAGAAATAAGGAAAGTAAGATCACGGAAGGATTTGAAAAGAGGGATTTTGAACCATGATAACAAATCTGTTTCTTCTGATTATAGATTAGATCCTCTTATGCTCACGGTCCACAGAGTTCTTCTTCCCTTTGCTTTTATTCATTCACAGGATGTGGGCATCGCTGGCTAGTTCAGCATTTATTGCCCATCCATAATTGCCTAGACTACAGTTAAGAATCAACCACATTGCCGTGGGTCTGTAGTCATGTCTAGGCCAGACCAGCTAAATACAACAGTTTTTCTCAGGTAAGTTCTCTCAAAAGTGTATGTGAGTAATGTTTGGAACAAAGGGTGCATAACCTTGAGGGATAAAATTGTGGGTGAGAATTTAGTCGATGATTTTTCCCACTGGCTTGTTGTCCCAAAATCAGGGCATTAATCCAACATGTCTCTCGTTTTTTGACTCTCTCTCCCCTGCCTTTCTTTTCACTGTCTGTCAGTTACATGGCCTTTCAAAAATACATAAAAAGAGCTTTTTAAATTAGTTCACACTATTCACTTCAATCATTTTCTCTTAAGCTGTCATTCCTCATGTCTAGTTTCCTTTCAAATAGCTCTGCCTGAATTCCTTATTTATTCCTATTGTTTTCACTCTTAGATTTATCTTTATTGAAATTTGAACTTTTATGCTCCATTAAATAATGTGTTTCAGTAAAATCTGTTGATTCTATTCAAAATTTTAATTATTTAAGATGTAAAATAGGACATTCCCAAGTCTCCCATTTTCTCCCTAGGTATAAGAGGCACAATTGCTTAATTTTCCCTAGTTTACTGTGTTGGATAATGTTTAGTGCTAACCTGGAAGGAAGCAAGGTTGCAATGTTACTGGACCAGTAATCCAGAGATCTGCACAAATTCTGTGGGCCTGGGTAATTTAAATTCAATTAATTAATAATGGTGGAATAAATGCTAGTCTCAATAATGATCATGACACTACCAGATTGTTATTAAGAAAAACAATCTGGTACATATTAGCACACAAAAAAACTGGCACATTAATCCTCTTGTGGGGAGGCAATCAGCTGTCCTTAACTGGTCTGGCCAACATGTGACTCCAGGTCTACATGTGGGTCTCTGAAATGGCCTAATAAGCTATTCAGTTGTAGGTGGCTCAACATCATTTTCTCAAGGGCATTTTGTGATGGGCAAACATGCTGGACTTACTAGTAAAGTTAATCTCAAGACAGACGAAAATGCAGGAAAGAAACACAAACATAATAGGTAAAAGTGGTAGTGACCTTTTCATTTCAAGTTTGCCAATCCCATTATGGGTTCTTTCATTTCACTTAGAATAACAAAAGAACATTAATCCTTACAGGATAGCTCATCTCTCAGAGACAGATGCACTTACCAATCACTGTTAATGGGGTCATAGAATCATACAGCATGGAAAGAGACCCTTTGGACTAACCAGTACAGGCCAAACATAATCCCAAACTGAACTAGTCCAACCTGCTTGCTCATGACCCACATCCACCTTCCTTCCTACCCATCTGCTCCACCGTCCTCTCTGACCTATCACCATCAACCCCACTTCTGTCTACCTATCGCACTCTCAGCTACCTTCCCCCCTAGCCCCATCCCCTCCCATTTACCTCTCCACCCCCTCGGCTCACAGCCTCCTC